>NC_056729.1:773012770-773370270 GCF_019279795.1 Protopterus annectens
CGGGCCAATCAAAAATAAATAAACACAGAGCTACTTCTGTTTTATGCGAAACATCGCAGTTCCGCATTAAACAGAAGTAGCTCTGTTTTGCGATTTTTTGATTGGCCCGTATACCAGTATACGAGCCAACAAAAATTGCTAAACATGGAGCTACTTCTGTTTAATGCGGAACATCGCAGTTCCGCATTAAACAGAAGTAACTCTGTTTTGCGATTTTTTGATTGGCTCGTATACCGGTATACGAGCCAATCAAAAATCGCTAAACACGGAGCTACTTTTGTTTAATGCGGAACACAAGAAGCTCCAAGTTTAGCGATTTTTGATTGGCCCGTATGCCGGTATACGGGCCAATCAAAAAAAAAAGACAAAGCGGAGGCTGCCCGGGATTTAAACCGGCAGTGCGAGACTCGGGATCAGGCTGCTGATTCCTGGACAGTCCCACCCAAATAGGGATGTCTGGCAACCCTGTAAACTGGCAATGAAGTACATGAACCACAAAGGATATCACTCCATCAACTGACAGGTGGTCTGTAATGTATAAGGTGTCACCTGCAATATGTGTGTGTGTGTGTGTGCAGAAAACCTAGGCGGTTATCACAGCCCATACATATGGTGCACCTGTGACCTTTACCGATGGTTTATGAGGAGTGATCTTCCACAGCAGCATCTTGCTAGTGATGCCAGATATTCCCATGAAGTCTGATTCATGGCAAACAAAAGAAATCCACAAAATCAAAAAGACACCAAATGTACAGGGACAGATATGCCTGGATTGTGTAAACACAAACCCCCTGGACCAGATTGTCAATACACCAGCAAGGGGTGCAACTGTGTTGGATCTGGTCTTTACTAATATGGGAGAGTGCTGCACACCTCCTATTGTAATGCCTTCCCTGGTAAGGTCAGACCACAAAACAGTCTCCTTTGGAGTAAAAATAAAATCTGGAACCCCAGCTAACCCTGGAATATTCACTACTCTAAGACTAATTTCCTACTATTAAGTGATAACCCGGAAAAAATGTAAGCTCCCATAAACCCTGAGAACACCGCTGCCTATGAAGTAGTGTTCACAGAAGCATGTTAATAGCTGCAGAGAGGCAGCTGTACACACCAGGAAGAAGTACAGAGCTAACTCAAAAAACAAGTCACCCTGGTGGAATCACAAATGGAAGAAAATCATGGCAAAAATTATTAGGTGCAGCACCCAGCAGGATAAAAATACTCTCATCAAAATAAACAAACAACTGAGAGCACAGATAAAGTCTACCAAAGACAAATTTGAGGTAAATTTGGCCTCCTAGGCCAAGGAAAACCACAAAGCATTCTTTAGCTATCTCTACAACCTCAAAGGCAATACAAAACTGTGTGCAGAGCTCATTGTAAATGGAGAAATCTATACTGAGCCAGAAGATATAGCAAACCAACTGGCTGACAAATTCATCTCTAACTTTACCCCTCTGTCTCCAGCAACCTTCCCTCAGGAAATAACATCAAATATAACTCCCCTGGTATCACTAGGGATCAGTACCTTAATGTTCTCTCTAAGGCCAAGAACACTGCATCAATGGGACCATACAATATCCCAGGATGACTTCTAAATAGCATGAAACATGATCTGTCAGGCCCTCTGGAATTGCTATTAAACTGTAGCCTCCAAACAATCTTCATGCCTCATGAATGGAGAACAGCAACAGTCATCCCTCTGCACAAAGGTGGGCCATCTACAGGCCCAGAAAACTACATAAGTTTTACTAGTCTCATATGCAAAGCCATGGAAAGAATTATCATGGAAATGATCAATAACAACATAGGAAACCTCCAGACACTGGACTCAGCCCAGTTTGGTTTCATCAAGGGCAGGTCATGCCTACTGAACCTGGTGAACTTCTTTGAGAAGGTCAAAAAAGCAATGGTTGAGGGCAAAATGGTTCACAATGTCTACCTTGGCCTGGCCAAGGCATTTGACACAATCCTCCAGTCGGGCATTGTTGACAAACCTAAGAGGTTAGGTACAAACCCTTATGTCATCCGGCAGATAGCCAGCTGGATCACAGACAGGACCCAGGAAGTTAGACATGGGGAATCCTCCTCTACAAAGAGGTCAGTCACAAGTGGAGTCCTTCAGGGATCAGTCTTGGGACAGAACCTTTTTGGCATTTACTTGTCTGAAGTCAAGGCTAATTAATGTCAATGGCCTATAGCTGACTAAATTTGCAGATGATTGCAAATTAGGAGCTGTCACTGAATAACCCACTGACACAAATGTTCTACAGAAAGGGCTGACACAGACAAATAACTGGTGCCAGAGCCGTAGATTAAAACTAAATGCCAAGAAATGCATAATAGTATCTTTCAGGAAGTCATCCACCCCTGGAAACTATGATATTTTCAATACACCCCTAAGAGTTGACCCAGAAGTCAGGGACTTGTGGACACATATAGACAGTAATCTAGCCTTTGACCATCACATGTCTCCAGTAATGATGAGATCATTCTATTTTGTGCAACTTATAAACAAAGGTATGGCATCTAAGTCCAAAGACGTCATTGTTCCACTGCATTCAGCATTCATCAGACCTATCATTGAGCACAATGCCCCATTTGGTATGTATCTAACCAGGCATATCCAACAGTTGTAATGTCCACAAATGTTCCTCACTAAAAGAATACAGGGTGTAAGTAACATGTCCTATGCACACCGCTTCAAGGCCCTATGCCTGCATTCTGTCTTCTACAGACTGTTGAGGGGAGATCTATGCCTGGCATACAGGGCATTGTCAGACCCCACTCTGATGGACCTCCTGCATATCTGCAAAACAAAAAACACCAGAATTACCCATTCCAAAAACTTAAACCTTGGCTGAGATATACATAGGACCTGCTGGAGAGACAGGTATATATTCCAAAGACTACCTCTTCTCTGGAACAAGCTCCCCATCCATGTGAAGCAGAATTCTTCCTTAACCCAATTCAAGTGTAACTTGGACAACTGGATGGGGAACAGGAAAGTCATCCTTGGTTTGGCACCAATGTCTCTAATGGACACAGGGAGCCTGTAAATGTTTCATCTGCCAGGCCCCTGCTTGTAAATGTTTCACCTCCCAAGTCCCTGCTTACACATATCAAGGGTACCAGAACTTGTCAGAGAGTTGGGATGCATAGCTAGGCTTAAAAAGGCCCTTGCAGTCATTAGCCTAGTACACACCTATGAACCTATGAACTATGAGTACAACTGTGTCAAATTGCAAAGAAGAAACATTACTGAGTGTATGTTTAGGCTGCTGAAGGCACACCACTATCTGGATTCATCCATTGGTAACCTGCAGAATGACCCAGGCACATGTGGAGAAAATAGTGTCAGTGTGTGCAGTGCTACACAATATCACACTTAAAATAGTGTCAGTGTGTGGAGTGTTACACAATATCACACTTAAAATAATGCCAGTGTTTGCAGTGCTGCACAATATCACACTTAAAATAAGTGTGTGCAGTGTTACACAGTATCACACTTAAAATAATGTCAGTGTTTGCAGTGTTACACAATATCACATTTAAAATAGTGTCAGTGTGTGCAGTGTTACACAATATTACTCTTAAAATAGTGTCGGTGTGTGCAGTGTTACACGATATCACACTTAAAATAGTGTCAGTGCATGCAGTGTTACATGATAACATGCTTAAGACACAGTTACAGCAGGATGAGCACTTGCACAGGCAGCAGCCCCCAGTAAACCCGGCAGTGGAGACAGAGTCAAACGAGGACTTGCTGGAATAGCCAGCAGCAGGGATGATCCTGCCAGATGGAGTGGGCACAGTTTGCACAGCACTTGCAAACAGGCAGTGACTTGCACATAGTATCAGAGCATCACAGAGAACAGTAAAGCAGATAAACTACAGTAAAAATGATGCATGCAATACCAGCACCAGGCTGCACTTACCCATGCATAGGCTAGCCATGCTGTGTATTAGGCATAGACAACCCAAATGACAATCTACAAAGGGAAGTGTACAGTTATCATCTTTTGAATTGGTGGGAAGGGGAGCTAAGGAGTGAATGTTTTTCACTGGGAAGAATGTGAATGTGAGGACTATTAAAGTATAATAAGATTTTCTGTGAAATACCAGTATGGGGGGGGGGGGGCTTTAATGCAAAACTTGTTGAGTATGGACAGTGTCAGTAGAAGTTTTCTAGGTACTGGGGCTGTGGTGGTGTGAGTGTGGGTCTGCAGGGACACAGCTTTAGCGGCAGTTACAGCACTTTAACTCAGCCTTCTGGTTGGGTACAGGGTATGTATGCCAGATGGTTCAGTATCCTGTCCACTAAAGTTGGCTCTACCAGCTGTTGTACTGGATATGCCATGAACCTAACTGGAAGCTGGTGTACTGCATAACCTTTAGTGATGTTTGCCTTGTGTTGTGCCACTATGGCAATGGCCATGGCAATGGGGTTAGCCTCTCTTCAGAATAGACACCACCACAATAGATATTGCTGTGGAAGTGCTAGCCCTGTGGGAGTGGGATCTTGATCATCCACAGACACACTGGTTGCCATCTGTGGCTCAACCAGCTGAACAGCTCTGTGGATGGCTGATCACCCCTTTTCATGTGATCCAGAGACAATGCACATTCCAGTGTGTGACTCAGTCTGTCCAAGCAATCACACATATAGGATCTGCACTCCCATAGATCATCATGCATACCCTGCCTGCATCACTAACTCTATCTCCACATTGGCTGTGGTAGTACTAGCCTGCACCTCCATAATGACCCTGCACATGTACTGGGTTGCAGTGACTGATACATCAACCTCAGGAAGAGGGTGATAACCATGTCTGCTACAAGCACTGTTATTCCCACCATGTGGACTTCTCTGCCCATGAGTGCTAGGGGCAGATTCCAACATTTGTTAGACATAGAGACTGTGGCTGTGGTCTCTGCTAGACATGCAGTGATCATATTCTGTGTGTCCAGTACACACTCTGTACTCTCTGACTACACCATCTCATCACCACCATCAGTATCAGAGGCTGCAGATCCTTCAGTATCAGGTAGGATCAGTTCCACAGTGCTAGTGATGGGTAAGTAATTACCTGTGAATAAACTAAAGCACAAAATATTCTGTCTAAGTATGACCCAGCTTCAGAAGTATAGATGTAACTGAGTTTTACAAATAGAAACAAATGATTAAAAGTAATAAAAAATGAATGGCTAAAAACACAAAAATGACTTTATTACATAAAAATCCAACTAGTAAACGCTTTTATTCCCTTCATGGAACTTCTTCAGTCAAAGTTGTATAATGAACAAACTTATTTAAATACTTAATAACAACAACGTGACCCAAGGCATGTAATGCCTTAACCCTTTCCTTCTAAGAACATCTTTAAAGTTTTCCCTGTCATTTAAATCAGGGTATACACATGCATTCAGCCTAATTTGTCAGCAATATTCTCTCCAATCCAGTTCATCTTCTGCATCAAAACTATATTCACTTCATCAATTATTACAAATTTGAGGCATGCCTTATTTTTTTCTAACAAATGTTTTTTGCTTAACATGTTTTGCCAAGGCATTGCGAACATCAATCTTGTATACTGCTCTTACATGTTCATTCACTCGCATGTAGAATTCTCTAATGGTTCTTCTTATATAAAATGCTGGACATAATTAATACAGAACCATGTATACCACATATTTGGACCTGCAATTAAAAAATAAAATTATAAAAAATAGTAACTTATGTATATACCTTGTGCAGTGGGTGTTAAATTCCTGATGTAACTGTGCCTGTATACCAGATGTCTGACAACTTTAATAAGTCTGATAGTGTCTAAGGGGTGCAGAGAACTTACAAGTACTGATACATAGAAGTAGGCCTACATACCTAGGGAAATATCCATTGGATTATTTTTGGGACCTATCCAGCTCTATCTCAACATTCAGCACTGCACTGTGGGTCTCTGCAGAGGTGCCACTCTTTCTGAGAGAAGCTATAAACGCATCTTTCTCCATGACAGCTGTTACACTGGGTAGACGTCCACCTGTTGCTGTACCTTCCTATACCAGCCTTTTTGTTTGGCAGCGCACTATTTCATAACTGCAACAGTGGCCACCAAGTGCATTAACATTTGTTACAATATCATCCCAGGCAGGGTTCTGGTACGTCTACTCAGCAGCATACAGAGCAAAGAACTATTATCCATGCAAGCATAGGGCCTGGAGAAGCACCTCATTCTCTGCATCTGAGAACTTGGACTTATGTGTGGATATTCCAGCAGATTCACTGGTGTGCTTCTACTTGCCCTGTTTTTTTAGGCATTGATCTGTTGGTATGGAAAACAGTGGAAGTTTCAGCCTTGTTCCTGCATGGTCCTGACAAATCCTAACACCAAACAAACTGGTAACCGAACACAACTGTACCAAAGAAACGACTGGAGAACAACAAACCAAACCAAACTTTAATGATAAAACTGATGGTAACACAAGATTAAATGTTAACCTAGGTTTCATCCCAACCTTAAGGGACTTCATCAGAACAATAATACATGCCTGAACATTCCCTTAAAACACATTTTAGGTAGAAAATAGTATAAGTTATTATATTAACATATTTATATTTGTAGAATTTTATAGATAAACTTTATAGAGTTTACAATATAATGTTTTACATGTGTTTAACTGTTGTATGTATTAGTAATTTAAATGTTTTAAACAAAATAGTATTGTTGCTTTAAGTTTTCAAGTTTATTATTGAATAATTGATTAATGGGTGGGGGTATTTAAGGGAATGTTCAGGCATGTATAATTGTTCTGATGAAGTCCTTAAGGTTGAGATGAAACCTAAATCCTAACACCACCAATGTCCTCCTTGGCCATATAGCATGTTGTTTGTGTGCCTAACAATTATACATCTGGATCCACACTCTAATTAATGTCAAGCACATAGGTTTACTGAGCATGTACCAAACATAATAATCACATATCATTGCAATTGACAAAGGTGACATTACTGTTCCTCTCACTGTTAAAAATAGTTATGCCATTGAGATATGGGCAATGTATGCAACAGTTAAATGTATTTACTGAAAGTGGTATCATATACACTATATGAATATTGCCCATACCTCTCAACCTCTCAGTGATAGAAATTTGGACAAAGACTGACAAAATGGGGGGACTAAGGCCCCAAAATAGGGACATGTTTTAAATATTACTCTTGTAAGCTTAGAAAGTTGCTAGAGTAACAGGATTTGTTTTAACATACGTATTCTGAAGGATTTGAAGTCTGAAACTCAAATGTATGTCATTTAGTGACTTCACTCCTCAGATCATCACAGTCATTTGTCAGAAAAACACAGATTTTATGAGGAACAGACTAAAATATGAGCCGAAAATCTGTACACTTGAGAGGAATGGAATGTTTTGGCATTACTTTTGCTAAATAAACCACAATTTTATGAAAAATGGACCAAAAATATGAGGCAAAAATCTGGACATTCTGCAAAAATCTATATAGTTGAGTTGGCATGTATTGCTTCATATCTGTCTTGCTCATTCCTTAGTTGCTTACCTTATTTTCTTTTCTCTGCATGCTTCCCCTTTTTATCTCTTTCTTATACTCCCATTTTCAACCTTTAATCTAGTCAAAAAACTATATCCGCGGTGGTGCAGTGGTAGCATTGTTGCCTCACAGCAAGAGGTTCTCCCATTCGCTTCTCAGCTGGAGTGCGGGGAGTGCCTTCTCTGTGGAGTCTGCATGTCCTCCCCGCGGTCAAGTGGCATTCTGAAAGACATGCGTGAATGGGTGTGCCTTCGTTGAAGGTTGGGCTGGCAACTCGGCACCGTAAAAATCTACTGCCAATCATTAGCGGATTGGAGTTCCGCTGTGGCGACCCTTAACCAGGAAAAGCCGAAAGACAAACAACAACAACAATCTAGTCAAAAACTAAAACAGCTCACACATGCCCATCTAAGACTTCCAAATCACTTATCTCTTGTAATTGTAGTGTGTGTGTGGCAAGTCACAAAGAACATTGCTAAATCCCATGTACAACTGATAAGAAATGTCACTGATCATTGTATAGCAAATAGCTGGGCTGCCATGTTCTATATATACATATGCACTGGCTTTGCCTGGCACTGGCCAAGCACATGAGAAGAGCATCATTGTGTTTCAGTTTGCACATACTACATAGGATACAATTGTTGATATTTGACTACTTATTCTTGCAATAAATTACAATGCCAACTATGCTTGCGGACAATAGATTAGATCCCAAAGGTGGTGTCCTGATGGGTTGTTTTTGGCTCTCTTTTTCTTTCATTCTGCAAGTTTGTAACAAAATACTGTTGTGTGCTTCCCTAACATTGTCTGCCTCACTGCTTCTGTGGATTAATCTGTAAATGCACAGTGTAAGTGTAGAGGGTTGTGGGTTCAGGTATTTGGGGAGGGTTGTGGGTTCAAGTACCTTCAGCATTGTATGCTTTTTTTTTCTTTCATATGGCAGTTGTGTAACCAACGAAGACCATATTATCCAAACCAACTCCATTGCAGGATAGAAACATTGCCGACATCAATTCCGTCAATTGCATAACCACCAACTTACGTGTTTTCCTGATGTTATTTGTCTCATTGATTCTGTAGCTTAACCTGGACATAATGTACTTGGCACACACTTTAAGCGGGAAGGTTTGTGGGTTCATTTCCCATAGGAGATGCATATAGGCACATCATTTTTACAGTAGGGGGCTTGTTTCCTTACAATTGCATTATAGTAAAGATACAGTGATCAGACTCTGCTGATGCAGTAACTACTTCTGATTGATATATTGATACTTTTCTGTCTCCTACCCATTATATATTGTTTTAAATTGTTTATCTTCAGTTAGTTGACATTAATATCTGTGTGTTTATACCCCCTTGTACATTGTCCTCTAGATTCATGATTGCATCACCATCTCCCTTTGTAGTCTTACCTATGTTATATTTTTGTGTAGGCCTAATTTTCTACCCTCCTACCTTAATCTTACTTCTCTTACTACCTTCCATAGCTCAGATTCTCAGCACACATACATACACACACACATATATATATATATATATATATATACATACTAACAACACACATCCCAAATAGAAAACACACTACCCCCCACACACCCTACCGACACAACACAAACCTTACAACACAAACGCCAACAACCACCACAACTCACTTAACTAACCCTACAGCCGGAAGAAACGACAACTCACTGACACTACATAGCATACACACTCCCCCTAACTCAAAAACCTAACCCCTAAGGTCGACACACTATCACACACTTCACCTACCTGCACCCTAACCCTAACTCACTTAACCCACCTAGCCCAAGCTCTCACTTAACCCGTCCCTAAACTACAGTCCCTCACTAGCACACCCACCTTACCCGAACCATACCAACACACACTCACCTTTCCCACAGCCTAACCCGACATCCCACAATCTCGAGCACTTACCTGACCGCTCTAACTCCGTCACCATCACACACCAGCGATCGCGTCGCACATTCCCTTGTCGGTCTTTTCGGCAAATCACCCTGTTGGTACACTTACCTGTCGGTCATCTGGCGTCGGTGAGTTTCATTAGTAGTAGACCCATATATATATATATGCATACATACACATATATACATATACCATTATGTCAAAAATAGATTAGCACACATACATCATGACCTTGTAGAGCTGCAACAACTGTGAGTGCGAGATCATGCCAGTCAGCCTTGAGGCTCTTGCTTGACAAACAAGCACTACTGCTGTTCGTACTTTCCTGTGGCTGTATGACAGTCTTACATCCGCTTCCTGATGTCCTTGCTGCAGCCATAGCCACTATTTTTAATGAGCTGCTCATTGCATACACTTGCCCGGTTTTATTCATTGTTAATAAACACAGGAGCTTGTCAAGCATGCTCAGTAAACAGAGGGGGGATGGATATGATTGAGTTAGCAATGTTTCTGAATCACAGGGAATGTATACTCATTGCAATGTTTGCAACATGTACTATCCAAAATCATTAAAATTATTTATTTTTCAGATCAGAAAGAAACAAAATATTAATACTGCATGAAGCAGAAGGAACACAAAAAATATATTTATAAACTGATATGTAATATGACACAAAACTGAATATACACAGAATACATTTTTTTTTTATTTCTGAAATGAAAAGAAAGCAAATTTTTCCTAAGAAATTGAAGCTCTTGCATTTTTCTGAATCTTCATTAAAATTTAAAACAATAAAAACATTTTACTTACAAAAATGCCTCCTTGTTCTACAAATCCAATCCTTAAGAACTTTGTGGATGCTGATAAAGATGACGGATGTACTGCAGAAACCTACCACAAACAGCAACAACAAAAAAGGCAGAACTTTAATCTTATAGACCATACCACTTGCAATTATATACTGACTCACCCACTTGTTAACGATGTCCCTTCACAGTGAGCTTTGTTGGAAAAAGAGGAAAGAAGGCAGCCAGACAATTAATTAAAGGTGCTCTTTAGATATGCAAAGCATTCTCCAAGAACATATTATAATAAGAATGGAATGATCTTGTATTTTCAGCATTTAGATTCACATATCGCAATTGAATTGAATGAGATTAGAGAAAACCACTTACTTAGACTCTTAAATATCCCATCATGAAATTCATCAGATTGTTAAATGCTGCTTAGTTTTTCACTGAGATCTTGATATCTTAAAACAATTACCTAAGTAACATTAAACTACTAATGTTTTAACGCATGTTCTTTAAACATATGTTAAGCATAAAGACACAATGTTTCTGATATGAATTGTTTTCACTTACAGCATGAAATAATAGAAGATTATATACATTTTAATATTACAAAGCAAAATAAAACATGCATTGTAATGCCAGATATTTGACTTGCAGGTTGCTGTTAGTGTGTTGCATGAAAGTGCAAAGGAGTATTAAGATGGGAAAGATTGGATGAAGAAGAGATGGTCTGAGAAGCAGAAAATAACAACATGTTACTGAAAGTCTGAGAAGCACTGTTGTATGGTATTTGTAAGGTGTAGAGGTTGTATTAATGGCATCACTCCAACATGGTACTAAATAAAAGAATACAATTGGGAAGCAGCACTCCCAACAAGGCCTTGACTCTTCATATTTTTAATATGTTATACAGAGGCAAGGCTACATATACAGTCATAAAAAAGAAAACAAACCATTACATGTAATTTCTTTTCATGTATTATACATATATAGTCTATTTCTTAACAATTATTATTCAATTTAACATTATTTAGATTGCTCAAGTTCTGCCTTTTCTGACGTTTCATTCCTCTTCCTCACCTAAACATTATTCTGCATGTATTGTTCCATCAGATTCCATTTTGCTATGTAGTTTGTTCCTTCCCTTTTCTGAAGATCGCATCTCTGGTTCTTTTATCACCTTTATGACAATCAATAATTTTGTTATGGCTGGTTTAGCTTTTGATTTCCGTTTTCAAGTAATTGCTTTTTTGGGAGCCAAAAGCATTAAACTTAGTAGGGCCTTACTATGTCTAGGCAATCCGGTTTTATATCACAGCACAAAAAATAATTTTCTTAGTTGCAATAATTTGCTCCTCCAACATTTCTGACAAAGTAACCTATAGGGAATGTTTAAAATCTACTGACTTATTACATTCCCAAAAATGTTCCCAAGTGCCCCTCTCTTTCCATTAAACCACTGACAATTGCTGTCTACCTGTGTAAAAAATATCTGAAGTCCATTTGGGTATACAAATACCTGTGCAAATTCTACCATGCAAAATCCTAAACTGTCTAGATTTTGTTGCATACTTGGGAGCCATAGAAATATTATCCCATTGTGCCTTTGTATATCACCTTTCTAGTTGCCAGGCATTGTTTTATATGCCCTATTAATTATTCCTTTTTAGAGAATGGGCTTATTGTACATTAGTACCCTGAATGAAGAATGAACATTCTCCAACAGGGTATTAATGTAGTAGTAATGCCCGCTGAAAAACATGTCTGTTGCTTCATGACAGCATATCAAGCCACCATGGAGCTTAGACTAAGAAAACGGAACAGCCACCATTATTTTACACTCACTAAGCAGCGCTTTTGCTGCTTAGCGAGTGTAAGATAAAATAAAAGTAAAATAAAAAAAAACGTGTATATGTGTTTGTGTGTGAAAGTGTATGCATGTGTGAATGTGAGAGAGAGATTGGTTGAGCTACTATTTTACTCTCGCTAAGCAGTACTTTTGCTGTTTAGCAAGTGTAAAATAAAATAGAATTGTGTGTATGTGTTAGTGTGTGAAAGTGTATGCCTGTATGAGTGTGACTGAGAGATCGGTTAAGCTACTATTTTAATAAAAATAAGGCAATGCGTGTGACCAATGAAGGCCCTAACCATAAGTTTAAGTTCTTTGCTTTAGAACTCTTGCATGTTAGTATCAGAGGTGGTGATCTCAAAAATAAGACAGAAGCATTAAAACAAAAATGGATTTTACAGCTTCAAGCTGACAAACCCCCAGGATTAAATAGTAGGATCTGTCTAAAACCTTTTCTCAAAGCTAGAGCTTTGAAACATCGGTAAGTTTTTTCATTTAAGATATTTAATGATTTCTCATGCATTCTCTGTATATTTTTTATATTTATATATATATATATATATGTGTGTGTGTGTGTGTGTGTGTGTGTGTTTTATATATACAGACATTTCATATATAGATTTTATTTATCACCATGTCGTATGATTGTGCTTTAACTTGATTTTATATGTTATTTCATAGATATTTTTCAGGTGAGCATTGGCTTAGTGCATCCTAGATCCATGTAATTTGTGCAGACTTAAAGTGGTTAATTACATCCTTATTTTTATTGGCTGTTTTACATTCAAATACTTTGCTTGTTGTTGCATACTTTATGTTGGTCTGAAGGAGCAGAGTAAGATCCGTGAAAGCGCTTACCTTGTCTTTTTTCATTAAAGGATTGCTATGTTTGGAACCTACGTGTTTGTTTACACCCAAGCTACTATTTTACACTGGTTAAACAGCACTTGTGCTGTTTAGCAAGTGTAAAATAAAAAGTATGTGTGTGTGTGTGTGTGTGTGTGTGTGTGTGTGTGTGTGTGTGTGTGTGTGTGTGTGTGTGTGTGTGTGTGTGTGTGTGCATGTGGGTGTGCATGTGTGTGTGTGCATGTGGGTGCATGTGCATGTGTGTGTGTGTGTGTGTGTGTGTGTGTGTGTGTGTGTGTGTGTGTGTGTGTGTGTGTGTGCGTGTGTGTGTGTGTAAGAGAGAGAGAGTGTATACATGTATGAAACTATGAGAGAGAGATGATCGCATGTATGTGTGTTTATGTTGCTGTCTGCGTGTGAGTGAATGATGCATGAAAGCAGAAGAGAGCGAGAGAGAGAGAGTGTGTGTGTGTGTGTGTGTGTGTGTGTGTGTGTGTGTGTGTGTGTGTGTGTGTGTGTGTGTGTGTGTGTTTGTATTTGTGAGAGAAAGTGAAGCGCAAGAGCGATCCCTGGAAGCATCACCTAAGAACTTTGCATAGCTCTCGACCATAACTCTCGGCACAAGAAATCTGGACAGAGCAACAAATAATCGAGAAACAAAGAGTTTAAAATAGGTACGGATTTTAAACATTGCTCTTATAAACTTAGAAAGTTGCTTGAATAAGAGGGATTTCATTAGCATGCATTTTTCTGAAGCAGAGGTGTATGTTGTGTGTGTATGTGTGAGGGTGAGTGTGTGAGATGACTACCGGCAGCAGCAGCAGCAGTAAAGAGGTGTACAAACCTCGGCACCTTTCAGCTGAAGAAATATTTGGGAACAAAGGTTCTAAAATAGAAGTTAGCATGAATTTTCTGAAGGAAAAAAGGTCTGAAGCTGAAATGTATGCCATTATTTATTAATTTCCATCTCCAGTGACTGCCAACCAAACAATTTAGGAGTAAAGGACCAAAAGTAAAGTAAATAACCTGGTTATTTTTAAATGTTATAATTTGTATGTTAAATGCTTCCTCCAACACCATTAACATATACTACAGCAAATTAAAAAAATTAGACGGAGGAACTATTTTACATCAAAAATATACTAAAACATACATAGTAATAAAAAATATATATAAGAATGTAAAACACAACAATTTTAGAGTGAGCCTATTCTCTAAGCACAATAATGCCCTCCAGGGTGTGTGTTCATGAATAATTAATGCCGTTCCAGATGTGTAGAGGCCTGACACTGCATTACACATTAACACAACCCTGTCATTATTGGTTGTTTCACCATGGCATCTGTTCTAGACCCAATTATGAACTCAGCCAGAACTAGTATTTCATTTATCACTCCCTATTCCTTTCTCTGTGCCTATAGCCTGTTAACAATCCCTGGTAGGGAATGAAGTCTCCATGTGCAATCCAAACTTCTGTGTTACCTTATCCGACTCTTAAGAATTTTCCCTCCCTGGTTATTTACTCCCAATTCATTGGTTCCTTTGCTAATGTTTTCCAATAAATTCCACCTCCCTCTTGGTTATTTTCTATGCCCCTACTTGCAGTCATTCCTATTGATAAAATCTCTTTTCTCCATTCCCACATTGGAAAAAAGTCTGAAGCTCAAATGTATGCCATTATTTGGAGTGGGAGTAAATAACCAGGGAAGGAAAATTCTTAAGAGTCGGATAAGGTAAAGCAGAAGTTTGGATTGCACATGGAGACTTCATTTCCTACAAGGGATTGTTAACAGGCTATAGGCACAGAGAAAGGAATAGGGAGTGATAAATTAAGTACTAGTTCTGGTTGAGTTCATAATTGGGTCTAGAACCAAACTAATAAATGCGGGAGATGCAATTATACAGCCAAACTAGAGGCTAAGCTCTCTCAACCCGAGACTGGATCAGACAGTCAAGAGGAGAAGGGAAATACTTGCATCACACCACCAGTCTTACATAGACCCATTAATCCAGCACTGGCAAAAAGCACACATAAATACATGAAAACATACTCAGAGGTTCTAAATAAAAATTTGCAAAAGCAACAGAGACCTTCAAAGCAGACATCCAAGCAACTACCACCCTGCAACACAAACCATGAAACACATGCTTCACAAAACAGTGTGCACGCAATCACAGCCCTTAAGGCAAAATAACATACCCAACATACTAGTAATAGGTGACTCTATAGTCAGGCATACTGATGTCCCACTCACTAGGCTGAAGAAGGAAAAGGTTACTGTTAGCTGCCTGTTGGGTGCCAAGATCCGCCACATAACACAAGCACTCAGGTCACTCCAGAACAAGTACAAATATGACTCTGTCATTGTTCATGTTGGTGTGAATGACCTGAGCCGTACTTCCCTGGACTACATGAAAACAGACCTCTCTGATCACGTAGCCCAGGCTGGTATGACCCTGTCCCTGAGTAGCATCCTGCCCTCACCAAGAATGATACCACGGTATAAAGAAAAAATTCTCAATTTCAACAATTGGCTAAGTTTCTGGTGTCATTCAAAGGGGATCCAGTGTCTGTCCGCCTGGGATGACATGCTCGACAAGTCATGCTGCTTTGCTAGAGACGGCTTGCACCTGTCACCCTTAGGCTTTTGAATACTGGCCAAGGCTCTTGCCACCCCCATAGTGCCTTTTTTAGGCAAGGCTCAAAAGACAAACCTACTGCCATAAATAGCACAAGTAACAAAAAACTGAGGGTAATGCTACTCAGTGCCAGAATTCTAAACCTCAAAATGCATGCACTCGAGGCACTCCTCAGTATGGAGAATATCGATATATGTGCAGTAACAGAAACCTGGTTTAAGGCTCCAGAGTTCACCCCAGCACTACCAGTCTACAACTCATACCATACATTTCGGCCACAAAACCCAAACCAAAATACAAAAGGAGGGAGCGTATACATATTCATCAAGGATACCCACACCTCCAGGTTAGTGGCACAGCAAGATGCTTCAGAGATCATCCACGTTCAACTAACAACAGGCAAAACTGCAATTCAAATTGTAGCTTGCTACAGATCACCCACCATGTACCAGGACCCCCATTCCATGTTTCTGGAAACACTGGGAAACATAAAGGTCCTACCAAACACCCTAATATTGGGTGATTGCAATTATCCAAACATTAACTGGGAGAACTACTCAAGTACTAACTCCCTTGCCCAACATTTCCTAGAATTTATAAACTCAAATGCCCTGGTTCAACTGGTCAACACTCACACCAGAGATGACAACATATTGGACCTGGTCATCACCAACATGGGAGACCTGTGTTCCATACCAGAGGTCAACCCCTCGCTGGTTAGATCTGACCATAAACAAATCAGTTTGGATATCCACATTCCGCCCCCAGCCCTGGACAAGGAAACCACCGTGAAAAACTTTTCAAAAGCAAACTTCACATTACTTAAGACCGAGGTGGAAAGTTTCAAAGCCCCCATGCTGAAGGATAACGCTGTCCAAGCTGCAAAATCCTTTACTAATGCATTCTACAGGCACCTACAAGAATGCATGGATCGTGCCATCCCAAGCAAAACCAAGACTCACTCCTCCAAGAAAAGGAAACCAGTCTGGTGGACCCCTGCCATAAACAAGCTATACAATAGAAGGAGGAAACTAGTACAGAAAAGAGTAAAATCCCAAGAAGAAAAGACATCCCAGATCAGTATCAACAAGAAACTACGATCCCTCATAAAATCATCTAAGGTGAGCTTTGAAAGAAAAATTGCCAAGGACTCCAAAGATAAACACAAGGCATTCTTTAGCTATGTCAAGAATCTAAGTGGCAATGCTCAGATCTGCTCAGAGTTAGGGCAGAATGGCACAAAATACACTGAACCGACCAATATCACCAACATCCTGGCAGACAGGTTCAGAGCAAACTTCACCCCCCTCTCACCCCCAAAAGGGCTCATAACCATGCCAGAAGAATGTAGAGTCCTTGAAATCACAGACACTCAGGTTAAAACTGCCCTCTCCAAAGTCAAAAACACAGCATCAATGGGACCGGAAGGTGTCTCAGGCTGTGACCTACATGAGCTCAGAGATGAACTAACCCTTCACACTGTTCAAACTCAGCCTCTTCACAGGCTGCGTACCCATAGAGTGGCACATAGCAACAGTTATTCCACTCCACTAAGGTGGAGCCACAACAAACCCCGGGAACTATCTCACTATAAGCCTGACTAGCTTGGCCTGCAAGGCTATGGAGTGCATCATTATGGAACTCATTAACAGAGACATTGGGAACCTCCAAACATTGGACCCTACCCAGTTCAGCTTTGTTAAGGGCAGATCATGCCTCCTAAACCTGGTGGACTTCTTTGAGACAGTAACCAAAGCTATAGACGAGGGAAAGGTGGTACACACAGCCTACCTAGACCTCGTTAAGGCCTTTGACACCATTCCCCATTCTGGTATTATAGACAAGCTCACCAGCCTGAACATAAACCCCTATGTCACAAGATGGGTTGCCAACTGGCTCATGGACAGAACCCAAATGGTGAGAGTTGCAGGAGCTAGGTCCGACTCTAAACCAGTTACAAGTGGCATTCCCCAGGGCTCAGTCCTAGGACCCCCCTCCTGTTCAGCATATACTTCTCAGAGGTACAGGCAAGCACAGGAGGACTATGGCTGACCAAGTTCACAGAGGACTGCAAACTAGGGGCTATAATTGACTTTCTGCCTGACAGAGACATCCTTCAAAAGGGTCTCACTGAGACAGATACCTGGTGTCAAAATCATGGCCTCAAGTTAAATGCCAAAAAGTGCATAGTCATCCCCTTTGGAAAAAACAAAGTACCCACAAACTACCACATAGGTGGCAGTCCCCTCAATACGGAAGACGTAATAAGGGATCTGAGGACCCAAATAGATAGTAATCTCACCTTTGATAATCACATTGCCAAAGTGGTTAGAAAATCCTTCTACGTGGCCCACCTAATCACAAAAGGGTTCACATCCAGATCAAAAGAGGTCATTGTGCCCCTCTACTCATCATTCATCAGACCCATCATAGAGTACAATGCCTCATTTGGGATGTACCTTACAAGACACCTGCAACAGCTGGAAAGACCACAGAAGTACCTCACCAAGAGGATCACTAGCCTCAAACAGATGCCCTATGCAGCTCGACTGAAGAAGCTCCAGCTGTACTCGGTTGCATACCGCCTACTCAGAGGTGATCTCTGCCTGACATACAAGGCCATGTCCAACCCAGAATTGATGGACATGCTCCACCTAAAGAAAACCTTATCCCCTCGTGCCACACGCTCTACAGATCTAAACCTCACCACAATAAATAGGACGTGCTGGAGGGATAGATTCCTGTCCCAGAGACTTCCCATGCTTTGAAACAAGATTCCAGTCTACATTAGGTAGAGCTCCTCGCTAAGACTCTTCAAAAGAAACCTTGACGAGTGGATGGGAAACAGAAAGTTTACCCAGGGATCACTTTAGTGGCTCTGCTGGACAGAGGCACATGGAACTAATCTAAGGGGCAGCGAAAGCCAACACATTCTAGCTAGGCTTATAAATGTCTTTGGGCAGATATCCTAGTGCCTACCTATGAACCTATGAACCTTAGTTCTCAAAATACTTTCTGCTACTTTGAAAATATTATGTTCTGTGTGGTATTGTTCTCCCCAAGGGCCTGCATCCAAAATCCTACTCTCTCATTATTTTGTGAGCTTCCTCCATTTTAATATAATTTCTTTCCACGTTCATTTGTACTCTCTTGCTTGTTTTATGTATGTGACCCTTAACTGCACAGCTCTAAAATATTCCTTCATATCTGGTAATGCTAAACCACCATGTTCTGTGGGGAGATACAACTTATCCCACTTAACGCTTTCTCTATTTCCCTCCCAAATAAATTCCTTCAATTCTTTATTAATTATTTTCCACAACATCTCGCCGGGTTCACGATAGTATTAAAGGGAAAAGAAATAATTTCACTGCAAGTACTTGATTATCCATATCCACAGTGAAGAGCTTCAAACTTCAAACTTTGTATATTATCTCTTGTTTAGCTGCTATAGTAGAATCCTTTTTAATTCAAGCACATAAATACTTCATCTTATCATATCTCGATAAATATGGGTGTTGCTGAAATAATCCATGTGTGGCAGCATAGGCTACGACTCTGGCATTTGTTTTAACTCTATTTATTTTATATCCTGAAATAAAATGTAAAATGGTCTCAAAATGTTCCACAACATTAAAATGTCCTGGTCTGGTTTTATTAAATAAAAAATAATATCATTTACAAATAAGGCTATGTTTTCCTATGTACCATACTAGTTACACTCTTTAATTTGTGAGCTCATTCTTTTCTTTGCCAATGGCTCTAATACAAGGCAAATAAATGGAAAGAGGACACCATTGTCTGCTTCCTTTCTTCAAACACAGCTTATTAGAAAGGAACTTTCTCACATTATTCTTGCTTCTGACCATTCATATATCTTCTGTTTTAACCTCATTATTCCATACGGAAAAGCATATTTTGCCATTGCCCTACTTATGAAGTCCCTGACTACTCAATCAAATGCCTTCTCTGTATCAAAACACACCAATAATAGTCGGGTCTTAATGCACCCTGCCTCCCTCATCTTGACTGTTCAGTTGAACTACTCTTTGGT
Organism: Protopterus annectens; assembly: GCF_019279795.1. NCBI lineage: Eukaryota > Metazoa > Chordata > Ceratodontiformes > Protopteridae > Protopterus > Protopterus annectens. The sequence continues at coordinate 773,032,442 of NC_056729.1, forward strand.
ATCAATTACTGAGAAATATTAGTTAATCATAAACAAGAGAAATGCTTCAATTTATTTTCCATTTTTTCAAATATCATTTGGTGTATTGTTTAGCTGAAAGGCACCAAAAAGAAACAGAATCGTTTGACAAGCACTATTTTTTTGATAACTGATAGTGACAAGTTACAGCCATTTATAACTAAGAGGAATGCTTCACCTTTTTTACATGCTTGAAGATATAGTCTGCTGTGCTGTTAGAAACATCCTACAACAGCACAGGTTTAATTCATAGGGGCCTTTTATGCCTAGATATAATTTCCACAGGTGATAATCAAACCCTGTATCTTGTGAAAGTGAGGTAAACACCTTAACCATTAGGCCACCATTTCTATTTTGTGATATTCAGTAATGAACAAGTTATGGCTACTGAACTAATATGAGCATCTGCTATGTTGTGCATAACAGAACATTGCTATATTGTTGAATATAGAAAGCTCTGATGTACATAGTATAATAGTCAGATACCAGGGATGATTTTTATACATATAACCAAACACACATTTAATGGGTCTTACTAAAAGTATACTAAATTTACAGACCAGTCTAGTGTAACTGTCAAATATTAATCAGGCATTCAGATGGGTATGGGGAAACAAATAAAACTCTAGAAAGCATCTGTAAGAACTGCTTCTGTATTCACTTGTTATCTATATAGCTGCACCATATACAACTATTTTTCAAAAATACATTTATTGAGGTACAGATTAGTCCCTTTTCAATTAATCATGCTATATTTTAAAAGTTTTAAATATTTTCAATTCTCTGACATCTTTAAAAGATAAAACATTGGGTATCTAAGACAAAAATTCTGAATACTGTATTTTTACACTACAGTATTATGCCTGTGCATTCACTGATTTATGATTATAACTTGGATCGAAACTGGAAATTTCAAGATTTTAAGACCGTGCATCTTTCTACTAGATCTGTATAGTGGAACATGTATAGTATCTTTCCAGTGAAGTCAGGTTGCCAGTGTTTGCCTTTTATACTCATTATATAATTCTGCTTAAAAATAATAAACTGGATTAACCTCTGTCTCATAATGAACCTTGCTATAACCCAAAGAAGTGACTTCCTACACCATGAGAGAGAGAAGTAACTGAGATATAAGTATGTGACAGAAAACAATTACTTTCAACAGTACTGCACTCATTTTGCATACCACTTTCTAATACATAACACAGAAAATGCGCTTTTACTTAATATTCTGGATTCTAATGAAAAATGTTTACTTATCTAATCTTATCTAATATCATTAAACTGCTTACTGTCTTCACCACACTTTGAGTCACATCCTGTCTCGTGACTGAACTACATTTGTTTTTTTGTTTGTTTTATTACATCCAACTGGTTGTTTTTGAAGTAATTTAATGGTACTCAGTGTCAGCTTCTGACATTGCTGCTAGTTTTGCCTAATTCATCTTCATTGCAAACCTTATTGAACCCTTTATTGCCTCATGCTTTTATATTACGTTATTGAAGCATCTGGTGTAAACACTGATTATGGTTTCCAAGCAGGTAGGTTTTAATTACACTTGCAGCAATCTCATTTCTGTACTTTAATAAGATACCTGGTATCAGTAAATGAATGCACTCTATCAGCATTTGATACAGATTAAAAAGAAGCTCCTAAGTTGTATTTTTTAAATAAATTATATGATAGTTAAATACAGTCTGAGATTCAAAATACATAAAATGCAAGGAGTTCAATATGTTTATGTTATTTGTTTACCTTAGTAGGTAGAACTGAGATTCAACTAGTATCTGGGGAGAAAAAATGGATTATCTGTCAGACTGTCTGCAAATTATGATCATATTTATTGTTCTTTCTCCTCTTTCTCGTTTCATTTTCATTTTCTCTGACTGATGTAATTGATTTACTTATAGCCAATAAAATGGGATGGCAGAAGATTTGTGATGTCAGTATTTTTACATTTACAACAGTTTTTGAGTTAAGCAAAGGAGAATATCCTATATTATTTTACAAATGGCAGCAACAACAAAAATCACTTAGGAAAAAAAATGCCATGTAAAAGGCTTTTATTTTGTTTTTCAGTAATTTCTCCTTAAATCTTATATATACTCAGATAAAATTTGGTTAAGGTCTGACCCTGATCAAGTGCATATTTAGTTCATTGACATACTTCTGGATTATTTTTCATATCTGTCTGTTTTCATGTCTACAATTTTGTTGCTGTAATAGTTTAAGACTTGTTAAGTGATTTTAAATGCATCTACAACTCTGTCGCATAGGTAGAACAGTTACCGTATTCACTCAATGTTACTGACAACTGCCTGTTTCTGTTCTGTTTTTCATTTGTGTTGTGCACCTCACCAGAACTTTGCCTAGAAGTTAGATGGACTGTTTTTTGTAGAGAAATAAGTGCATTATCCAGCAGCCAGTCCCTCGTTGTGTAGATATGTGTTTTGTCTAACAACCAGTTCCACTCCCATACTAGCATCTTCTATCGTCCTTCTGTCCCCTCTCTTACTCGCACTCTCTCCTGCACTCCAACCTCTACAACCTTTCACCCTCTCACTCTACTCTCCTATTTTCTCTGCATTATCACCCTTCTGCCATTCATTATAACACTCAAGATTTACCTTTTCCTTTACTTTATTACAAATTGCAAAAATCCTTACCTTCCCTTTGCCAGTCAACCCTGCCGAAGAGCAAAATAAGGAAGCTATCACCTGGACTGCAAGGGAACCACATCCCCATTACAGCTAAGTCCACAAGCTGGGTACCTGGACTGCCTAACCCCTAGCATTGTATGTATTAACTGACCTGAACTTAGAAAATTATACTAGCCTCTTTCCCTGTGTCTTTTAGCCTACAGCTTCCCGTGCATCACCACTGCTCCTGCAATATCCCTCTTTCCCACTTTCCAAACTAACTTCTTCCCTCCCTGCCCACACTTGCCATCTAGATCACTCTCCTGTATTTTTGGCCACTGAACTAAGCCTTATAAGGTACTTAATAGTAATGTAGCTCCCTTAAGTCTGTCTGCCTCTTTACTGGCCTTGTACTCTCTGGCTCTCCCTTAACCTTCCCCCAGCATAGCCTTCTTCTTTCTATTTGAACATTCCGGCACTTCGTTCCCTGACAGTAGTTTTTGCCATCACTGCCTCCCTTCTCTATCTACCTCCTGCATTGATACATTTTAATCCTACTTACCTGCATCATTGTTTTTTTTTAGTGATTTCTACTCATCCTGGGTTAATGCAGATGATCCAGAATGCCTTCACCACCACAAAAATCTGGATGGCTAATAATCATCTAGCTTTAAACCCAAACAAAACCAAATTGTTGGTATTCACCCCCAAGAAAACCCTCATCAACAAGACAGACTTCACCATTCATTCCCAACCAACTCTACCAAAGAGGTGATCACCCACACAAAGTTGCTAGGAGTTATCCTCGATGAAAACTTGACATTTGAACTCCATATCCACAATAACATTAAAAAAACAAACTATAACCTAGGCACCCTCTATCGACAAAAATACTTTCTCAGCTGCTCAATGAAACTTACTCTTGCCTTAACCTTTCTCTTACCTTCACTCCTCTATGGTGCTCCCCTCCTCACTAACATCACTCAACCCTAAAAACCAAACTTGCTACAATAAGGTTGCCAAGTTTGCAACCAACACAAAACACTCCTTGCATCACTGCATCCCATTAAAAACACTTAACTGGCTTGAACTTCTACATCTATTAACCTACATACAGCTCATCGCAGCTCACAAAATCATTTACAAATCCTCAGACTGCCTTTCTCTCTATTCCATCCTAAACCTCTACCACCCAAGCAGACCACTTAGATCTGAAAATCAACGTCTACTGCAAGTAGACAAACCTACACTTTCTGCTGGCAAGATGCTTTACTCATTCTCCACTGTCAAACTTTGGAATACTATCCTATCAGCTGTCAGAACCTCCAGTAGCATCTCCTCCTTCAAAAAATCTCTGTGGCATTACTTCTCCACCCTTTGGTATTGCACATGTATCTACTCACATCCATCCATAACCTAAGTCTCTACACTCCAAGTTGGTTCTTACTTTAACTTTCATCCTCACCTGTTTAAACTTTCTTTTTCACTAGTCAAATACAATAACTTATCTTCCTCTATACAATCCACCAGCACCCCTCTGTCCATTCACACCTCTCTCTCCACTCTGCTTATAACCTTAAAACACCTCTGAATACTACTATGATATTAAATTTCCTCAACATAGTACCTTTAAAGTACAATAATTTAATCACTTGACTAGTCTGTGACATTATTACTATAAATCTTTACATATTATGCATTTTCAGACCTTCAATTATTGTATATTACTGTACATATTATGCATTTGCAGCCCTTCATAGGTTCATAGGTTCATACTAGGCTATCTGCCCTAGGGCATTTATAAGCCTAGCCAGAGTGTAAACCCAAAAATGCTACCAAACACACCACAAAAGGTCCTTCCACGTATAAACGAAATATAAAAACAAAAAGACTGAGAAGGGCCCCTTATGCAGACAGCACAAATAGTATCTAGATACAAACGATGCAAATGTCAGTTTGCATACACACAGTACCTGTAGTTCATAGTTAGTGTCAAAGTTCGATGTTTCACGCTGTTCAGCTTAAACGACCAACAATAAGTACACCTTGCTTATCAAGCGAGGTTATAAAAGAGATGTTTTCAAGATACAGTTCCAGCTATTCAGCTCCAAGCTCAAATGGGCAACCAAGGCTGCTCACAAATAATCCTGATAACGTTTAAAACATAAACCTCCGTCTAGCAATGCTTGTACAACATTAACTCCAAGAACAAGCGTTAGGCGGATTCTAAGGTAAATTGCTTTTATTATAAAGAACGGCAAGCGCTTTCAACATGAGTCTTTTTCAAGCCAACAAAAAAGCCAGAGTGTGTTTGGCTTTCGCCACCCATTTTAAATTAATTTTGCTATGCCCTTTTTCGAGGTTAGTATACTGTGCCTCTGTCTAACAGTGACACAGAAGTGATACCCGGGATAAACCTATGATCCCCCATCCACTCATCAAGATTCCTCTTGAAGAGAGTCAATGAGGGACTCTGCCTAACCTGGACTGGGATTTTATTCCAGAGTGAATGGAGCCTCTGGGTTATGAATCTGTCCCTCCAGCATGTCCTATTTATTTCAGTGCTGAGGTTCAAGTCTCTCGAGTGCGTAGCTTGATGGGATTTGGATTTTCTGAGGTACAGCATGTCCATTAATTCCGGGTTGGACATGGCTTTATACATCAGACACAGATCGCCTCTGAGCAGGCGGTATGCCACTGAGTAGAACTGGAGTTTCTTTAACCGGGCAGCATATGGCATCTGTTTGAGCCCTTTGATCCTGTTGGTGAGGTACTTTTGGGGTCTTTCCAGTTGCTGCAGGTGTCTGGTAAGGTACATCCCAAAAAGGGCATTGTGCTCAATTATAGGCCCGATGAGGGATGAGTAAAGAGGCACGATGACCTCCCCTGATCTAGATGTGAATCCCTTCATGATTAGGTGGGCTATATAAAATGTTTTTCTAACCACTTTGGTCACGTGGTTGTCAAATGAGAGATTGCTATCAACTTGGGTCCCCATTTCCCTAATTACTTCTTCCGTACTTAATGGATTGCCACCTATATGGTAATTTGTGGGCACTTTATTTTTGCCAAAGGGGATGACTATACACTTTTTGGCATTTAGCTTGAGGCCATGGCTCTGGCACCAGTTGTCTGTTTCTATGAGGCCCTTTTGGAGGATGCTTGTGTTGGCTGGAGAGTCGATTATGGCACCCAGTTTGCAATCATCTGCGAACTTGGTCAGCCACAGTCCTTCCATGTTGGCCTGTACCTCCGAGAAATATATACCGAACAAGAGAGGTCCCAGGACTGAGCTTTGTGGGATGCCACTTGTAACTGGTTTGGAGTCTGACATGGCTCCAGAAATTCTAACCATGTGGGTTCTGTCTTTGAGCCAGTTTTCAACCCATCTAGTGACATAGGGGTTTATATTTAAGCTGATGAGCTTATCTATAATGCCTGAGTGGGGTATTGTATTGAAGGCTTTTGCGAGGTCCAAGTAGGCTGTGTGGACCACCTTCCCCTCGTCAATGGCCTTGGTGACTGTTTCAAAGAAATCGACCAGGTTTTAGAGGCAGGATCTGCCCTTAACAAAGCCAAACTGGGTAGGATCCAGTGTCTGTAGGTCCCCAATATCTTTATTTATGAGATCCATGATGATTCTTTCCATAGCTTTGCAGACCAAGCTAGTCAGGCTTATGGGGCGATAGTTTCAAGGATCCGTTGAGGCACCACCTTTGTGGAGAGGGACCACTGTTGCTGTACACCACTCTTTGGGTACATATCCTGTGATAAGGCTGAGATTGAACAGTAGTTTTATGTTTGGGTTTAGCTCTTCTTGGAGTTCATGTAGGATGCAGCCCGGGACACCGTCTGGTCCCATTGATGCTGTGTTTTTTGCTTTGGAGAGGGTGGCTCTTACCTGAGCATCTGAGATGTCAGGGGGGCAGCACTCTGCTGGGATAGATATTTGCCCTTTGGGTGGGGGGGGAGAAGTTTGTGCTGAACCTGTCAGCTAGGATGTTGGCAATGTCTGTGGGTTTGGTGTATTTTTTGTCATTTTGGACTAATTCTGAGCATATCTGAGAATTCCCACCCAGGTTCCTAACATAACTAAAGAAAGCCTTGTGATTATCCTTAGTGTCCTGTGCAATTTTTCTCTCTAAGCTGGCCTTAGACGATTTTATGAGTGCCCGTAGTTTTTTTGCTAACACTGATCAGAGATGCCTTCCCTTTTTGGGATTTTGCTCTATCATGTAGTAGCTTCCTCCTTCTATTGTATAGTTTGTTTATGGCTGGGGTCCACCAGACAGGACGTCTGCCTTTGGAGGATTGGGTCTTGGTTTTATTTGGGATTGCATGATCCATGCATTCCTGAAGGTGTTCATAAAATGCTTCAGTTATTGTATATTACTATTTGTTTTGTGATTATTGCTTGTACATTCTATTACTTTATTTTTCATGTAATATTTTAAATGTTATGTGCTGCTGAGTTTGTGGAATATTATTTTACATTTTATGTACTGATGAGCTTGTGGAGCTTTTCTCCCTGGATCTCCAGTGAAAATGCGTTTGCTTGGCCCAGTGGACTTTCCTGGTAAACAAATGCCAATAAATAAATAAATCATTTTCATGGCCTATAAATAACCTTTGATTTAATAACAAACTTGCTGACTCAAACCTTTTCTTCTCTACTCTCTGCTGGTTCTCCAGCTATCTCTCAGGCAGACTACAGTCTGTCATATAACAGTCTTCTTATTCTACATTTATACCGATTCACACTGGCGTACCACAGGGCTCTATCCTGGGACCTCTTCATTTCAACATCTTTACCAATGACATCCATTCTTCTACTACCCACTCAACCCTCATACAGTATGCAGATGACTCTACTCTGATCACAACTTCAAGCTCAATCTCACAACTTCAGATACTAACTCAGCAATCTTTTCTCTTGGTTGAAAGCTGGCTTAATGAAAATCAACTCATTCTGAATCCCAAAAAAAAAAAAAAACTCATTCTCTTTCTCCCCAAGGCTAGAGATCACCTTAAGCTCTCCTTCTCTATTACTCCCCTAAACAAAACCATCATCAATGTTGAAACTCAAACAAAATTACTAGGGATGACAATTGATGACCAACTAAAATGTGACTTACATATTCAGCAATCAATTAAGAAAACCAATCAAAAACTTGGTCTTTTATAGCATAATAAAAAAGTTCTATCTTCTGATTCCAGACTACCCCTGGCACAAGTCTACCTACATGCTAGCCTCCTCTATGGAGCCCCAGTTCTTACTAATCTGCAATCCGACCTGCTCTCCAAACTGGAACAAACTTGTAATAAAATCGCACAATTTGCAGCTAACTTACCTAATTCCACCCTCCATTGCTCTTGCTCTTAAACTACACTGGACTGAACTCCCCATCAACTCAAATTATCTCAACTCTATATAACCCACTTCCTTCTCAATAACCCTAGCACTTGTCCCTCTCTCTCCAGTCTGATCACCTACTATACCCCTTCCCACCCCTTACATAGCACTGACAAATTCCTTCTATACACTTATAGCCCCAAAATGAACATCTGTAATCTTCTATATAAATGCTCCATAACAAAATTCTGGAACAATCTACCAACTTACATGGCATTACTCACACTAACCCCTTCAAAAAAGAACCAAAGAACTTTCTCCTGAACACTTGGCTATGCCCCTGCCCTGACCCAACGTCATCCTACTTCTATTACCTATTATTTCCCTTATCTCTTTCTTTGAAATTTACTGTTTTTCATCATTATATTCACCTGTCATTACTAAGTTTCCTTTCTTATTTTACAAATGCATATCTTAATATGTATATATAGATATTGTAAAATTGTCTTTGTTACTTTGAAGGATCTAATACTGCAAAGAAAGTAATTGTCTTTCTTGGAGCTTTTCTCCTTGGGTCTCCCCTGAAAATGGGCCTGTGCTCATTTGGACTAACCCGGTTAACAAATGTGAAATAAATAAATACAATAAGTAAATATTACTCCAAAAAGTAGCATATTGTAACCTAAGTGCTTTCTGGGTTCTGAGCCTAAGTCCCTTTCTTTGCAATCCCCATTAAGAGACATAAGACTGCATTTCTGTAAACTGCTGGAAAGCTGATAGATTTGCTTTGAGCTGCAGAATTGGAATCTATTTCAAACTGATAAGTACACTTTTTGCAACTTAATTTGCACTGTGCTGTATTTATACACTGGCCTATTATTTATAGTGGTGCTGTATTATTTCTGTCTCTTGTTGTCTCCACTGTGTTTTTTTCTCAGGGTAGCTCAAACTAGTTTCAGGGAGGGAGTTGTTGAGCCAGCCCACATCCTAGCTGTTAGTCATTGCCTGAGGTGTATCTTGCTAAACTTCCAGTAGAGACTGCATTTCTGTAAACTGCTGGAAAGCTGATAGATTTGCTATGTGCTGCAGAATTGGAATCTATTTCAAACTGATAAGTACACTTTTTGCAACTTAATTTGCACTGTGCTGTATTTATACACTTGTCTATTATTTATAGTGGTGCTGTATTATTTCTGTCTCTTGTTGTCTGCCACTGTGTTTCTCCCACCCATCCTCCCTGTTCTTGTGTTGGTGTTAATCCTGGTGGCTTTGAAACTGCCTGCCCCTCTTGTAAGTTTGTATTTGGATACTCCTCCTGGGCCTATCTCATTTGCTCACTCAATTGAATGCAGTGAGATCATATTCTGATTTCAGGCACTCCTACTGTGTACAAAGAGAGCATTTGAGAAGGACAACCCCTGTAGCCTCTTAATCCTGCTGTGTTCCCTCCCTCAAAAAAACCAAAAAAACCCCCAATATATATATATATATATATATATATATATATATATATATATATATATATTCAGCTGCTCTTACTGTAACTGTCTTAGTTGCTGTTCTGTGTGCTGTTACTTACTCTGCACTTATTACTGCTTGTTTAGTAGCCTTCTAATTTAATGCCTTCTGCACTTGTTTTTTAATCATTTGTTAATTTAACTGCATTTAATTAAACTGTATTTGCTATAACATTGATACACGTGTGCTAGCCTGCACTGCATTTGAATTGTATTTACTGCCGTTTTAGCTGCTTTTCTGTAAAAAAAAAAAAAAAAAAAAAAAAAAAAAAAATTCCTAGCTTGTTTCCTGCCTTTCCTGCAATTTGTCTAGTCCAGATACAGACTTGCTGTATCCAGGACTGTATGCTCCTGAGCCCCCCAAGCCTTTCTGTGTTGGAGGGAAGCCTTCTAGCTTAACAGTGGGAGTGGTAAGCACTAGGTAGCCTATCTATCACAGGAGGAGAGGTTTCTAGCCCAGAAATTATAGTTTATTGGCCGTTTGGGAAGCTCTTCCATCTTTCAACCTTCTGACTCAAAAGCCTGTGTTTGTGCTTGTTTCCTGCCTTTCCTGTTACTAGTCTAGTCCAGTTACAGATTTACTGTATCCAGGACTCTTTGTAAGCTTCTGAGCCCCCCAAGCCTTTCTGTGTTGGAGGGAAGTCTTCTAGCTTATCAGTGGGAGTGGTAAGCATTAGGTAGCCTATCTACCACAAAAGGAGTGGTTCCTGGCCCAGAAATTGTAGCTACTGGCCGTTTGGGCAGTTTTTCCCCATCTCTTTCAACTTTCTGATTTAAAAGCCGCACTTGCGCTGTTTCCCACCTTTCCTGTTACTAGCCTAGTCCAGATACAGAGTTGCTGCATCCAGAACTGTTGGTAAGCTTCTGAGCCCCGCAAGCCTTTCTGTGTTGGAGGGAAGCCTTCTAGCTTATCAGTGGGAGTGGTAAGCACTAGGTAGCCTATCTACCACAAGAGAAGTGGTTCTGGCCCAGAAATTGTAGTTTATTGGCCGTTTGGGCAGTTTTTTCCACCTCTCTCAACTTTCTGGTTTTAAAGCCCATGTTTGCGCTTGATCCCCACCTTTCCCATAACTAGTCTAGTCCAGGTACAGATTTGCTGTATCCAGGATTGTTTGTAAGCTTCTGAGCCCCCCAAGCCTTTGTGTTGGAGTGCAGCCTTCTAGCTTATCAGTGGGAGTGGTAAGTACTAGGTAGCCTATCTACCACAAAAGGAGTGGTTCTTAGCCCAGGAATTGTAGTTTATTGATCATTCAGGAAGTTGTCCATCTCTTTCAACTTTATGTTTTAAAAGACCACATCTGCACTTGTTTCCCATCTTTCCTGTAACTAACCTACTGGAAAGCACTAGAAAGCCTTAAACTGATACAAGCCTTCTAGCTTAAAAGAGAGACTTTGGAGTGACTGAGTATCAGTTTTTTGTATTTTCTTGCTGTACTTAACTGTTTTCCGCCTAAATGCTGATTTTTCCAGCACTTGTGATTTAAAAGCTTGTTTTTTTTTCACATATTTGACTTAATTGACTTTTGCACTTTTAAAAAGTTGTTTTTTGTTTAAATAAATTGTTTATCTGTTGTAGGCTACACACTAAAGTGCAATGGTCTTTTCTGATTGCTTGTAGTCGTTTAACGCTGTTTTAAGTGTACTTTTTACTATTTTTGTCTTATCTTTTAAAAAAAAAAATTCTTTTTTCCCGCCTTTCTAAGCTAGTATAGTCCAGTTTTCAGGCTAGTGCTGAATTCAGTGCTGTGTTACAAGTTTCTGAGTTGTCCATACCTTACTTGGATAGAGGGAAGTTTCTCTGTTCACCTGTGAGAGAGGGGAACTTTGAGCAGCCATCTGTCCCTGGAGGAGTGGTTCCAGCCCAGAAGTTAGTAGTTTAAAAACTGCGTTTGCACGGTTTTGTGCGCCGGGCAGCACTGGTTAGCTAGGGTTAAATTATTCCTGGTTCCACTAAGTCTCCTCTTCAGTTTTTCACTTGAAACTAGTCTAACTCTCAACCTAAGCACTCAAAAAGCATCCTACAGTCCAGCACTTTCTCAGACCTAATAGCAAGCACTAATATACCCCGACACTTGACTGTCCAGCAGGGCAAGGCTCTTTATCCACCCCTCACCAACCAAGTGACTAAGCAGCTCACCCTACTATTCAGGCATGACCAAAGGGCAACTTCAGGTGTACTCTCCAGTCCAGCTGGTGAATCTGGGTATCCTGAGGCAATGTTACAACTCCCTCATGTACACAGACAGCCCTCTCCTCCTACCACAAAATGCTAACATATGCGAGAGATGCAATTATACAGCCAAACTGGAGGCTAAGGTCTCTCCACCCAAGACTGGAACAGACAGTCATGAGGAGAAGGTTAACACTTGCACCACACCTCCAGCCTCACATAGACCTATTAAACCAGCACTGGCAAAAAATACATATAAATACACAAAATAATACTCGGAGGCTCTAAATAAAAACCTGCAAAAGCATCAGAGAGCTCCAAAGCAGACACCCACAAAACCTGCACCTCCCATCACAAACCAGACAACACATAAAACACAAAATCAATGTGCCGCACAATCACAGCGCTTAAGGCGAAATAACATACCTAACACACTAGTAATAGGCGACTCAATAGTCAGCACACTGACGCCCCACTCACTAGGCTGGACAAGGAGAAGGTTACTGTTAGCTGCCTATCGGGAGCCAGAATCCGCCACATAACACAAGCACTCAGGTCACTCCAGAACAAGTACAAATATGACTCTGTCATTGTTCATGTTGGTGTGAATGACCTGAAATGTACCTCCCTGGACTACATGAAAAGAGTCATGGAAGAGCTCTCTGATCATGTAGCCCAGGTGGGTATTACCCTGACCCTGAGTAGCATCCTGTCCTCAACAAGAATAATACCTCAGTATAAAGAAAAAATGATCAATTTCAACAATTGGCTAAGTTTCTGGTGTCATTCAAAGGGGATCCAGTGTCTGTCAGCCTGGGATGACATGCTCGACAAGCCGTGTTGCTTTGCAAGAGACCGCTTGCACCTGTCACCCCTTGGCTTTCGAATACTGGCCAAGGCTCTTGCTGCCCCCATAGTGCCTTTTTTAGGCAAGGTTCAAAATTCAAACCCACCACCGTAAACAACACAAGCAAAAAAATGAGGGTTATACTACTCAATGCCAGGAGTTTAAATCTCAAAATGCATGCACTCAAAGCACTCCTAAGTATGGAGAATGTTGACATCTGTGCAGTAACTGAAACCTGGTTCAAGGCTCCAGAGAGCACTCCAGCACTACTGGGCTACAATTCATACCACACATTTTGGCCACAGAACACGGACCGAAACACAAAAGGAGGGGGTGTATCCATATTCATCAAGGAAACTCACACCTCCAGGTTAGTGGTGCAGCATGATACCTTTGAGATCATCCATGTGCAACTAACATCGGGCAAATCTGCAATGCAAATTGTGGCCTGCTACAGATCACCCTCCATGACCCAGGACCACCACTCCACCTTTCTGGAGACACTGGAAAACATGAAGGTCTTACCGAGCACCCTGATAGTGAGCGATTTCAATTACCCTACCATTAACTGGGAAAACTACTTGAGTACAAACTCCCAGGCTCAGTCCTACCTGGAATTTATCAACTCAAATGCCCTGGATCAGCTGGTAAACTCCCCTACCAGAGGCCACAACATATTGGACCTGGTCATCACCAACATGGGCGACAGGTGTTCCGTACTAGAGGTCAACCCGTCACTGGTTAGATCAGACCATAAACTAATCACCCTGGATGTCCACACCCCACCACTACCCCCAACCAAGGAAACCACAGTGAAAAACTTTTCTAAAGAAAACTTCACCTTACTTAAGGCAGAGGTGGTAAGATTCACAGCCCCCATACTAAAGAATAACACTGCCCAAGATGCAGAATCCTTTACAATTGCACTCTATGAGCACCTACAAGGATGCATGGATCATGCCATCCCTAGCAAGACCAAGACTCATTCCCCTAAGAGAAGGAAACCAGTCTGGTGGATCCCTGCCATAAACAGGTTATACAACAGAAGGAGGAAACTAGTTCAGAAAAAAAGCAAATCCCAAGAAGGAAAGACATCCCTGATCAGTATCAGTAAGAAACTAAGGTCCCTCATAAAATCATCCAAGGCTAACGTCAAAAGAAAAATAGCCAAGGATTTGAAAGATAACCACAAAGCCTTATTTAGCTATGTCAAGAATCTAAGTGGCAACTCGCAGATATGCTCTGAGCTAGTGCAAAATAGCACAAAATATACTGAACCTACTGATATTGCCAACATCCTGGCAGATAGATTCAGTGCAAACTTCACCTCCCTCTCACCTTCAAAAGGGCCCACAACAATACCAGAAAAGTGTAGTGTCCCAGAAATCACAGAAGCACAGGTGAAAACAGCCCTATCAAAAGCCAAAAATACAGCATCAATGGGGCCAGATGGTATCCCAGGCTGCGTCTTGCACGAACTACAGAACGAACTAACCCCTCACCTAAACACGCTGTTCAACCTCAGCCTCCCCACAGGCTATGTGCCCATAGAATGGCACACAGCAATGGTTATTCCGCTCCACAAAGGAGGGGCCACAACTTACCCTGGTAACTATCACCCCATAAGCCTGACTAGCCTGGTCTGCAAGGCTATGGAGTGAATCATCATGGAACTCATTAACAAAGACATTGGGAACCTCCAAACACTTGACACAACCCAGTTTGGCTTTGTTAAGGGCAGATCATGCCTACTAAACCTGGTTGACTTCTTTGAGACAGTCACCAAGGCCACAGATGAGGGAAAGGTGGTTCACACAGCCTACCTTAATCTCGCCAAGGCGTTCGACACCATTCCTCACTCAGGTATTATAGAAAAACTCACCAGCCTGAACATAAACCCTTATGTCACAAGATGGGTTGCCAAGTGGCTTACAGACAGAACTCACACGGTAAGAATAGTGGGCTCCAGGTCCAACTCTAAACCAGTCACAAGTGGTGCCCTGCAAGGCTCGGTTCTGGGACCCCTACTGTTTGGCATATATTTCTCAGAAGTACAGGAAAACACAGGAGGACTATGGCTAACCAAGTTTGCTGATGACTGCAGACTGGGAGCCATAATTGACTATCCAGCTGACATGGACATTTTTCAAAAAGGCCTTACTGAGACAGGCACCTGGTGTCAAAGTCATGGCCTCAAGCTAAATGCCAAAAAATGCATAGTCATCCCATTTGGGAAAAACAAAACACCCACGAATTACCACATAGGCGGCAGCCCCCTTAATACAGAAGAGGTAATAAGAGATCTGGGGACCCAGGTAGATAGTAATCTCTCCTTTGACAATCATATTGCCAAAGTAGTTAGGAAATCCTTCTATGTGGCCTATCTAATTGCTAAGGGTTTGCATCTAGAAATAAAGAGGTTGTAGTGCCCCTCTACTTGTCACTCATCAGACCCATCATAGAGTACAATGCCCCATTTGGGATGTACCTCACAAGACACTTCCAACAGCTGGAAAGACCACAAAAGCACCTCACCAAGAGGATTACTGGCCTCAAACATATATCCTACGCAGCCTGACTGAAAAAACTCCAGCTGTACTCAGTGGCATATCGCTTACTCAGAGGTGATCTCTGCCTAACTTACAAATCCATGTCCAACAAAGAATTGATGGACATGCTCCACCTAAAGAAATCCAAGTCACTGCGAGCCACGCGCTCTAGTGAGCTAAACCTCACCACAACAATAAATAGAACATGCTGGAGGGATAGATTCCTGTCACAGAGACTCCCCATGCTTTGTAACAAAATTCCTAACTACATTAGGCAGAGGCCCTAACTAACACTCTTCAAGAGAAGCCTTGACGAGTGGATGGGTAACAGAAAATACACACCTGGGATCACTTCATTGGCTCTGCTTGACAGAGGATCAGTTAATTAATCAATGGGGTGACGAAAGCAGACTCACTCTGGCTAGGCTTAAAAATGCCCTCGGGCAGTTCACCTAGTACCTACCTATGAACCTATGAACTTATAAAACAATTTCTTGTTCTCCACAACAACCTAGTGCTCACTCATTCTGTTTCACATACTCTTCCTTGAATATTATATACTTTGAAAAGTTAGTTTTGCATCCTTTCAAGCTCCATCTGATGTGCTTTCATGCTTGCTCTTCTGCTCTTACTTATGTTTTGTGGTGTTATGTGAACTGTCTTTGTTGTTACTTTTTGGAATGTCACCGGCACTCCATATATCGCAAATGACTAGACACAAAGTACTTTATTATGAAGCAGACTTCCAGATTGTATCCTACTGTACAGACCTGTTTTTCTTGGGATCATTAATTCACTCATGTATGTGATACAGTGGTCTCCCATCTTGGTGATATAGATGTATATGACCACATCTGACAGTACTGAGTGAATACCTCAGTGTATATTTGTGTCAAATCCCTTGGGCTTGTCAAGTTCAAAAGGATGATAGTGTTATCATAATGCATGCTCTTGATGACCTCTTTGAGGACATATAACAGATGTAACAGACATGATGTAGCATTAACATCTCACACAGGTCTGTTGCACACAGCTGGGATATTAATAGTGTCCATTTAGTAAATGGTCCATGATGACATGTTGGTCTACCTCACAGATAAAGAGAGTCAGGATGTGTCTATACATGCATGTATCGGGTGCTGTCCCCCCAACTGACATGGATGCATGTTGACGTACACCATTCTACAAGAACACAGTCTGTTGGGAGGGTGTGTTAAAGTGTGTATTTAACCATGTCAGGAAGGTGTAATTGCTGAGTCATGTGATAGGTGATCTGTGATGTTGTCACAGCCCATTGATTCTGTGTGATAGGTCTGGATGAAAGTAAGACAGTGCATACTGGCTATCCTGATCTGACCTAGGGTTTGGACACAATCCACCACATAGGTATCACTGAGAAGCTCACTCAGCTGGGGATTAACCCTTACATCACTAGATGGGTAACAATCGGCTCACTGACAGAACACATACTGCGAAAGTTGGTGAATCAACCTGTACAAGTACAGCTGTCACCACTGGTGTACCCTATGGATCTGTGCTTGACCGTTTACTGCTTGGAATCTCATTTTCAACAGTTCAGGCTGAAGTATACAGCCTTTGGCTTACCAAGTTTGCTGATTCTTGCATACTGGGTGCAATCATTGAGTCCACCTATGCTGATAACATACTACAGGAGGGGTTAGCACAGACAAATGATTGTTGACAAAGCCACACAGTCTATAAATAAATGCAAAAATGTGTCTTTATTTTGTGCTTCTGCAAAGTGGAGTTCCCATGTAGATAGCAATCTGAACTTCTACCACCAATTGTCCACACTGTTATTGATAGCCTGTGTTGTATGCATCATAAGTCATGCCATCATATAATGTGGATTATATTACAGCATTGTACTAGAAGCTCATCAGAATGTTAATAGAGTATAATGTTCTCTTATGCATGTACCTCACCAGACTCATGCAGCAGCTTGGGAGACCACAGGTGTTTCTCACCAAGAAAACCCAGGTCCTACATACCATGTCATGATGTATGTGGATAGACTGAAAGCCATATCCCTGTAATTTGAATCGTATAGGATGAGGTGACTTCTACAGCCGCAGTGGTGCAGCGGTAGCATTGCTGTCTCACAGCAAGAGGTTCTCCCATTCGATTCTCGGCTGGAGTGAGGGGAGTGCATTCTATGTGGAGTCTGCATGTCCTCCCCGTGGTTGGGTGGGCATTCGAAAGATATGCATAAATGGGCGTGCCTTCACTTGAAGGTTGAACGTCGAGCTGGCACCTCGGTGTTTGTGAAAATCTACTGCCAATCATTAGCGGACCGGAGTTCCACTGTGGCAACACCTAACCGGGAAAAGCCGAAAGACAACAACAACAACAACAAGGATGAGGTGACTTCTGCCCAGCCTCCAGGCTAGTCTCTGACCCTGCCCTGGTTGGAATAGTGCACATTCACAAATCAGATACAGACATCAACAATGTCTGGTGAGGAGAATATGGTAATAACAGTGTCCCACATGCTAGTGTGTAAAGTCAAGCAAGAGCAGAAACACACACACACACACACACACACACACACACACACACACACACACACACACACACACACACACACACACACACACACACACACACACACACACACACACACACACACACACACACACACACACACACACACACACACACACACACACACACACACACACACACACACACATATACACACAGTTGACTGCAGTGAGAATACATCTCCTACCTAAGTATACAGACTACAGAACTCTGTATTTAAGGCAAGTGCCACAGCTCAAGTTTGACTTGAAGTGCCACAGACAACACTTTACAACTGATGACATCAGCAGTGTCTGGTGAGGAGAATATGGTAGTAACAGTGTCCCACTTGCTGATGTAAAAGGCTCTCTGTAATATAAAGCAACAGCACAAGCACACACATATTTACACACACACACACACACACACACACACACACACACACACACACACACACACACACACACACACTTGACTACAGTGAAAGTAGAACCCCTACCTAAGTACACAGACTACAGACCTCAGTACTTTACGCATGTGCCACAGCACACATCTGACTTTTACAAGACTGCAGGTCAACTTATATTGGATGGCATCAGCAGGGCATGTTGGAGAAAAGATGTTAGGAGGCCTGCATAGGTTCATAGCTTCATAGGTTCATAGGAGGTTACTAGTCTAATGATCGTAGGGCATTTACAAGCCTAGCTGTATAAAAACACAAGTATCCTTATTGAGCATAGTTAGATGGGAATTGTTAGCAGAGTGATTTTGTGATCAGCACTGACTGGTCCTGTTCATGAGGGACATAGGTGCCACTACAGAAAGGTGAATTTAATATCACCCATTGAGTTGTCAAGGTTGTGCCTGAGTAGAGTCACTGAGGAACCTTGCTTCACATGCAGTGGGAGCCTATTACAGATGAGTGGTAATCGCTGGGAGATATATCTGTCGCCCCATCATGTTCTGTTTACATCACAGGCTAGGTTGACACCCCTGAAGCAAGGTATTCTTGTTGCATTAGATTTGCAATTGTCCAGCATTTCTAGTAGCGCAGGGTTTGAGACTGCTCTGCAGGCCAGGCATAGTTCACCTCTCAGCAGCATGCAAGATACTGAGTACAATGACAGATCTTTCAGTCTTTCCATGTTTGTCATGGTTTAAAGGCCCTAGATTCTCCCAGTTACAAACGTCTGTGTTTTCTTCAGTTGCTGCAGGTGTCTGGCAAGTTACAGACAGAAGGGAGTATTGTACTTATTTAGTGGTTTGATAAGGGTAGAGTACAGCAGACCTATGACCTCCCTGGCCTTGGATGTGATGGCATTATTTATGAGGTGCCCAATGTAGAATGTGTGTCTCACCACTAAGGACACATAGTGACTGAAGTGTAGATTGCTATCAGCATGTGTTTTCAAGTCTTGCAACACTGTGATTGAGCTTAGCTTAGAGGGGTGATATCTATATCATAATTAGCAGGGATACTTCACTGCCAAAGGGGACAATAAGGCTTTTTTGCTTTAAGGTTCAGTCCATGAGTTTTGCAGAAATCATTTGTCTGTGTTAGCCCCAGATGTAATATGTTAACATAGCTAGGGGACTCTATATGAGTGTGTCCAGTTGACAGTCATCTGCACACTTGGTATGCTACAGGCCATCTACCTTTGTCTGGACTTCAGAGAAATAGTTTCTAAACAGTTGAGGGCCCAGCAAAGATCCTTCTAGTATTCCACTGGTAAGTGGTTTAGTGGTGGAGGTGCACTCCCCACCTTTGGCAGTGTGTGTTCTGTCAGTGAACCAGTTGGCTATCCATCTAGTAATGTATGGGTTAATCCTCATATGGGAAAGTTTCTCTATGATACCTGACTGGGAGATAGTATCAAAGACCTTGGATAGATCTACATAGTGGTATATCTCGTTATCCCTCATCCAGGTCTTTCGGGTCATTATCAAAGAAGTCCACTAGGTTTAATAAGCAAGATGTACCCTTGACAAAACCAAAATGGATTGGGCCAAGTGTGTTGAAGGTCACCTATGTCCCTGTGGATAAGGTCTATCTTCTCTAGCCTTGTGGATAAGGCTTTTTAGGCTTATGGGTCAATAGTTATAGTTCTGCATGTTAACAGATTGATGTGTAATGCATATCACACAACATTTGATATTAATTTCTATAGTGTAGGTGATATATGTCTGAAATAAGTACTGAGACACCGGGGTTGCAGTTCTTGGGCGGAGGCAATACATAGCTATATTGTAAATATGTGACATACTGTTAAATAGGGCCTTCAGTTTGTTATGTTTCCATATGTAATTTCATGTCATAGACAGGAAATAAACCGTAAACGTCAGTAATACATAATAATATTCACTTTTCATAGCATGGTGAGTAGCAGGTTTGTGCAACGGCAAAGTGTGCATGCGGGATATACTTTCCCTTTTTGCACGTAGCTAAGCAGTGAGCAAACATGAGACATACTGCTAAAGTTAAACAAAACAAAAATGAGCAGCAAGTAGTACAACCACGGCTGAGACAACACAGAGTACACTGAAAAACTGAGTACAGAACCTGAAGAGATAGCAGAGTTCTTTCCACGTTGTAAAATCCAAATGGTCCATTAAAAGCAGATAGTTAATGTCACTAAGATTAAAAACCACAACAAAAAAGAAATAGTCCCTTTCTTTTCATACGATAAGCACTTTTGATTGTTCTTCTTCAGATCGTTAAAGATGTGGGACTCCATTTGTCTTTATATATTAAGATTAACTTGACATCAAACCAATATAGATTTAGAATCTCAGCCCTCCTTTCATCTAATCCAATCACTTCACAGATTCACTCATTTCATTCATAAATCCCAATAACCAATACAAAGACCCTACGGCTGACACTCCTACATGTCAACCAATAGTAGGCCTCCTTGCCTTCAAAGTCAGCTTCAAAGGAATAACACTGTTTAGACCGGGCTGTTGATCAGCTCATAGGTTCACAATGCATTTAGTTTCTCTTAGTTCTGTAAGATTTTCAACATCACCTTTTCTTAGTCCAATGTAAATATTTTCAATAACTTTATACATAAAAGAACGATCGGTATGCATACTGACATGCAGCGCTAATGCATTATGTAGGTCTTTATTTGCAATGTCTCTCTGATGTCTTAAAATATGTTTTTTGAAAACTTGATTAGTTTTCCCTACATAATAGGCTTGGCATGATCTACATGTAGCCAGATAAACTACATTGATTGTAGAGCACGTGGCTTTCACATTAAAGGTATAGCCTCTTTTAGTTCTAGGGTGTTCAAAGAAATTACCATTATCTATGAGGGGGCAAGCAGTGCAATGTCCACATCTAAATGTCCCTTTGTGACCTATGATCTGACCTTTATTATGGCCATCCTTGGTGCAAAGAAGTCTTTTTAAATTGTTCTTATTTTTAAATCCAAAATGTGGCTTGTCACCAACAATATTGCATAGTTGTGGCTCCTGAGTCAGTGCTTGGTGTCCCCTTTCCATAAAATAAATAGGTCATCCACAAAACGTCTGTAGTATAGAGTATTATCAAACCAGGGGTTATTGGAGTGGAGAACATGTTGCATTTCCCAATCTACAAGCACTAAATTGGAATATCTATTGGCAAATGGGGTGCCCATGGCAACCCTCCAATTCTGCCAATAAATCGAATTACCATAAACAAAGTAATTATTTTCTAGTACTAATTCCAAAAGTGCACAAATTTTATTAACCTCTTTCGAGGTTTTCCTTGATGACAACATCCGTCTTATCGAATCTATCCACACATCATTAGGTACTGTGGTAAAGAGATTATTCACATCAAGAGTAGTTAACAGAAGGTCTTGATGATCCTTAAATTGCTCCATAGCTATTGTAATCTTACTCAGGAAGTCATCCGTATCTTGTAGTACCATATTGTGAAGTTGTAGGACTTCTCTCAGTTCCTTTTCCACATAAAGAGACATAGTTTCTGTAATACAGCCCTGTCCTGATACTATCTGGTGTAAGGGTGGGTTATTTTATGGAAAGGGGACACCAAGCAGTTCACATATTTCCATGCTTATCTCTACTCGACCACTTCTTTTCTTACATTTACAACAAATTGTTCATGAGAAGCTGTTAGCTTCTTAGATGTCAACATCATTCTCAATGAAGGAGGCACAATGGAAACAGAACTTCACAGAAAGAACACATGGAGGAATCACTACTTATTGAAGAGTAGTATGCATCCTAGGCATATAACTAAAAACATCATGTGCAAGGAAGTCTCCAGGATCCATAAAAGATGCAGCCATGAAACAGCTAGACAAAGGGAAATCAAATTCTTACAACAGAATTTGAAGGAGAGAGGCTACAGTGACAAAGATGTGAGGCTACCACAACCTATTGCACATGAAAAATCTGAATGTGAAAAATTTACTAAAGTGCTGCTCACTTACAGCATGCTTAATCAACAGATACAAAGTGTGATAAAACAATTTTGGCCTATTCTGACTCAGGATCCACAACTATGCAATATTGTTGGTGATAAGCCACATTTTGGATTTAAAAATAAGAAAAATTTAAAAAGACTTCTTTGCACCAAGGATGGCCATAATAAAGGTCAGATCATAGGTCGCAGAACTAAAAGAGGCTATACCTTTAATGTGAAAGCCACGTGCTCTACAAGCAACGTAGTTTATCTGGCTACATGTAGATCATGCCAAGCCTATTATGTAGGGAAAACTAATCAAGTTTTCAAAAAATGTATTTTAAGACATCAGAGAGACATTGCAAATAAAGACCTACATAATGCATTAGCGCTGCATGTCAGTATGCATACCAATCATTCTTTTATGTATAAAGTTATTGAAAATATTTACATTGGACTAAGAAAAGGAGATGTTGAAAATCTTACGGAACTAAGAGAAACTAAATGGATTGTGATCAACAGCCCGGTCTAAATAGTGTTATTCCTTTGAAGCCGACTTTGAAGGCAAGGAGGCCTACTATTGGCTGACACATAGGAGTGTCAGCCGTAGGGTCTTTGTATTGGTTATTGGGATTTATGAATGAAATGAGTGAATCTGTGAAGTGACTGGATGAGATGAAAGGAGGGCTGAGATTCTAGATCTGTATTGGTTTGATGTCAAGTTAATCTTAATATATAAAGACAGCTGGAGTCCCACATCTTTACTGATCTGAAGAACAATCAAAAGCACTTATCGTATGAAAAGAAAGGGACTATTTCTTTTTTGTTGTGGTTTTTAATCTTGGTGACATTATCTGCTTTTAATAGACCATTTGGATTTTACAACGTGGAAAGAATTCTGCTATCTCTTCAGGTTCTGTACTCAGTTTTTCAGCGTACTCTGTGTTATCTCAGCCGTGGTTGTACTACTTGCTGCTCATTTTTGTTTTGTTTATATTCTCTGGCAGTCTTACTTCAGCAGTGGAAAGGTATCCATTTTTACTTTATACTGCTAAAGTTGGACAGTTAGTATTGAGTCTATGAAACACACCTGCTGCTTAACTGACTCTGTGGCAGCAGGAGTAAATGCATCAACACATTTCTTTTTGAGCTCAGAATATATTGGGTTCGAATCCAGGTATACGTAAGACTTTTAAATACTTTTAAATAATCAGTGATAATGCAATGACATTAATTATAGTACATGTGTTGAGAGTATGTAGCATAGCGCAGAGGGGTTAAGAGAGATTGTGCGGAGATAACTTCAGCATTGTACAATGTTGTTTGGCATTGCTGTGTGATGTGAAATTCTGTGCAAACACAGAGGCCAAAAAGTGAAGGGATCCATTGCTTTTTCTGCTGCTTACATGTGTTGTGTGTGATTCTACTTTTAGATCAGATTATAGGTGTTAAAATGGGGTAGATAGGAAAGTGCTGAAATGAGGAGCAAGCAGGGTGAAGAGCAAATGGAAAGCAATATAGGAATGTGCAGAAGGGATATAGGAATGAACCATAACTATCCATTTCTTCAACAGTAAAACTGATCATATGTGCAGAATATTAGCTGAATTTGGACTGTCACCTTAAGAGAGAGGGGTGACAACAATTTAATCATGTTGTATAGCCAATTGGACAAAATCAAGTGTGTCAAGAAGGGGTCCACTTTCAAATTTCAAAAATCCATAACTTTGAACTTCTAAATACTAAAGCTCAGAGGATCAAAGTTTTGGAATCTCGAAACTTGAAAAAAACAAAACAATTTAAAACAATAGCAGTTCAGAACTCATGCTTATGCAGGGGGGGCAAGCCCCTCTGCACACCCCATATGGGAGGCTGCGCCACGCACACCTCATGCTACTTAAATATAACAACTCCAAGATCGCACTACAGTGAAGAGAATTGTAAAGTTCCCATTCTGCAATGTAACGTGATCTCCACTGACACGTTTTGAGATTCCAAAACTTTGATCCTCTGAGCTTCAATATTTAGAGGTTCAAAGTTTTGGATTTTCAGAATTTGAAAGTGGACCCGTCAAGAAGACACGTGTGAAATAGAGAGCTATGCATGAGAATATTATTTTTTTGTGGGACATGTGGCCATTATTTTTTAATTCAGTAAGAGAGGACTACTGAATAAGGGATGTAGGTATGTCTAGTTCAGGTAAGATTGGTAAGTGAGGAAGCAAATACAAGCAAACAAGACAAGAGACAGGGACAGTGACTGACACAAAAGTTTGGGGGACACCATGGTTGGGATGAGGGAAGGGACAATGCAGGCTCATGGACATCAAGCTTGGAGACAGTGAAAATTGAGTCCTCACCCACTGGACTGTCATCATTGTCCCCTTACTCCACTGGCAGCTGCAGTGCTTGACGGCTTCTCCTCCGATGGAACATGAGAGAGAGTAACCTCTCATTCTGGCATAGGCATACACCAATGGTGTGGTGCATGACTCTACACACTATCCCTGGCATCTCCCTGTGGATGATGAAATCACAACCTTTGTCACTCTCCTGGAGGGAAGCACTGCACCAGCTTTCAGGGCAGTGCTACCTGAGGGCACAGGTAGTGCAAGGGTAGTAGATGCAGTGCTGCCAAGTTGGCTCCCAGACATGTCAGGCATTGGTGCTGGAGCCAGTGGAGCAGGGACAGGCTTATCCACTGGGTCTGACCTACATTGCTTTACTGTGTAGCATTTAGTGATGTGGTACACATGGATGACATGGAGCATTTTTACAATATATAACAAAAAATAAAAAAGAGATAAGGGTTGGAGTGAGAGTAAAAAGAGATAAAATTAGTGCTGTCATATCTGACATACAATGCATTAACACAATTATACAACTCTTTTATCTGAAGGATTACATTTAAGTAACATCCTAACAGATAGACACTATACTACAGATTGCTGGAAGCAATCCTTGAAATGTGCATATATTGCACATATTGGTGTTCCATTTATACAGATTACAGTTTACAGCAGGGCATTTGTGCCACTGGTATAGAATTTTTAATTTAATGTAAATATTATTGATGAAATAACAGTATTGTATAGTTGGGAATCATGATATCTGAACCCACAACCTCTGACTACAGTCTAATACTGGACTCTTATAATTGGTTTGTGCTAGTGACTAATGCAAGCATACTTGCTTTTACAGTTGGGATATGCATGCTCAATGTGATGCAAATGTATAAAAGACCAAAAAAGCTATCTTTAATTTTTAAAGCTATAACACTTTTCTTCTGCTACATACATACCACTTGCTTTCCTCAGTCTCTCCAGTCAAACAACATGAGCCTGCCAATTGAACTCACATTCACTGGGAGCTGGGGAAAGAAAAGAAAAGAACAGAAGAGCATCATGCATAACAGTCTTGCTGATATTTAGCTTGATAAGTCTTACAAGCACTGTCTTATTGTCATACTTACACAGCTATGGGATATCCACAGTCTCAAACTCATGTAACCAAAAGTTGAAAGTATCAGTTTTTCTCCTGTGTAGGTCATTGAAATGATGTATACATTGCTCTCCAGTGCGTGGGATACCAGTGGCACTGGATACAGCCTGGGTCAAACTATTCCATGCTTCAGACTTGTCCTGGGAACCAGAATAGCCCCCCCTGCAGAATTCTTTGACAGTGGTGCTTTACCAGGAGCCCAATAAATATCCTGCACCCCTGGATACCCCATCTTTGTGCCCTAAACTTGGCACCTACTTCTCCAAATCCAGCCATGTCTACCAGCCGAACTAGAGCAATGGAAACTGATGCTTTTCCATCAGTTCCAATTATTGGGTTTACTGGTAGTGTGTAAACATGAGCAGCCCATGCCAACTGCGCTTGCGCAATGTTAAGCAGAGTGCAGCATTGCCAAGCAGAGAGAAATTAAATAATTGAAATTGAAAAGTTAATCTAACACTTGGCCTTAATTTGAAAAGTGTCTACTGATGGATCCTGGAAAAATATACTGGAAATTGGAAGGTAACTGTTAGGTGAGTAAAGTTTGCAGGCATGTACTGGGGGCATACATGTGATAACTGAGAAAGATTGAGTTTTACAGTGTGGGATTTAAGCCTAGGGATAAGGGACAAAACATTTTCTTCCACAGTGTTGATTTTCCATCTTTGCCATAGAAGAAGTGCTGCTCAGACATAGTCAGGAATAAACCATAATTATAGGTGATAGTTTCAGCTGTTACACTTGTATGTGTGTGACCTGACAACATTATTGGATATAAATCCAGTTATATATGTGCCTTAGGTAATCATGAAGGCCATGCAAGTCCAGATAGCAGAATTGTAGTTACAGGAGCATAGTAAACAGTGTACCCTCAGTCATACATCTGGAAACACAACAATGGTGTCTCATCCCTCAGGCATATAATTCATATCAGCTACACTATCTAAAGTGTTATAAGTAAGAGTGAATATAATGGGAAATGAAACAACAGTAAATGTGTATGGAATATCATGAATTAGAACCCAGGACCATGTGTATGATAGTCCTACACTTACACTTGTTCCTAAAAGAATGATGAAATAACACTTGTCTAATTATCAGTTCATTGTTATAAATTGCACAGTCACAACAGTAAAAGAAGGTTGCACACCCTGTTCTAGAACCCAGGACCATCTGTACTCGATCCCTATACTTGCACCTGCTGCCACAGGACAAGTTACATGATGTTCCCTAATTTCCTAATAAGTTTTAAGGTCTTTGAGTTAACTGCCATGCAGTGCCACTTAACGTGTTTGTGCGGTGCCCACCAGAATTAATTGAATGTGTCCGGTTTCAGTTATTGGTTGTCTGAGTCCTGTCTGCAGGTGTTTGATGGCTGCAGCTGCTGGGGAACCTTGCTAACCACTGCTCAATGCTGCTAAATGCAGTTGTGCGATGAAATACAGAAATTGCAACAATGTATTGCTTTTGACTTTTGCCCTTTTACAGATGCCGTGTATGCAGATGTTCTGCAGATGTTCTGTCTGGTTCCTGGGTGGGGGCAACTAGTCCAGTTTGCACACTGTCACACTTAGCACAAACGAGATAAGCACAGCCAAACCTGACATTCATTTTCTCCATTTTCCGTGGTTGCACTAAGCCATGCATCATGCAAACAATGCCCCCTCCCAAAAAAAGATGATTCCTTTGGCATTACACACAAGACAGTTAATAGAGTGAAAGCCCTTTCTATTAATGTATTAATGTAGAGCTTCCCTTTTTTCGGGCAGTGCCTTAATTTCTACATGTGTGCAATCTATGGTACCCAGTACCCAGGGAAGTATGCTACAGGATAGAGCTCCTACATATTTCTGGCCTTATCCTCACGAGTACAAGGAAAATATATGTGGTCACTAGCATGTTGGAGCATAGCATTCAAGAACTAAAGGAGGAGCCTGGATGCTGATGCCTTTGACACCCCCCAGCTTGTTCCCTGTTAGTGTCTGAAAGGTACCTGTAGCTAAGATTCTAAGTGCTACACATACCTTTGTCTCCACTGGGATGGGTTCCTTCAGTTTGCCCTGGCTTTGAATTGAGGATGACAGAGGGTGCAGACTTCCTGTGGTGTGTCTTCATCCACCCTGTAGAGCTCTACAATTTCTGCATCATGTAGATTGTGATAAGTTACCTGTGGTTTGAAAACTCTTCTCTTTCTTGACCTTGGTCTATTAGTAGCAGCAGCAGCATAGACTTCAGCCTGTAGCACAGAAACATTAATTAAAGCAACAGCAGCCCCTAACATTGTTTCTGTTCCATGGCAGTATTCCAGTAGGTTTTGGAACTTGCATGAAAAACCAGCACTGAGCCTACCCGTTTGTTTTATAGCTTGTTGAATAGCTCCTTCATCTTGGATTGATTGATTAGCATACAGTTTAGCTGCTTATGTTATAATTTGCATGCCACGATGTTTACCTTGTTTGTGCGGCTTACTGAATCCAAAATGGTGCATTACCATGTGCGCGTCATGGTATGATGTGCACACGGTGTTAACAGACCGAATAGACTTTATTGAATCTGGCCATCAATCTAAAATCAATGTTCTTTCTTGGTTCACTCATATAAGCACTCCATGTTTGATGACTCACTTATATATATATATATATATATATATATATACATATATATATATATATATATATATATATATATATATATATATATATATATTTATTTATATATATAAATATATATAGAGAGAGATAAAGAGAGAGAGATAGATAGATAGATAGATAGATAGATAGGAATATATTTTATGCAGTACTACTCTCTCAGCATTATTTTAGATATTTAAAGTTATTTTACAATATGATACCCCAAACTGGCCTACTAGGGTCTGTCATGTTGTTGCTATTTTGTGTCACTGGCTGCCTTTTCTACCATTAAGGGCTTTATGCTTCATTATGACAATGTTGAAAGACTATCATTTCAGATATTTTTTCTTCATTTACTTACAGTGGCACTGCTGTAAATCACTAGCTTCTTAGTTGTCTCTGGATACAGTATCAGAGCATCTTTTGCACTGATGTACTGTGAACTTCTGTTAATTGTAACTTCATATAGTTTATTTAAATATTCTAGTGGCTGAAGTAGCTAAATTACAGGATTGCTAAGCATATTCATTGTAAACAATAGTAACTTACCTTATTATTTTGCACAGTGCACTGGTAAGTTATGGCTAGGTTTCTCATTTTATGCCTGATTTGCTCACTCATCTTTGAAAAACATTTATGTTCTTGCAGACTTTCATCAGCTTTCTAGTCTCTGTTTTGGACTAATGTCTGGACTCCATCATGAACATTTAGCCTAATTTCTAAACAAAATAATGGAAGATTTAATTCTTAGGTTCATAGTTTCTTAAGTTTGATTATTCATCTTATAACCTACCATTCTTAGTGAAACTTCATTGTTATAGCCACATCTAAAAGAAGTTAATGACTGACTCCCGCTGATTACAAATGGGAAATCTATTCCATAATCCTGGAAGGGATTGCATAATGTATCTTTAATTACTGATACTTATACTTAAATAAGGCCCTTTGATTTTAGTGTTAGCTCTTCCAATAGTGCTTTACAGGCACAGGATGTCTAATAAAACCAATCAGATACTGCCATACTGACCAGGCAGAGACCACCTCTAACTGACTGAAAAGTAACAGAATATAATGACAATTCTTGAAGTCTTTCTGACTAGTTCACATTCTCCAAACCTATTTTTTTTCCCAGTAAGGAATAATTTTATCTTTTCAGGTTGTTTCAGATGGCTTGCCTAAATGCTTTTTTTACAAAACATAATACTGTATTCAGTAATGTTTGAATCAATCTAAGCTACACAGCTACACTGATTTCTCTAGAGTAGGTAGATATATTGCCTGTCTGTGATGACATATGCAAGAATTGAAAGGTAGTTATTATTATATTAATGTTTGGCTTAATGCAGATGTTATTACATGGGAAACTTGGAGGGGTGAAGGAGAGAATGGGTGAAGACATCCTCTGAAGGACTGAGCAAACTCGATTATGGAAAAAATGTGGCTGATTAGGTAAAAATATGTTAAGCTACACATGACAGTAATGCTAAATGATGACTAGTGTGGGAACGTTTCTTAAGACATTGCCACTATGCCAAAACCATTTAGCATTTGGTTTCACTGCCATCCACCGCCATGCAGTATTTACGATCAATAACAATTATTACCACTGCTACTCAATGAACTTTAATGCATCTAAGAGAGTGGGAGCAGAGAAATTCTTTTAGTATCATCTGATTTCCTCTGCTTGTATTTGTATGTGTATTTTATGGGAGTGTAATACCATGTTTATTTCATAGGTTCATAGGTTCATAGGTTCATATGTGTATTTTATGGGAGTGTAATACCCTCTTTATTTCTTTCTGTTGTGCATTCCTAAGTGAGACAGAACTGATTAGAGCTACTCTCAGGCTTGATTAGGAGATACCTTGAGCTCACTGGTTGTAGAGCTAAAAACCTATAAATGAGGTGAGCTGAGATTTTACTTTGGTTTGCTGTTGTCTTTTTGAACACTGGCTGTAGCTCAGGATTTCAGCAGAAATGTGCAGATGCCATGTTGAAGACAAGTTAAAGCTGTCTTCCATATTCTTTAAGGAACTAGCACAATGGGTATCAAGTTAGTGAAGCAAACTGTGACATGATGTTTTTCTAGGCTCCCTATTGAAATGTCAGCACTCGAAATGCCAAGTGCCAACAAGGTGAAATAAGACTCAAACTCCCAGAGAAGAGAGAATCTCGAAGATTGTTCTTCTCCTTTGAGCTGCTTTTTGTAGTGGGAAGCCCCCTACACACCCCGATGTGGGGGGCAAGCACCCCAAGCTTATATAAACTAATTCTGAGATCTCCATACTTTGGAGACAGGTGAATATTGTAAGAAATGGCCATCTTAGACTTAGTATATTTATTTATTTGTCTTTGTTTACTGGGAAAGTCTGACTGGGTAATACCCATTTTCAGCAGAGGCCCGAGGAGAAAAGCTCCATTTGCTTACATTGTATTATACTAAGTTCCAATCAAACACAGAGTAGTTACATTTCTATTTCTATTTATACACAAACAATAGCTACATTTATCCATATACATTCTAACATTTTACAGAGGTGGAAGTTACTAAAGAGAAAGCCCACATGCAACTTAATAGATTGTACAGGCAGCAGTTATGTATAAAAAATGGTTTTGTCATTTCAGTAAGAGGTTGAGAATATTATGTTTAAGGAGAGTATCTGGAGAGTATTGTAGAGTGAAAAACGTTTTAACCCTGTGATGAGCATGTATAGAACCAGGATTGTTTAAGTTGTTGTTTAAGCAGTGCTTTAAAACTACTGAGTTTGTCGGAAAGCAATGCATTCGGAGTAGAGCGAGTCTTCTGCAACATTATTTGACTTATTTGTAAGGTACAGGAATTTGTTACAAAAATGCATGTCCCTTGCTGGACAGTAGGGTAGCAATAAGTTGTGTAGTAGTGTACAGGGCATTTTTATGGACGATGAATGAGTTTATGTGCTGCAGTTAGTTGTGAATATGTTAGATAGCTGTGCAGTTCTAGCCAGTTTAATTGCTTTAAGCTACCACAATGGTGGGTCCTATGAGGTAGACTGGTGGCAAATTTAGCTTTTTTATTATAGCAGGAAGCAAGTTTCTTTCTTTTACCATTATTTAAGTTTGTTAGGATAGAAGAGGTATATAAGGGAGCCGTCAGAGAAAAGGTGGTGGCCAGAGTTTTTCTTATAGAATCTGTAAGGAGTCCATTGATCCTATAAATCTAGTTTCTGGTGAGTAGATTTTGTGGTGGTCATATATGATAATGTCATCTGTTATATCATCTAGAAGTTTATTGTGAGTTACAGTTTCAATGACAGTATTATTTGCTGACTTTACAGTGAAAGATTGCTTTTGATTTTGGCAACTCCTTTGAGGTAACTTAGTTTTCCTGGGGATGAGTAAGAGGTTTGATTCTTTGAGCCAGGTTTCTACAGATGAAAAAGATTTTTGGGTAATGTCTTGGAGCTTATTTATTGTTGAGGCCGCACATATTAATGTTGAGTCATCTGCATACTGAACTAAACTAGCATGGTGAGTGGAGGTCATTAATAAATATATTAAATAGTAGGGGACTCAGCATAGAACCCTGAGAGACACCTGTAGTAACTGGTTGAAAGGATGAGTAGGTTTGTTGGGATTTAATGGTTTGTTGTCTTCCAGACGGGTAACTAATGAACCACAACAAGGAGTACTGCAAAAGTCCTATTGAGGAGAGTCGAACAAGCAGTTGTTGGTGTGAGACAGTATAAATGATGTAATATGTAAATCCATTTTTTGGCCATTCAGTCCCAGTGTTTACCATTTTTCTAGAACTGTACCATAAAGCAATTCATTGCATTGCTACTTAATCTTGCAGCATGCCCTGCAGCTTCTGTGGAAGGAATACAGAATGAAAGCTCTTTTTCTTTCTGTCATGATAATTTTTTGATAGAAGTAGCCCTGCCCATAGTCACAGACAACCCATTGGCCTAGGTCACTGGTTGCAATGTTTGTTTATATTTTGTGAAGAAATTCAGATGGGTCAATTTAGTGTGTGAGAAAACAAGTCGAATCATTGCCTGAATGTAAACAGGAGCTTTATGAACCTTCAGTAGGCTAGTTGTCAAATGTTGTTGTATGTGAACTTAATAGCATGCTGTATTTACTTCTGGCATATCTCTCTAAGCACATATTGTATTTGAAGAATACACAAACCTCGTAGTGACAACAGTATTACAGAACAAGCAAATATACCACGAGAGTGCCACGAACTGGTGAGGCTCAAGGAGACAACACGTTGAAAAAAACGATAATTTATTAGAATGTAGAATAATTAGATTAAGTGCTTTCATCTAAAAATCTTAGACTTCATCAGAACACAACATAAAATAGCCAAATGGTTTAAATACCCTACACAACCAATCAATTCAGCACAATTAATGATCCAATACAGATATACTGATGTCATATCCTGTATGCAAAGAAAAATGTCTACTTAAATAATACAATATAAAAAAATATAAAAACAAATGCATTCTAAACTATATATATATATATATATATATATATATATATATATATATATATATATATATATATATATATAAAATGAAATACATTCATCATGTACAAATTAATAAATTCAACATTTTATAAAACTGGAATTCCCTTATATCCTAGCTTGTAATGCCGGCTTGATTTTGTATTTGTTTTAATCACTTCTGTTAATCATATGGGATGATAGTTGTAACTAATGAAATTAATTAGAAATGCTTGCCATTAATGACTGCAGTCTGCCCTATTTTGTCCCCAAACCACTAATTTTGAAATAAATATTCTGAGGCAAATTTTTCGACAGTGAAATTCATGTTTAATGTCTTTAGTCACCCCTACTTGTCTTAGAGGCTCACCTCTGCTAAAGGTAATGGGTTCAAACTATACCAACTGTCCTTGTGGGCCACTGTAAGCCTAGCTAGTTATCTCATATGAAAGTCAAACCTTGTATCTTGTATTTGTGAGGTAAATGCCTTAACCATTATGCCAACATCCCAGTTAGGGTTGCAACTCTAGTAGCTTGGAGAAAATAGATACAGGCAATATAAAAACATGCTAGCACTTCAGACATACCCTCAAAGTTTGAAAATTGTCCATTTAGGCTATTATCCAGAAAATAATGATGGTTTAGGAATTGCTGCTCAATGAAAAGTTTTACAGCAGGAGAGGGAATTTGCCCTTTCCCCTCTGTTGTGTTATCTCAGAGTTGGTATATATTACTAGCGGGGGGGGGGGGCAGCATGGGGGGCATGCAAAAAACATTTCTTGTTTTAATATTTTGAGTTTTGATCCTTTAGCTTTAGGATTGATGTTTTGATGTTTAGTGTTTTGTTTCATTAATATTTTGAAGTGCATTCAAATATATATATATATATATATATATATATATATATATATATATATATATATATATATATATATATGGGTCTACTTCTAAATTTTAAAGTTTCAAAACTTCAAATTTCTTATGGTCGAGACCAAAAGATCAAAATTTTGAAACTTCGAAATGTAAATAAAAAAAAAAAACAAAAACAAAAAAAATTTTTTTTTTTTTTTACGTTTCATTCCCCACACCCCCTACTAATTAAATATACCAACTCTGAGATTGCACTACAGCAAGGAAAATGGTAAATCTACCATTCTGCACTGTACTGCGATCTCCATTTAAATGTTTCCAAGTTTCAAAACTTCAATCTTTTGGTCTCGACCATAAGAAAATCTCAGTTTAGAAGTAGATCCATATATACACCGTTTATTCATTTTGTTAATGGTCATGTTTTGTTACACAGTTGCATGATTGTTGGACAGGCATTAGTTAATGACCTGCATTTTTTCCTGTAACACTGAAATTAAAAAAAAGTACAAAAAAGGCCAGAGAACAAAAATAAGTGCAACAACTCCATAAAGGATTGAAATTTTCATTTTTTCCGCACTTTTGCCCAGTAATTCAAAGAGACTTCTTCAGACAATAGATACAAAAAAACATGAATTATATTTAAAGAGATTATGGGTGGTTTTCATAGTCACTGAGTTTAGATGTAGTGGGATTTTCTGTTGCTGCACCTAAGAGCAGCTCAGGTACAAGTCATAGACAGTACCCACACTTAAGATACAGTAGGCTTAGTAAGTTTAGGAAGAACTTATACAAATGAGGTGGTAATGCTATGTAAATGGGACTTGACTGAAAATTCTGCAACTATCTTAAATAAATAAGACATCTTTGCCACCTTTGTGCAATTCATAGTCACCCTTTTACGCAGAGTTGTACTGTTCACATAAGCCTCATAAAAAGATAAGTTGTTCCTTTTTATTTACTTTGCAACTTATGAACATGCTTGCTGTCACTAGCAGCTTGGCTGTTTCTCTGTGTGTGCTGCTTGTCTTGACCATGCTAACGGTGCAGGCACCCACAGACACCTGCTGGCTGAAAAGGCACAGATATAGGCAAAGATACTTTGCTGATCAAGAAATTTTGGATAGTTTTAGAGTGGGCAGAGATATACTATGAGCTTTAGTGAGTATGTGGCCCACAGATGAAGACTTGGGGATGCATGGTCCTCTTATGCCTGTGGATACCAGGGTAATATACTTGCCATGGGGGTCTTCTTGGGACAAACTGAGGATACATTGGGTATGTCACAGGCTTCTTTCTTGAGGATACCTCAGCAGCTCCTCAACATACTCTTGACTTATGCGGATCAGTATATTTATCTGCTAGTGCTGCCCTGGACTCTACTAGAACCATGAGTGCCTTTTGTGGACTAGCACACTTTTCTGAGGTGCTTGGTGTGAGAGACTGCACCCATGTTGCCATTAGGGCCCCATTTGGACTATGAGGGAGTAGTATTGGAACAAGAAGGGCTACTATTCCATGAACTGCCAGGTAGTACATAATGCATGGGGAGTGCATCGTTAATATGTTGGCCCCACATCCTGGTAGTGCCCATGATTTTCACATCAGGCACACAAGCTCACTTCTTTATTGTAGGGTTCCTCATTATCACCTCATTGGCAATTGTAAACTTTTACTATTTTGATGTATAGGAATATTTTGGAAAATGTATTGCTTATTAGTAACCCCCTTTCCTTTTGTGTGTGTCTCTTCCTTTGTTTGTTTTGCAGGTGATGCAGGCTACCCATTTGAACCCTGACTAATGAAACCAGACCATAATCTCAGAAGAACTACTAAGGAGACCTTTAACACCAACCTGTTCTGGATGCAGATTGGTATTGAGGAAGTATGTAGCCTGCTGAAAGCCCATTTTCATTGCTGTAGGAGTCTAGGAGTGCCCTTTAGAATGACCCTGCTACTGTATGCAGGATATTTATCACATGTTGCATTCTACACAATATGATCATGTGCTGGTCAAGTGTACAACTGCCCCATGATGGAAGTGCAAATACCTCTGTTATTCTTAACACCAGTGATGATAGTGATAGTGGCCAGCATTAGCTCCATATGCCATGCAGCAGGCTCACGCGTAGTACACAGTTGTGCAAGGAAGTGGTGTCTAGTTCACACCTACAGGCCATGACATTCAATCAGTGGGACTGTAGTGGTTTGGGTACATGAGCAGAAAAGTAGAAATAAATTCGGTGAAGAAGATTTTGGACATAAAAGAAGAAGGCGAGAAGAAATGAGAGTGCCTAGCAAAGAGGTGGTTAGATTGTGTGAGAATAGACCTGGGACAGTCAGATATGACTTTTGAACATACTTCTCAAATGTACAGAATTTCTCAGTTAAAACCGGTTTTGAGGTCCAGATAATGGGGTGCCACTATTCCCAGTGGCACACCTTAATTTTTGATTTTCCCTGCTCTTTTTTCAAAACTTGTCAGCCTTGACCTGACATCGTCACATGTGCGATGACATCAGCTCCGTGAATAGCCTGCCAGCCTGGAGCTCAAGGGATGTGCAAGCATTTCCGGCTGCTCCATTGCAAGGGAATTATGAACTGGAAAGAAATATTGCTCCTTCTCATTATGTTTTAACCTTCTGTTGTGAGGGAATTACTGCAAGGGAAGACACCACAAAGCTGCAAGTCCATGAAGGAACTACGAACTGCTCCACAGGTTCGTTACCAACGTATTACACTGGTGTGTGTGCATAATGAGAGTCAGTAAGTTTAGTCAGGCACAAAATGTTCAAACAATAAATTTAAAATGTGCTCTAACAAGTGTGTTGTATTATACAAGGAATATAATTTAATAAAGTCAGGAAAGAGTATCAAAGAAAAGAACATATGTATGTTTCTTGTTTTGTGTGCAAGGGGCCAATGATTTGAAAACAGCCCAAAGGTAACCTTTATCCACCACTGGCCAGATGCATTTTCTTTGGATGTGGTGTGGGTTTCAATGCTGTTTCAATGAATGTGAGTTTCAAGGGCAGAGAAGTTTTAATGCCAAATCTATTTTCATTGTGAGACAGTATTGCTTTGTTTACCAGATGTCTATTAGTGCTTGTGCATTGTTGTGCTGTAAAATGTAAAAATAAAATCCATATAATCATTGTAGAAGTAAAGCAGTATACACACATTAGTGTTTATGGTAAATGGGGCAAAATAGCCAGGTAATGGGACAATGGAATGGCTGCAGGGGGACTCTGGTGCCATATTTTGGTTGTCTGTTCTTCAGTTTGCGTTTGAAAGTTGGTATCCCACAATTCCATTGGAGTGGGTGGGGTTACATAATTATGCATGCAAATTTTATGTTAATTAGCATACCGATTTGTACCTATTTTTCATGTGCCTTGTCCAGATTTTTGATGTTTCCAGGTTGAGAGGTATGCCCTGTTGAAGAAGGCAAGAGCATGGCATTGAATCAAGAGAGATGGTGACAGTTGACACAACATCCTGACCCCATGTAGAAAATGGGAAAAGGGGGCTGATAATAGCAATGATCCTGATTCCCTTAGTGAAACAACAAAAATCACATAGATAATAATTAATGCATGCAGTGTTACTTGTGGGCTATGCTCTGTGGTGCACAGTCAACTTACATTCTTCTTTCGGCTTTTCCTGGTTAGGGGTCGCCACAGCAGATCACCTGTCTGCTCATGATTGGCAGTAGAATTTTATGGTGTTGAGTTGTCAGCCCGGTGCCCAACCTTCCACGGAAGGCACACATGCACTCATACCAATTTAGAGTGCCCAATCCACATACAGCATGTCTTTGATATGTGGGAGGAAACTGGAGCACCCGGAGGAAACCCAGCAAACCACAGGGAGGACATGCAGACTCCACACAAAAGGCACCCCAACCAAGGATCGAACCGGAGAACCTCTTGTTGTGAGGCACCAACGCTAACCTCTGCACCACTGTGGCCACCCTGCACAGTCAACTTATATTGAACATCACAATTTTTTATCCTCATACTTAAATGTTTTTCTAGGAAATTATTTACATGCTATATAACATAGTGTACTTGTTAAGTGGGATCACAGTTCCACTGTAATCACCAACTGTCAAATGTTAGCTGTATGGTTAATGCAAAAGGAAAGAAAGTCAAAGATGTTAAATTTAGCATACCTTTTGATGTGCTACTCATATGAATTCTTCAGAAGACGTTTCTAATTTTACCAGTGGTGGAGCAGCACTGCTGTTTATGAGAGCTGTTATGGCCAGATGGCAAGTAGTAATGCTAAAGGTGATGTACTGCAGCATGCACAGGTGCAGTTTTTCATGTCACTGAGTACAGTACTATATGATGATTACACTGTTATCTGAAAGGAAATATCTGTGTTACTTTTTTGTTGACTTGTTCTTTCTTTATTGTGTTTTTCAGATATGGGAATTGACTACTGTGTGACCGCCTGCTATTTACTGTATATAACACTGATTAAAACCTTACCTATAACCCGTACTCTAAATCTACTGTTGGCTTTGCTGCATGGTGGCTGGTCAAGTAGCACTGTATATCAGACTGTTGTAATGTTTCTCAATACACACTGGCTACATCAGAACATTACATATAATAACATTTGTACGCTGCAGATTACGTGGCTCAGTGCTAGTTTTATTGGGAAGATTACAAAAAAGCTGTAATAACACATGCCTCAAGCTATTGCTGAACTTCCCCCTGCACTGACCTTTGTACTGTATGGTGAATTAGACTGTGTACAAAGATTAAAAACTGTGTACACTACTTTATGTATAATTGTTTTCTTGGTTTTGCACTGTATCATCACTGCTCTCCAGATGTAATGAAGAGCTGTGCACACACATCCCTGTCAGAACATTGACTGTTAGGTGTGTATTATCTTGTTTTCATTGAGGTCTATAATGTGACTTACATATCTAAGGTGTCATACACAATGTTCCCTAAGGATAGTATGGCTGCTGGTCACATAGATCATGAGCAAGGGCTGGCTTGGGACCTTGATGCTGAGTTTGTGGGATAGCACGGTTGACTGTATGCAGCTGAACTGCTAGACATTGAACTGACAGTACTGCATGATCTAGACCTTGACTGGGAGTTTCTAGCATGTGTTGTACATGCCTTCTTTTT
This sequence comes from Protopterus annectens, assembly GCF_019279795.1. Taxonomy (NCBI): domain Eukaryota; kingdom Metazoa; phylum Chordata; order Ceratodontiformes; family Protopteridae; genus Protopterus; species Protopterus annectens. The sequence goes on from NC_056729.1 coordinate 773,071,145, forward strand.
GGTTATATCACCAGTAATGAGTTTCTTTGAGGTGTGGCCTTCTTGTCCCCTACATGTGCAGACAGTCCCCTGTCCACATTCAGCTGGATTTCCAATATAACTCTGGTATGTCTACATTAGTGTGCACATGGAGTCAGACATGGATGCTGTGTGTGCCACCATACTGAGTATGAGGATCATTGTGACATTCTCCCTGGTTTCTACCATTGCCATATACTGATAAAATTCTTCACATACACCCTGAAGTATTCTAACAATTGCTACCTGACTTTTTGTGGCACTGGCATTTTTCTGAACTACATCTCAGTACATCAGTTACTGGACAGCCATGGCCTTACATGTCTTAGGAACTAACTGTGAAATATGCATTCACCTGGCACCTATTTGATGCAATGTTATAGTGGGCACTGTTACCTCTGAAATGACAGTGTTTTCATTAAGGTTTTCAGGCTGTTCACAAGAAACTAGCATTGAGCTACATGGTGCACCACCATCTCCTGCTGTAATGTCATTTCTTCATTCTGTTTTGTGCGTGTGTGTGTGTGTGTGTGTGTGTGAGCGCGCGCGCGTGCATGCATGTGCATGTGTGTGTATGTGCGTGCGTGTGAGCCAGTGTCAATGCCTATGCAATTATCGGGTACCTGTCAAATCTTCAAACACTCAAAATTTCGAACATTACATGGTTGAGACCAAGCATTCAAAATTTTGAGTGCTCGAAGATAGACTTTCAATGGCACTGTACGGTGCAGATAGGGAGAATTTCCCTTTTCTGCATTGAAGTGTGGTCTCGGAGTTGGTATATTTAAGTAGGGGTGGTGTGGGGGGTGTAGGAGGGCTTGCAGTGTTTTTTTTCTGTGTTTTCTTTTTTTTTTTATGTTTGAACATCCAAATGTCGAACATTTGGTCTCGACCATGTAATGTTCTACATTTTGGATGTTCGAACATTTAACATAGACCCGGAATTATCACCTGGTGTGGTATGAGGGGTCCTGCCAGTACACTTTGTGATGGTGTGCCACTCTCCTCAGGCTGTGTCATGAATATCACAGTTATGATGGCTTTGTCGACAGCCATTCTGCTGTCAAAATCAGCCTGCTGTGCTGAATAAGTGGTTGTTTGTGGTACTGAGCCTGTAAAGGTATAATCTAGGATATGGCTTCAATCTGGAAATGTTTTCTTTTGATGCTCTCTATTCCTACCTTTACCATTATAGGATTATAGGTTCATAGGTAACTACTGGCTATCTTCTCTTGGGGGCCATTTTAAGCCTAGCCAATTTCCCTTTTCATGTTCAAATTAACCTATCCCATTTGTTTAGAGATTGACCTTGCCAATCCCATGGTTGATAATTATATCTTACCCCAATGGGATTATACCATAGATAAAATGAGGGGACCTATGCATTGGATAAAACATTTAGGAACTGCCTCTGTCCATTAGTAGTACAGGGAACACTTCTGGGGTAAATATTCTGATCCCCATCCATAGATCCAAGTTGCACTTGATTATGGGCAAAGATGAGCTTTGTTTTATGTGGCTGGGAAGTCTGTTCCAGAGCAGCAGTATCTTCTGAGAGATATGCATATCCCTTCAAGCCATTCTGTTGCTGTTGCAGAAGAGGTTTAGATCCCTATACTGAGTATTTCTCATGCCATTTGACTTGCTGAGGTACAGTAAGTTCATCAGTAGTGGTTCACAGAATTCCTTGCATGCCAGACACAGGTCACCTCTTAGCAGTGTGTATCAGGATACAGATCTGGATACTGAGTTTTATAATAGCAAGGCTTTGAGTCGGTCCATGTAGGACATGTTGTTTAGGCTTTGTATCCTTTTAGTAAGGTATCTCTGAGGGCATTGCAGTTGTTGAATGTGTCTGGTTAGATACATGCCAAAGAGGGAATTATACTCGTACATCCCTAGATGTAGACACAATCCCTTTCATTATAAACTGTGCAATATGGAAATATTTTTTATGACAATGGATATACATTGGTCAAAAGTTGGATCACTGTCCACATAAGTTCCGAAATCCCGAACAACTGAGTCAATTCTTAGGGGCATGTTATCAGTGTGGTAGCTCCTTGGGGTAGATGACTTCCCAATGAATACAATAATGCATTTTTGGCATTTAGTTTCAGTCCATGATTTGGGCGCCAGTTATTTATTTGGGAAAACCTTCCTGCAGAATGGCTAAGTCTTTTGTAGATTCAATGACTTCTCCTAGCTTGCAGTCATCTGCAGAATTAGTCAGCCAGAGCCCTTTGGCATTGGCTTTTACTTCAGAAAAGTAGATGCCAAACAGGAAAGGTCCCAGCACAAGACCTCAAGGGAGTCCACTGGTGATTGGTCTCTTTGTGATGGTAACTTTCCCTATTTTGATTTCCTGCATCTTATCTGTGAACCAGTTGGCAATCCAGCAAGTGACAAAGGGGTATATTCCCAGTTTATTTAACTTTTCTGCTATGCTTGAGTAGGGTATTGTGTTGAAAGTTATGCCCAGGTCGAAGTATGTGGTGTGTACAGTTTTACCTTTATCCGTTGTTTTGGTCACCTTTTCAAAAAAAGTCCACCAGACTGAGTAAACATGACCTGCCCTTGGCAAATGTAAATGGAGACATTTCCAGTGTGTGGAAGTTCCCTATATCCTTATTGATTAGCTCCATGATAATTCTTGCTATGGCTTTGCATATGAGGCTGGACAGACTTATGGGTTTGTATATGACAGGGTCTGTGGAAGGTCCTCCTTTATGCAAGGGAATGATTGTAGCTATTTGCAATTCACTTGGTACAAAACATGTATCAAGGCTGAGATTAAACAATGTTGTTAGGGGAGTGGCTAAGTAATGCTTCATGCTATTTAAGATGTATCCAGGGATACTGTCAGGACCCATTGATGCAGTATTCTTAACTTCTGATAGCAATCTTAGGACTTAGTGTTGTCGGATAGTAGGAGACTTGCCAGTTTCAGGTATATCTTGAGAGATAGATGAAGGGAAGAAAGATGTAAAGTTAGAGCTAAATTTATCAGTCAGTAGGGTTGCTTTATCTTCAGCCTCACTGTAGGTAATAGCATTATGGAAGTACTGCATCCATGTAGGGAGTTGAAGAGCATGGTAGCATGCTAGCTGTATTTTTTTGTTATAGACTTCCTTATATTAGCAGTACACTACATACCTGCACTTCCTAATGTAGAGCAAACAGTGCACCTTTCAATACATTACCTGCGCAGATCACTGTACCAATCTTCCTTTCATATTTGACACCTGTCACATATTTCCTTACCATTACAGACCTCTCAGTGAAGATATTATACTTGAAGTGCAAGGTTTTGTCTGTTTTAACTCTGCAACTCGGTTGTTTTAATTGTTTATTATTTAAGTGGTAAGTTGGCATGTCCATAGATCCTTTTCAGCTGTGACTCAGGAAAGAAAGGAAGAATTGTTTTTTTTTTGGAGGTAGAAAAAAAATAGCAGAGTACCCGGAAAATATCCACACTGACAGGTGGAGAGCATACAAACTCTACAAAGACAGTGTGGTTACGAATGATGTCTGTACTCTGGACCTGTGCAATAATTACCACCATCCATTTCAAGTGATTTAACCTCTTTATTTCATTGTAGCTTAAGCTTTGCATTTCTAGTTTATTTACAATGATTTTAAAGGTGATTAAAAAGGAATCTGAACAACATGAGACTACTGTGCATATATATACTAGCTTCTTCTTCATCATCATCTTAGTCCTCCAGAGCAGTTCCCATGTTACATAATTTACTGAATAAAGCATCATGTTATACTGCCAACAACTCAGTTAAGTAGTTTTAGGTAGCCCAGTTTGTCCAGTTTTCATGACAACTCTATGACCTTGCAACCTGTTTAAGGCTCTATAGTCAAAAGATGCTTATACCTACAACATTCTCACATTTGATCATGTTGACTTGATTAGCGCTTATGATCGACAAGAATGGATTCTATGGATTTGTTGAGTAGCGTGTTTGCAGAAGCCCCCTACCCCTTGCTACTGTTTTTCTCTTTCAGTACATCATCCCGTTTCTGATTCTCCTTGTTTTGCCAATGCCGTTGTCTTCTTTACCTGCCATCCGTTGTTTATCTGTACACATTTTATTTTGCTGTTACTTTTCTGTTGCTATCATTGACAGACACAAAGGTTGCCTCCTTTGCTTTCTTGTTTTCTTCACTTTTTCTTCTACCGTCCTCATCTTATGCCCCATGTTTCACCAGTCCACAAACTATGCCCTATGTTTCACCAGTCCACAAATGTCTTGTTTCTACTTTGATTTCTTTTGGTGGATTTCTTTTTTCTGCACTGAGCATTTCACTTTCTTTGCTCAAATACCATTAGTAAATTGAAGTCTGCCTTTTTGAAATCAAGTGCCAATGCTGTTGTATAAATTAGTTTTACCATTTTATCTTGATTCACACAATGCAGTCCTTCCTGCATGGCAGGTCTCCCCAAGGTAGGCTGATTCAGTTCATGCCTCGCTGTAAGTATTTAGTTAGAAATACATCTGAAATAAGTCTGTTCTAGGATATTTTAATTTTGGTCTGCCATTTGCACTAATGTAAGCTGTGGTACAGCGGTAGTGTTGTTGCCTCACAGCAAGAGGTTCTCCTGTTCGAGTCTCGGCTAGAGTGCCTTCTGTGTGGAGTCTGCATGTCCTCCCTGCAGTTGAGTGGCCTCTGAAATACATGCATGAATGGGCGTGCCTTTGTTGAAGGTTGGGCATTGGGCTGGCAACTCGGCCCCATAAAAATCTACTGCTAATCATTAGCGGACCGGAGTTCTGCTGTGGTGACCCCTAACTGGGAAAAGACAAACAAACATTTACACTAATGTAAGCAATTTATTTTAGTGTCAGATTTAAAACCAGAAAAAAAGTCTTCACTTCTGAAGTACAGCAGATAATACATCATGCTTCCCTTATTCTGAAATGATTTAAGCCTGGAATGTAAGAAACGAATAATGGCAGTCGCATTGTAATGATAATTATGAATGGGAGCTTGATAATAAGTGGACACGTATGGTTCTTTACAGAATACAAGATGTGTACATTTTGTATGTATCAGAGATTCTGCAGGCTTAATTGGAGTAAATGCATTTGATACTTTTGACATGACATCAGTTAAGTTCTCACTGCTGTTAGCTGAGAGTGGACTACGCTGTGCTTTATTCTGTGCTGGTTAACTCATTCCCTCCAGTACAGCTCTTTTGAGTGTGTACCTTTAACTCCCTGTGGGAGTGGCTTGAGCCTTTAAAAAATGAAGTTATGACCATCCAGTTCTAACAAATACTCATGGGCAGAGGTCAGATATCAATACAGTTGTGTTTGCCATCATGTATGCTTCAAGATAAAATATTCTGATGCCTTGTATGTAGCATGGTTTTGGAATTATTAATGCAGATATGAACACGCAATAGTTGACACCTAGAGGCACAGTATGAGGTAACTGCAGAAACACCTGGAGGTGCACTCTGCTGTAAGATGAAGGGGAAACAGTGACTGCAGAAAATTTCTTAAGAAGGTAAGAGATATAAGACACATGGGAACCGAAACTGACTGCCTTTTAGTGTGGTAACGGGGATCTAATTATAATATAATATAATATAATATATATATATATATATATATATATATATATATATATATATATATATATATATATACTTAATAGTTCAAAAAGAAACCAGGATGCAGGTAAATGGATCCTTCAACAAAGTAGTCAAAATGTAAAGCAAAAACAGAAGGATCCAGACCACAGTAAATAAAATCATATATTTAATACGAAAAAAGACACAAGGTAAGCGCTTTTGCAGCTCAGACAACCATTACAAAAACTCATCCACTTTTATATTTAGTCACACCAATGAAATGTTCACTTTAATCAAATATGCAAATGTTGCCTTAAAGTGTCCTAGTGCCTAAAAGGCCCTAAAACCTATCTAAACAAAGTAATATACTAATAAATACTAAATATTATGGTACTTTTCCCTGTGGTGGTTGTAATTTATGTAGATATTTAGTAGTGGTAGTTTTTTACAACCTGACACTAGAAGGCAGCTATACTTTAAGTTGGTTGCCAATTGTAATACCACCCATATAGTCTATTTAGCATACTGTGTTATTTGTCACTCCTTTTATGTGGGGATGACTACAAGGACATTGAAAAATCGCATTAGGGAACATATGGATGACATTTCACGACAGACAGAAACCAATGCACTGGCTAGACATGTTTTAACTTTTGGTGTTACACATGAGTTTAAATTCATGGTCATTGAGATTGTTGCCCAGGGGCATAGGGGTGGGGATTACAGGAATAAAGTTGAAATGAAAGAACTTGACTGGATCATACGAATGCATGCTAATATGGTTCAGGTCTTAACGACAAAATATCCATTAAGCCTGTATTGAAGAATAGGCCCCTTCCCAGATGAATATATTGGGTAGTAACTACTGTTTATATTAATATATTCCCTATATATTTTAATATGTATATGAATGCATATATGTATGTTTTTATACATTTTCTAGGTTTTTTTATATATATATATATATATATATATATATATATATATATATATATATATATATATGTGTTAATTTTTAGTATTTATTAGTATATTACTTTGTTTAGATAGGTTTTAGGGCCTCTTAGGCACTAGGACACTTTAAGGCAACATTTGCATATTTGATTAAAGCGAACATTTGATTGATGTGACTAAATATAAAAGTGGAAGAGTTTTTGTAATGGTTGTCTGATGAAGCAGCTTGTAGCTGTGAAAGCGCTTACCTTGTGTCTTTTTTCGTATTAAATATATGATTTTATTTGCCGTTGTCTGGATCCTTCTGTTTTTGCTTTACATATATATCTACTTATAAGAAAGGGAGGTAAAAGTGGCAGAGACAGTGGTATTTACTTTCAGAGAAAACGAGTGACCTCTCACTGGAATACTAAACAGTGATTTTTAAATGGAACGTGTAATGATCTGTGAGGACAGTTACATCAGGATTCCCTTTGCATGTTTTGAAATTATGTCTCCAGTGTAGTGAAGTGATCTCTGACTTCTAACAAGGTACAACAATTGTCACTTAGGGTCACAATCCAGTCAATGGAGCTTCAATAAAGAATGTTTTTTAATACACAGATTAGTAGCTTGATTAATGTATGTTTTAAATCAAGCTGTTAAATGGTCTTATCTTTAAGCAGTCATAATAACATATCAAAAGGCATGTTTTAATGAAGATGAATTGGCATGAATGAAGCATGACCACCTCATTAAATGTCAGCATACTTTTCCCTTTGGGGGAGGGGGGACATGCTAGCAAACCAGAGGTGAGCTTCAGGCATTGATTTTATAAGTTATACAAGGAACGTTGAAATTGTCTCTTGGCTTTAAAAAGAAGTAAAGGCAGCGATGTATGCCTAATGAAGGCAATAAATGCATTCTGGTCAGTATTCGTCTTCGATGGAGCATCACTTTAAACATTATGTTATATTATTGTGTTTACTCTTTGAGTCTACCTAAAGCAACCAAGGCTGCCTTTTCTGCATGACAGAGTGAAGACCGAGTTCATTCATATTACTAGATCTACAAGGAGGGCTTTCTTCTAGTCCTACAGATATGCTCTGCACTACTTAATGAGACTCACATAAGAAAAAAAGTGATATTTTTATGTATCAGCTTACAATGAGAAGTTTAAAGTAATAGAGCTACAGTTTTTTATGTTAATTCAGTGCTATAGGAATAGCAGAGCAGATAAGTCTATTGCATCAGGTGCCCCCCCCCCCCCCATAGCCTTTTGGCTGTTCATGACATAGAAATCCCCATGCTTATCCTGCCATGCCTCTTAACCTAGCAACTTTCTCACTGTCTCACAGTGAGAGAGAGTGAGAAAGAGAGGGACTAGACAAATTTACAAATTAAGCAGCATAAGAGCAGGGATCTCCATCTTCATAGGCAGGAACATTGTCAGGCTATGGAAATGCATACATTTTTTTCCACTGCAAATTATGTCACCACTGTAACAGTTTGACTGCTGGGTAGACCCTACTATAGTGGGCAGGGCTGTGAGCCCGGCTGGCCAGTGTTTTGGGCTGGTTACTCCTCCTGTGCCCTAATGGGTAGGGCCTGCTAGGTGGTAAACTGCATTAGGGATGCCAAAGGACCTCCAATTTACTGAAGTTGGCATCCAGATCCTGCCACACTTCAGCCACAATCAGCCTTCACAACTAATGCTGGGATACAAGAGCAGACCCCTCAGACAACTCTCAGAACAGTAGCCTTTGCTACCCCTTCTCAGAAGTAGTAATGGAGCGTGCCAGTAAACCATAGTCAGCTGCAGATGATGAACCATGGTCTCCCTCCTGAGAGGTAGCACTGGTGGCCACTGATGACCCAGTGATACAGGCTTCATCTGGTGCAGACCAAGGTGAATATTGCCTCACTCCTTCTCCACATTTGAAGCTATAGAAACACAGCACAACACAATCAAAAATGATAACAAACAGATGCTAGCAACACAATTGCAATTGTATAGTAGGCTGGCACAGATGACACTTGCAGCTTACTGCTGGGACTTTTTCCCACCTTCTTAAACTTCCAACCAAATTCATGTTACACTTCTCCACTGCTGCAAAATGAAATGTTCTCTCTTAAACATGCATGTAAAACATGTAAAATACCAAAACACAATAGTACTGGAACAGTACATCTCTGTCTGGCTTCCCCTAACACCCCCCCCCCCCCACACACACACACACACTGTCTATATAGGTGAGGATGACTCCACTATTTAATTCATGGCCAACATACTAGGCCTATTTTTAAAATAAATTACCACCACCAGAGCCAGATCCAGTATAAGGTGACCTAATCAGGTGCTTATGGCCCACTGCTGGTTGGGGAGAGCTACTCTGGTTTAAAAAACAGAAAAAAAGTTCTGCTTTAAAAATACCATTGACCCCACTTCCAGATTAAAAAAAATGTTCTGTTTTAAATTGCTGTCACTTTAAGAAAGTAGAAATGCTGCATGGATGTACACTCCAACCAATGCCTGCACGTAGTAACCCCAGAGTCTCGATTGTGAATCCAGAACAAAATGTATGTAGAGATGATCTGAATTAAGAGACAAGATGTACAGCAACTTCACATCTGGAAAGTGGAAGAAATTGGTGCAGGTTGAGCCCCAGAGACATTATCACTTATGTCAGGAAAAGTGAGAGATTGAATTATGAGAAGATAGTCAACAAGTTGCAGTCAAACTTCACGGATAAAGTGTGAAAGGCAGCCCGAAGTGAGTGTATTCAAACTTTGTAAATTGCAGTCAAACTTCAAAGGCAGCTGTGTGTGTTCAAAATGTCCCAGTTAGGGGGCAATGTTTTGTTAAATGCCTTTGCTTAGAGTCATACTCTAAACCTTAAGCATTGAAAGATAGGAGCCTTAGTCCTTTACACCAACCCCAAACTGTAAATCACTGAGGATTGCAGTCTGTTAATGTGAGTCACAGATTTTTATAGTTTTGTAGTTCATTGTCAGTGGTACAACAGGGGATACACTTGTCTTCAGTGTAGAAGGCTGTGGGTTCTATTTCCACACAAAGTAGCTTGATTACCAACACTGCTGCAGCATAGGGGGAGGGGTGCTGCACTCCTGAGCCTCTCATCCTTTAGGTGAGATGTTAACCAGGTCCCAACTGTTTGAGTTCATGCTAGCTCAGGTGGATGTAAAAGATGCAGCACCTAGTAAAATGAGTAAGGGAAGTTCCTTGATGCCCTAGTCAACTTTCCCTAGTAGTACAAATACCACAGTAGGACTAACCTGGTTAACAAAGCATAAATAAAAAAAAAATGAAATACACGTTGAGGCAAAATGTGTTACTCTGTTAATTTTTAAGTGATTTAAACTAGTCTGCTCTTATCTGTCACACTTTTTGCATAGCATCTCTGATTTTTGTCTCATACGTATGCTCTGTTCTTCAGCAAATCACTTAACCAGACAGCACTTTGGGGCAACTGGAAATTTGGGCTAGGTTCCTCAATGGTCTCTGGGACTGCAAGTCTAGTAACTACCTATGAACCAGAGTACTTATGGTATAAAGGAAGGAACGTGATTGTAGTGAACAGGAGCATCATCATATAAGCCATGTTCTTTGGATGCAATCTTAGGCTTCCTTGTTCTGCTGAATGCTGACAGTGTATTTATTGTTTTGTCATGAAAAAATTGGACAGCATGAAGTCTATGTGTTTAATGTTAATATTATAACTAGGCGTATATTTTTAATTTGCTTTTTGCAGGCACACGTGTGAAATGCAGTGTGTTTGGGCTACAACAGTTTGCCTAGCACTCAGTGCAGATGGGCAAGGCTGTTAAAGATCTGCTTCCTGTAGTACTTTCATTTTATTTGCTCAGCCTTTGTTTGTCTTCTATGTGACTCTGACATTTTACTTTAGCAGATGGTTCTCCTGGGCTGTTCTTGAAATGGGACACTTCTGTCTAGTGGGTGTCTCAGGCTGTTATCAAATGTGTTACACATTTGACTTTTGAATTCCTGTCCCTTCACATAAACACTAATCAGTATTTCACTATATGCAATATGAGTATGAATCCCAGCACCTCTTGTAGTTTAATGGGTTACCTGATGCATTTTCAATAAATATGAGTTTCAAGGAAAAAGAAGCTTAATGTTTCTCATGTTAAGTCTGTTTTCATTGTGATAGTGCTTGTTTTGTTTAGTTTGACAGTAATTGATACAGGTGTCTTGCCCCAACCTGTGCAAAGATTTATCAAAAGATACCAGTTCAGATCTGTAAAAGGTGATTTGTACTGTAAAGTTTCCTATTTAAGCATGTAGTTAGTAAAAATGGTATGAAAGTGAAAAAAGGGGGGGGGGGGGTAAGCAGAACTTGGAATAATGGTTAGAGTCTTTACCTCTCAGAAAATAGCTCCCAGTGTTTTTTTTTATTCTATAAAATTTAAAACACAAGTTTTAAATGAAATACGAATCTCTATTTTATTTGTAAAAGTAAGGAAGAAAATGTTATGCACAGTGACAGGTTTAAAAAGTGTTTATAGCAAATGGAGAGAGACAACCAAGTAATGGGGTAGTGATATGGCTCTCAGGGGCCTCATTCATTACCAGGCAAAGGAACCTATTTATCCATGATCCAGCTATGTTGACTTTGGAGGTCTATGCCCCAACAATACAGCATTATTAGTCATTTAAGTATGTCAGACCTGACCTTGTATTAATTGTTGCACTTCAGTAGAGTTTCAAAGCGGAACCATTTCCACTGCTGCTGTAGTACTTAATTACATTGTTTCTGCTAGTTTTCAGGACAGTAGTATCTAGACTGAGTAATTTCCCTGCACTTGAGCTCTAAAACCAGCATGTTTACATTAAGAGGGTTTTTCTGACTGCACTGTTTTGGCACACGTGTGCTGTAGCAAGCCTGTCTTAGTTGGGAGCTGCTGGTTGAAAGCTTATTGTGTGTTTTCCTGATTGGTCTCTAGGCATTGTTATTGTAAAACTTGTTTTTCTGATTCTATATAAGCCCAGTGTTTGTGCTAGGCTGCTCTCCACACATCGGCAGTTATCAGTGTCCTGTATAGATACAAATGTTATCAAGTTAAAATTCCCTTCAGAATTATTATCTCTGTAACCTTCCCCAGTCCCCCTGCTGCTCTAGGAGCATCTGAGTTGTTGCGTGCAGAGCAGCATCACCTTGTTGGATAGCTGCAGTTCACACTGAGTAAAGCACCCATTCTTTGTCCATGTGCTATAATCCCAGTCCAGTTAAATCTCTCCACTCTTCTCCCTGGTTAAACTCATAGTAAAAAAGCTGAAAATATGGATAGGTACTTTCCTGCTATCTCTGTGGACAGCCTGGTGGACATGGGCATCCTGAGGCAATGTAGCAATTGTCTGATGTGTACTGGCAACCATTTAATCCTGATACAAACAAACACAGTATGTAAGAGATGTAGTTACACTATGAAAATTGAGACACAACTATCACATACTGATCTCTTAAACATCACAGTGTCTCCACAAGTAAGCACCTAAGACAAAACACCACACATTCAGACATTTTTGTCACAGCAAACTCCATCATGAGACACATGGATGCCTCTCACCAGGTTGAATAAGTCATGGACCAGGAATTGCCAGATCATGAAGGCATTCAAGTCATTCGACCACAAATACCAGTATGACTCAGTCAGTGAATGACCTGAAACATACCTCCCTGGACTATATGAAGAGAGACATGAGGGGCCTCTCTGAATACATGTTGCAGGCTGGTATGAGCCTCGCATTGAGCAGCATTCTACTCTAACCAAGAATGATACCACAATACAAGGAAAAAATTATTAACTTCAATAATTGGCTTAGCTACTGTGCATTTCCAAGGGTATCCAGTATTTGTCAGCTTGGGACGACATGATCAATTGACCACAATGCTTTGTCAGAGATGGTCTGCACCTGTCACCACTAGGTCCTTCAAATACTGGCTAAGACATTAGCCACCTCAGAAGTGTATTTTTTAGGCAGTGCCAAACCAACAGGCCTACCAATGTAACAAATTCTTCTAATGCAGAGCTGAAGGTACTACTGCCCAATTCCAGGAGTCTTAACAAGAAGCTGCACTCCCTGGAAAAATCTCTTTTCCCTAGAGAATGCTGATATCTGTGCAGTTACAGAGATGTGGTTCAAGGCTGTAGAAAACACTCCAGCAATGCAAGGCTACAGTGCCTATCACACATATTCAGACCACTCTCTGAAAAGGAAAAAAAATGAATTGAGGTGTTTCCATTTACATAAAACACAATCACACCTCTAGATTGGTAAATCAAGATGACTCACTTGAGCTACTTCATGTCCAGTTGATCACTGGCAAAATCCCCCACCATATCATCATTAGCTACAGGTCCCCAACTATGAATAATGAAAACCACTCCACATACCTGAAGTTGCTATAATCACTTACTATTTAGCCCAACACACTACTCATGGGTGATTTTAACTACCTCTCCATAAACTGGGAGACATATACGACCACTAACATGCAGGCTCAGAGATTCCTGGACTTCAATGCATATGCTCTAGAACATCTGGTCTGCACTCACACTAGGGGCTCAAATATCCTTGACATACTACTCACAAACATGGGGGAGCATTGCACCCCCCAGTGTAATGTCCTTATTGGTATGATTGGTTCATAAATCCATCTCCATTGAAATAAATGTAACAGCAGTACCCACTTCAAACCTTAAAACCCTAAAGAAATTTTCCAAGGCAAATTACCTTCTATTAAGTGATAGCATAGTTAATTTTAAAGCTCCCCCAATCACAAAAACACAGAGGCCTATGCAGAAGTATAAATGATTGCCCTCTACAACCACTTAAACAGCTGCATAGAAATGGCAATACCTGACCGAACTAAACCCAGGTCTAGCCAGAAAAACAAGTCACCCTGGTGGACACCTGCCATAAACAGTCACTAACCAACAGAAGGAAGAAATTCCTGTCTAGAGGTAAGGTGGAGGGTGCACAACTGATAAAAAAAATCCCTCATTAACCTCAACAGGCAAATCAGGGAACTAATCAAGTCTTCAAAACTAAATATGAGACTAAAACAGCCTCCCAAACAAAGGATAACCACAAAATATTTTTAATTATGTCCAAAATCTTAAGGGAAACACACAGCAATGTGCTGAGTTGGCTGTAGATGGCACTACCTATACTCATCCAGAAGAAATAATAAACCTGCTGGCCAATAAATTCAGCTCAGATTTCATCCCCCTTCACCTCCGATCACTTCCCATAAAATAACCCCTACCATTCCTTTGCCTGTTATCAGAAAAGAGCAGATCGTCACTGCACTGTCTAAAACTAGAAACATATCATCAAAGGGCTCTGATGGAATCCCAGGGTGCCTATTAAATAGCTTGAAACATGACCTAGCAGGCACACTTTGAGCTCTGTTTAACTGCAGTCTTCAGACAGGCTTTGTTCCAGTATAGTGGAGGACAGCAACAGTCATCCCTTTGCATAAGGGGGACCATCAACTGCTCCAGAAAACTACTGACCAATAGTCCTGACTAACCTCATATGCAAGACTTTGGTAAGCATGATCATGGACCTGATTAACAATGACATAAGAAATCTCCAGACTATAGACCCAACCTAGTTCACCTTCATCAAGGGCAGGTCCTGCCTGCTCAGTCTGGTGGATTTCCTTGAGAAGGTCACCGGCCATGGATGAGGACAAGACAGAGCATACCACCTACCTTGACCTGGCCAAGGCATATGACAAAACACCCCACTCAGGTATTATAGATAAACTCACAAAACTGGGCATAAACCTCTATGCCACCAAACGGATAGCCAAATGGCTCACAGGTAGGACACATGTTATTAGAGTGGGCGAATCCACATCCATCAAGAGGCCAGTCACAAGTGGAGTACCACAGGGCTCAATGCTGGGCCCTCTCCTGTTTGGGATATATTTCTCAGATGTCAAGGCAAATGTAGATGGCCTTTGGCTAACCTGGTTTGCTGATGACTGCAAGTTGAGGGCAATCATTAACTCATTGAACAATGTTGATGTCCTACAGCAAGGTCTGATGCAGACTAAGGATTGATGTCAGAGCCATGGCCTCAAACTAAATACAAAGAAGTGCATAATAATACACTTTGGGAAATCAAATACCCCTGCAAATTACAACATTGATAGCACCTCCTAAGACTGGACTCAGTGGTGAGAAATCTGGGTACTTAAATAGATAGTAATCTGAACTTTGACTACCATGTGTCCTCGGTGATGAGGAAATCCTTCTGTGTGGCTCAGCTTATTAGTAAGGGCATGGCATCCAGATCTAAAGATGCCATAGTACCACTGCACTCAGCCTCATCAGATCAATAATTGACTACAATGCACCCTATGGCATTTTCCTCGACAGGCACCTGCAACAGTTGGAGCATCCTCAGAGGTTTCTCACCCAAAAAATACAGGTTATAACCAACATGTTATATGTGGATTGATTAAAAGCCCTAGCACTGTATTCAGTTTCCTACTGATTACTGAGGGGTGATTTGTGCCTGACCTACAAAGCAGTCTCTGACTCTGTCCTGGTGGGAACATTGCATATTCGCAAAACTAACTGCATGATGATCACCTACTCCAAAGGATTAAACCTGATCTCTAATGATTATGTTGGAGAGACAGATATGTGTCCCAGAGATTGCACCTCCTTTGGAATAGGCTTCTCATTCACATGAAGCAGAGCCCTTCCCTGACCATCTTCAAGTGCAATCTGGACAGATGGATGGGAAATCACAAATTCAATCCAAGGGTTGTGCCCATGTCCCTTATGGACACAGGCAGTCTGTACAAATAGTCAAAACTCCTCTTGCTGACCCTTGTTATATTTCCTCTAGGGCTAGAAAACTGGGTAAAATATGGCCAGTCTTGTAAGGGTTTTTGAATCATTAGCCTAGAAATCTCTTATGAACCTATGAACCAATGTGATAGTTATTCTTCATGACAGAAACAATGAGATGTAAGCGTAATGCAAGCATGTAACCCGCTCCACCCCCCCCCCAAAAAAACGTTTGCTGTATACAGTAGTATTTCTGATTTTTGTATGACTTTTGGGTTGTTGGAACAAGAGCTGCTGCAGCATTTATATTATTTTTAATTGTTTTACTTTATTCATTGCACTAAAGAGTGAATTAATTCATTAATAGGCCTGGATTGTGCAATGCAGTCTAGACATATTGCATTTTAGCACTATATTTCTGTAGTACCTTTATAGCCTCTAGCAACTGCAAAGAGTTGACATTTGTCTGGTCATATAGTCTGCATCACTCTGAGTGATGATCAGAACCATCTGATCTTCAGCATCCACTATGTAGTCATTGTTGCATTTTACTGTGATACAGTTTTCTATAAAAGGCCAGCTTATAAAGGATTTCAGCAGTCAGGTCAAAACTACTACTTAGGCAGTTAGTGCAAAGTAGTAACGGTCTGACATGTTAATAAGCTGTTTCCTGCTGCAAGGGTGCAAGCTTTGAATCTTTTCATCTTTATATACCTACTGTGTGACATTGAGCAAGTCACTTAACCAGATAGTGCTTTGGAGCAATTGGGAATTTGTGCTAGGCTTCTTAATGATCTCCATGATTGCATTCTTAGTAACTATGAACCTGTTGTTTTTATTTCCCAGCTATTCAATATTGCATAGCTGATCTGTTTCTGGAAATATTGTGGCAATATCACCAACACACCATTTTTTAATGTAATGTTGTCAGTTTATTAGGGCAGTAAGCACTGAATTTGTAGTAGATGAAGCACTGAAATGCAACTTGTTTGCCAGCAGCAATCTCTGCATTAGTAATAGTTCTCTTTAATGCAAAATTATTCAGAGGAGTTTTACGGCTGCAGAGATTGTGCATACTAACTGATATTGGTAGATTATAATGGCGACAGTTTGAGTGGCTTTTTATGATTGAAATGTTCTGAAATGAGTAGTTTTGCCATTATTGGTTCATACATTTTGTTTCACTTCTTTCTGGAAAAAATGTTTAAAACTACACAATTAAGCACACTCTAACAAATGTTGCTGTATTAAACAAAGAATATAATTTAATACAATCAGGAAGGTGAATCAAGGAAGGCATGCATTTATGCGTAGGCCTAAAAATGTGTTTAGCGTCATGTGGTTTGAAAACAACCTTACTCCACTGGCCAGTGGAATTCTAAATGAATGTGAGTTTCAATACATTTTCAATGCATGTGAGGTTTCAAGGGCAAAGAAGTTTACTGTTGCTCATTTTTAGTCTGCTTTCAATACAAGAGTGTTTTGTTTAGCAAATAGCCATTAATGTTTGTGCTATAAAATGTGAAATAAAAGTTTTAAATTAAATCAAAATATTTGTAATCACTGTATAGGTAAAGAAGAATGCTCCACTTAAAGAAATCCCAGTTCCTCAGAGCCACATGCTCCAGGTATCTAAACCTTGTCATCATAATGAACAAAACATACTGGAGGGATAGGTTCCTGACCCAGAGACTCTCCATACTCTGGAATAGACTGCCCATACATGTCAAGCAGAGCGCCTCCTTGGCCCTCTTCAAAAGGAACCTTGATGATTAGATGGGAGATAGGAAATTCACCCCGGGGATCACGTCAGTCGCCCTGCTAGACAGGGGTCCAGGGAAGTAAATATTGTGGGAAGAAATACCCAGGGAATTGTTATGGCTAGGCTTGTATAGGCCCTAGGGCCGATAGTCTAGTACCAACCTATGAACCTATATGCACACTGACAGGTTTGAACAGTGTTTATGGTATTTGAGGAGAAACAATCAAGTAATAGGACATTGGAATGGTTGTGGGGGGGGGGTGCTGGTCCATTACCCTGCCTAGGGCTCCATTTGACCATGAGCCAGCTGTGATTACCACTCACTCTTAGACTTTGCAATAACGTCTAACCCTACCAGCATTTTCTCAATCATCACACACCCACCTACTCTCAGTGACCACTGCTCTATAACTTTCCACATTCACAACCTGAATATCAAATATTGCCCCAGGATTATCTTATTCAGACCAAAGTCTCCCAGCAAACTTTCCAGACTACAGTCACAGCTCTCCATTATAAATCTTCCATTCTTTACATTATTGAGGCCAACACCACCACAAGCTAATCTTCAAAATTTTATCTCTCACTTCAAAAATCAACCTCCCTATAATTTTTTAGACTCTTCAAGCACACTATGGGTAACTCACTGCACCAAATCCTAATTTCCAGATCGTGAAACTAGGAGAAAGAGCCAAAGCATGGGTTCCAAAAGCCAACGTCTGTTTTGGCTCAGTTGTCCAACTGAAAACAAGTATGCCTGTGTAGAAAGTAGATACCTTCTGCAAATTACGTTTCAAAATATTTGATTTGCTAATGAATACAGCAAAGGCACCAGAAAAATAATATGAGCAAAATTAGCTTATGCATGCACTCAAGTAATTAGGTGGAATGTGCTGCTTAAATCTCAGTTCAGGTATAAGCAAAACAAACAACCAAAATCTTAATTCTCAGTTCCGGTATGAGCAAAATAAACAAGCAGCATGCGGTTGGTCATACATCAGGAACTCTGAAGCCAAGTGTTCTGATGGCATCAGGAAGACACTCACCATCCAATAAAACTCGGCAGATGTACTTCAGTTCAAGAAGACTTTATTGATAGCATCCAAGTGCTCCTTAGTGGTTCATTCCTGAATTGAGAATTAAGGTTTCAGTTGTTTGTTTTGCTTATACCTGCACTGAGCTATAAGGAGAGCATTCCACCTAATTACTTGAGAGAATGCATATGCTGATTTTACTGATAGCATTTTTCTGGTGCCTTTGCTGTATTTTTTAGCAAATCAAATATTTTGAAACATGTTTTGCACAAGGTATTTACACAGGAGTACTTTTTTTGAGTTGGACAATTGAGCCAAAATGGAAGTTGACTTTTGGAACCCATGTTTTGACTCTTTCTCCTAGTTTCATGATCTGGACACTAGGATTTCGTACAGTGAGTTACACCTAGGTTCCTCTATTCCCACAGACCCTTTGTTGGCTGAGGGCTTTACTCACAGGTCTTGGCCACCTCCAGTTTTTTTTATTAGACTCTTCAATCACAAGAAAATAGAATAGCTCACCAAAGAGATGAAATACTAATACAGTTTCAGGACGAAGCTTGGAAAATCATGAAAAAGAACCCTCAATACCTAATACAGATCATTGCACCAAGTTGTGTAATGTCACCAAACAGGCAATCTGTAAACGCAAAGCTAAATACCTCAAATCAAAACAAACTTCTCATATATTATCCAAACAAATTTTGGCATGGGGTGAATAACGTCACTTAGTTGGAGAGCACCCCCAAAGGAACTCATTACACAAGGAAACCTGGTCAAATTAGTAACCTTTCACCTTCTGACTTACAAAAACAATTCACCAATCTGCCTTCTAATCCTTACAGTCTCTCTGATTCCAACCAACTACATCCAGTCCCCACAGAATGCCTTCCACCCTTCTACTTCACTAAAATTTAACTAAGCAAAATCACACTATTACTTGAACAAATCCCACTTGACTTACAGCCTACAGAATGCCCACAATCTGCAAGTCAAACTTTGTCAGACTTGTACTTAAAAGTCCTCAAAATACATTTACCAGTCACTTCTCTCCCATTTCCATATTTTTCATTCTTGGCAAAATCTTTGATAAACTGATTTTTTTACAAACTGACCATTTACCTAGAAAAATGCCACTTGCTCTCAAAAAAAAAAAACGATGTGTTTTGAACAATAAGGAGTAACTGAAAGCACTCTGCATCCTACTTGATGAGATATGCACTAACATGGATAAACTGAATGTAACTGGAGCCTTTGACATGAGGGCATACTCATTTCTACTAATTGACTTCTTAGACATTGGCATCAGCCTAAAAACACTCAGTGGATCAAATGCTTTCTGTCTAAGAGATCTTTTACAGGAATGATTGGCTCCTGTCTCTCTCTTTCTCTTGGATACTACCCACACTCATTAAGGTGATCGATAAAGATTAGTACTTTGTCCATTTACTAGTCTCAGTTTTTATAAATAAATTACCCTTTGACCTATCTACAACTACAGTTCCTCTTATATGCCGATAACATCGTCAATTATAGGCATCATGTCATCTAAAGCCAGCTACAAACAAAACTTCTGGAACTAAACACGTCTTATTTCCAAAATGCTTTGTATCAACCCTAAAAAACAAAACTTTGCTCTTGGACACAATGACAATACCAAGTTCTCCTAATATTGCAAACCAGTGCAACAACCTGATTGAAACAATTACTTTTTTGATGCCTGAACATTTGGCTTGACCACTCTCATAGCTTTCAAGGGCACATTCAAAAACTCAGATCCAACATCAACTACTTCATATTCTTGGCCTATAAAATTTCTCAGTTTCTTTCTTCACCTGCTAGATGGAGTGATAGGCAAAGGTGTCCTGTTTACACAGCTTGAATACAGTTAATTTGTTTGCCACTCAGGCAAAAGCACAACAGCTTTACAGGCTTTATCAAATAATATTTGCCGATTCATCACCAATTCCCCTCAGCATGAACATTTGTGCTTCAAACCTTCCAGTGCAAACTGGCTACCAATAAAAGCCAGAGCCAATCTTCTTCGGGGTTCTCTACATTTCAAACCACTCCACCAAGACACCCCATCTCCACCTGCAAAGAATTCATTGCAAGCACACCAAACCTACATTCTTAGATGCCAGGTTAGAGATGGCCTTGTACCCCAGACCTCTTTTATCAAACTCCCCAAAACTTGGACCGAACCACAAAAGGAGGGGGAGTATCAATATTCGTCAAAGATACCCACACCTCCAGGTTGGTGGCACAGCACGAAGCATCAGAGACTATCCATGTGCAACTAACAGTGGGTAAAACTGCCTTCCAGTTTATAGCCTGCTACAGACCACCCTCCCAAACCCAGGAACCCCACTCGGCCTTCCTGAGAACACTGGAAAATATGAAGGTCTCTCCAAACACTATTATATTGGGTGACTTCAACTACCCAAACATAGACTGGGAGCATTACTCTAGCTCCAACACCCTAGCCCAAAGGTTCCTAGAATTTATAAACTCAAATGCTATGGAACATCTTGTTACCACTCCCACAAGAGGGGAAAACATACTGGACCTGATCATCACCAACGTGGGGACTCTATGCTCCAGACCAGAAGTGTATCCCTCACTGGTAAGATCAGACCATAAACTAATCTCACTAGACATTCACATCCCGACCCCAGCCCCTGCCCAGAAAACCACAGTGAAAAACTTCTCTAAAGCAAATTTCACACTCCTCAAAACCAAGGTGGAATCCTTCAAAGCCCCCGGGCCTGTGGAAAATATGGCCCAGACTGCAGAATCCTTTATAAACGCATTCTATGAACACTTTCAGGAATGCATGGATCATGCAATCCCAAACAAAACCAAGACCCAATCCTTCAAAGGCAGGCATCCTGTCTGGTGGACCCCAGCCATAAACAAACTATACAATAGAAGGAGGAAGCTACTACATGATAGAGCAAAATCCCAAAAAGGGAAGGCATCTCTGATCAGTATTAGCAAAAAACTACGGGCACTCATAAAATCGTCTAAGGCCAGCTTCGAGAGAAAAATTGCACAGGACACTAAGGATAATCACAAGGCTTTCTTTAGTTATGTTAGGAACCTGAGTGGGAATTCCCAGATATGCTCAGAATTAGTCCAAAATGACAAAAAATACACTGAACCCACAGACATTGCCAACATCCTAGCTGACAGGTTCAGCGCAAACTTCTTTCCCCCTTCCCCACCAAAAGGGCAAATATCTATCCCAGCAGAGTGCTGCCCCCCTGACATCTCAGATGCTCAGGTAAGAGCCGCCCTCTCCAAAGCAAAAAACACAGCATCAATGGGACCAGACTGTGTCCCGGGCTGCGTCCTACATATATAGATCTGATAAAGCGTGCATAGTGCACGCGAAAGCGCTCATCTCTTTTACTTTTTTACTTTTTTATTTTTGTGTATGTCATTGGAATAAAAGTAATATATTTTTTTACAACTGGAGATTTCGTGATATGTTCGTAGCTGAAGTTCTCGTGGTGTATCCTACAGTCTATTTATCTTCACGTCCTACATGAACTCCAAGAAGAACTAAACCCAAACATAAAACTACTGTTCAATCTCAGCCTTACTACAGGATATGTACCCAGAGAGTGGCGTACAGCAACAGTGGTCCCTCTACGGATCCTGGAAACTATCGCCCCATAAGCCTGACTAGCTTGGTCTGCAAAGCTATGGAAAGGATCATCATGGACCTCATAAATAAAGATATTGGGGACCTACAGACACTGGATCCTACCCAGTTCAGCTTTGTTAAAGGCAGATCCTGCCTCTTAAACCTGGTCGATTTCTTTGAAACAGTCACCAAGGCCATTGATGAGGGGAAGGTGGTCCACACAGCCTACCTGGACCTCGCAAAAGCCTTCGATACAATACCCCACTTGGGCATTATAGATAAGCTCACCAGCTTAAATATAAACCCCTATGTCACTAGATGGGTTGCAAACTGGCTCAAGGACAGAACCCACATGGTTAGAATTGCTGGAGCCATGTCAGACTCCAAACCAGTTACAAGTGGCGTCCCACAAGGCTCAGCCCTGAGACCTCTCTTGTTCGGTATATATTTCTCGGAGGTACAGGCCAACACGGAAGGACTGTGGCTGACCAAGTTCGCAGATGACTGCAAACTGGGTGCCATAATCGACTCTCCAGGTGACACACGCATCCTACAAAAGGGCCTCACAGAAACAGACAACCGGTGCCAGAGCCATGGCCTCAAGCTAAACACCAAAAAGTGTATAGTCATCCCCTTCGGCAAAAACAAAGTGCCCACAAATTACCACATAGATGGTAATCCATTAAGTACGGAAGAAATAATTAGGGACCTGGGGACCCAAGTTGATAGCAATCTCTCATTCGGCAACCACATGGCCAAAGTGGTTAGAAAAACATTTTATATAGCCCACCTAATCATGAAGGGATTCATATCTAGATCAGGGGAGGTCATCGTGCCTCTTTACTCATCCCTCATCAGGCCCATAATTGAGTAGAATGCCCCTTTTGGGATGTACCTTACCAGACACCTGCAGCAACTGGAAAGACCCCAAAAGTACCTCACCAAGAGGATCAAAGGGCTCAAACAGATGCCATATGCTGCCGGTTAAAGAAACTCCAGCTCTACTCAGTGGCATACTGCCTGCTCAGAGGCGATCTGTGCCTGACGTATAAAGCCACGTCCAACCCGGAATTAATGGATATGCTGCACCTCAGAAAATCCAAATCCCATCGAGCTACGTGCTCGAGACTTGAACCTCAGCACTGAAATAAATAGGACATGCTGGAGGGACAGATTCATAACCCAGAGGCTCCCTTCACTCTGGAATAAAATCCCAGTCCAGGTTAGGCAGAGTCCCTCATTGACTCTCTTCAAGAGGAATCTTGATGAGTGGATGGGAGATAGTAGGTTTACCCCGGGTATCACTTCTGTGTCACTGTTAGACAGAGGCACAGTATACTAACCTCGAAAAAGGGCATAGCAAAATTCATTTAAAATGGGTGGCGAAAGCCAAACACACTCTGGCTAGGCTTGTAAATGCCCTAGGGCAGATAGCCTAGTATGAACATATGAACCTATGAACCATAGTTCAGACCGCAGCTTCCCTTCACTTGCTCCCAAACAGGCACGTTTTCTCTCTCACCATCTCACTAAGGATGCAGACCACTCTAATTTCAGACCTTGACTCAAACAGTAGCTACAAAAACAATACAAATGCAAATGCCAGACTACAGGACATATCAATCACTAATTCACTAAAGCTTTTTCTCAGTGTTACTTCCCTCATCTTACACCTTTGATACCGCAAATCTTCTTTGTAAGTTATATGATTCTGCATTGTGTAAAAGTGTACAGAGTAGCTCTATTTAAACATACATAATTTTGTTGACATTTTTTACCTATAATTGTTTTACTTGAACCGTTTTTATTATTACTTTTTTGCAAGTGACACGGGCTGAGCCAGTAGTTTGTCATGTAATGATCAGTGCTCTATCCTGGAAACAAAATATAAATAAAAATAAGTAAATATAAAGAAGAGGTTGTTGAAAAAATACATTTTGTATTCAGGAAAAATGAATTATTCCACAAATATTGCCTTGTTACAACAGTACTTGATTTGTGAAATGGTGCCATGTGGATTAAGGGTATTGTAAATTATGTCCTGTGAACTACTTACCGCCTGAGAGTGATAGCCCTTAATGTTGATGTATTACAGTCCCAATGGTCCAGGTGAGGCCTTGATGAAAATATGCATGAATTAAAGTCTCCCAGGACCAAGAGAAGAAAGGAATGTCATAAAATGCCACATGGCAGGAGATGGTAGGTGAGCCTCTAGATAAAGGAATGTCTGGTGGGATAAAGCTTAGAGGAAGGAGATAGTACAAAGGTTGCTAACAATGCTTACATGGAATGTAAGGGAAATAGGAATTCCAGTGAAATTGGAAAGGATAATTAGGAGACTGCATAGACGAAATAAACCTTAGACAAAGGGATGTACAGAAGATGGGGGGTGGTTGGTTTATTGATAGTTATAGTATAGTGAAAGTTGTAAGGAAACGGGGTGTGATGATTCTGGGAGGAGACATTTAAAATCAAAATTCTGTAATGCCCAGGAAGACTCAGATGGGAGGTGGGTATAGAGTGCTTTGGGAATAAACAGAAGATTGGCAATATTTAATGTCATAATAAAGACTCCCAATATTTATTCAGGGAATTTTACAAAGCATGGTAAAGATTTGCTAGGGGGAGATAAGTCTGGAATATTTGTAGGGGACTTCATTATGAATGCAGATTCTCTGTGAATTAAAATGTATGGAAGCACCAAGAAGAAAGTGCAGGAAGTACCGAAGGAATGGGATACTGATGAGGCGATGATTGGATATATGGAGGAGGATGCACAAAGTAAAAAGGCAATATGCATTTTCTGGACAGGGAGAGAAACAGGTAGGTACATTGGCTAGGTTTATACTTAGAGAGGAGATAATCTGGGTGTTTAAAGAAGTGGAAATAAGGGATAGAAATCTGTAGGATCATGCTTTAGTGAGGCTGCAGAATAAGGGGAAGGAAGATGGAGAGGAGGCTTTACATTAGTTAGGAAAGGGACTAGAGTGTGAAAGGATGTTGAGGGATACTGTTAAGTATGTCTAAATAGTAGCCTATGTCATTTTACTTATTATTTATTTATTTCAGTTTGAGTCAGAGTGTGATTACTGGGGTGGTCTGACTGGGTCATGCAAGAACCCTTTTCAGCAGAGGGCCAGAAAGAAAAGCTCCACAGAATTATACATTCTAGCAATAACAGAAAAGTTTAGGTAATGGAAGGCAGCAGAGTAGAGGTGAGTCAGCTGGAATCTCATTTGAAGAGAATATTAAAAGAGATGGAAGGGCTCAAATTGGTATTGGGTGTAGGCGGAAGTACTTATGAAGGAAAAAAATGCAGACACTGAAATACTAGAGAGAGAAACAACAACAGTAGAGAAAGGGCTAGTAAGTATAGTGGATTTGTGATTGGTACATGAGAAGAAGTCAGAAGCCTTTTGGCATGAAACTACAAGAAAGAAAGCAGAGCCAGATTATAGAGAATCTCAGAGGTGAAGAGGATATTATGAGGTATGACAAGGAAAATATGAAGTAGGCAAAATTAAGCTTCTTTAATAAAAATATCAGACTAGGGAATTGTGGAAAGATGATAGAAAATAACAAGAGGTGCTTCAATGCACTAGCGATGGGAAAATCTAGGTGAGGAGAAGTGAGCTTTATACAGAAATAACAGTTGTTGGAGGTGGAAGGTGAAGAAGACTCCACGAGAAGATGGACTATATGGAAATGTCAGTAGAAGAGGGGAAAATGAGTAAGTCAGAATTTATGTGAGATATATAATGACACAATACTGGAAAGGGTGCAACCAGCCTTTTTTATTAGTGCCAGTGCAATGTTACTATTGAAGGGAAACAGGGAAACTTTTGCTTTGATCCTTGCGAAGAGGATAGCAGTAATCCTTTCTAAACTAATATGGACAAGGTAAAGATGGTTTATTAAGGGGAGAGCAGCGGCAGAGAGTTGGTGGCAGCTAAGGAAATATATTACTCATGGAATGCAAGAAAGTTGTGACCTGGTAGGGAACTCTCTTTTTTGATATTCATAAAACATTTGACACAGTTGATTGGAGGATTTTGTTTAGAATTCTGGAAGAGGTAGGAATGAGACCAAGTTTTAGGGGAGGGATTAAATCATTGTAAAACTCCCCTGCAGTCAGGTTGATAGTAAGTAGGGAATTAACAAGGACATTTAAGTTAGATAGGGGTACAAGGTAAGGTGTTCTTTGTCACATAGTTTATTTATGTTACTGATAGAGGTAGAAACAGTACAGAGGGTGTGAGAGTGCTTGGAAAGGTACCATGTTAACGGAAATTTAGATTGTTTGTGGATGATGGTACGTTGGCAACAGACAGGCTGGATGTAGTGTTGGAAGAGGTCTGGGAATAGTTAAAGAACTTAGAATGAATTCAGGGCTTGAGTGTAATTGGAAGAATACTGCGCAAGTGAGAAATGGAAAAGGGAAAGTATAAAGTTAAAGAGGAATTGATAGAAAGAAAGAGTTAAGTAACTGCATATAAGAGTTTAGATGAGATTAGGTCATCCAGTGCAGAAAAATTGTACTCAATGTCTTGTTGAGCAGATGGCTTAATAAATCCAATAAATTATTGAGACCAAAATAAATGTGGTGCAGATGATGATACTGCTGAGGTTTCTAGACAAGTTTAAGCATCTCCCACTAGGGGAAGATACAAATTGAGTTCTGGAGATACATATGAGTTGTAAAAAGTATTTATGGAATAATAAATGGAATAGAACAGCAAACAAATGATTAAGACTGGGGAGAAGATAGGGGAAATGGGGGATGCCTAACTTCAAGATGTCATTGCAGACAGCAATGTTAGTCTTTGTTTTAAGTGTTCAGGAGTGCCAAGAAGATAAGAAGTGAAGGATGAAGATTTGAAGATTGCTGTGTTAAAGAAGATTTTGGAGTTGTGGAACACAGAAGGATGTAGAGGTGCAAAATTTGGGAAGTTCAGATTAATGAGTGCATGAAATAATTCCAATGTAAAAATACAAACTAAAGCTGTGATTTGGAGGAGATGGAGGAAAAAGTAGTTGAAAAAGGCAGATAATCTGATTTATAGAGTCAAGAAGGAGTATACAATGGAAGGTGTATCTCGTTCATCTCTAACGTATATGACAAGAAGGCTTGGGGTTTTGTTTAGATGCTTTAATACATAGAAACACATCAGGATGGATAGCAGCATCATTAATTATGAACAAAGTAGTTAGCAGACAGACTTTACATACATACATGCTTACATCTCAACAGCTAACTACAAAATGGCAATCAGGCTCGCGCATGCTCAGTATTTATACACTTATGCAAGCCCTTGGATAGCTTCTTAAAGGTATATACACATATATTGATCTGCAGCCTCCCTCTTAAAAATATTGCCCTTTATACAAAACAATATTTGAGTTAGGCATGCATTACTATATACATTAGAAACAAAACACAATGTTCATGTCCAAGTTGCTTCATATCTCTTACAGGGTTTAGAGATTCGACTATATCTCGTAACATAACAGTTGGGACCATATTCAGCAACAGGGACACTCTGCGATGCACAACTCATATCAGGAACTTTTGAATTCGTCACAGGAATGGGAATATTCTCAGGAACTTCCTCAAGAATTGGAACACAGGGCAACTCACTGAGTTTTTCTCACAGACTATGTGCTGTTATATAGGCTCAGACACCGGTCTCAAATGTTTCCGATTCTGCCTAAAATTTGCTTCTTCTGATTCTACGATGTACAAACTCAGCTTTGGACAAATGTTCTTCATGACACCAATCCAATCATAACCTTTGTATGTTTGCATCCTTACCACTTATCCTTCTCATAATGCATTGAGTGGTTTACTGGTCTTATTGTAGTAGGACTTCTGCGTTGTGGTTCTTCAACAGACTGGCTTTCACTAACCTGTTGTTCTTGACTCATGGAATCAACAATTGACTACTGATTGGTAATGTGGTTCTGGTTTACCTCGACAGAAGTCTCTGAGCAGGCGAACTAAGATGTTTATCCTGTGGAACACTTCTGAGATTTAAGAAATTCAGGAAAACATCACTATTATCTCATTTTGATTCTCAAGTAACTGTTTTGCACTTTGAACTGTATGTTCTGCCAATCCATTTGACTGTGGGTACTCAGGACTATTTGTGACATGAGTAAAGTCACATTCTTCAGCAAATCTTTTAAACAGTTGGCTTGTAAACTACGTGCCATTGTTATAAATAACTTTGTGCGGACTGCGAAATGAAGCTTCATCTTAGTAATGACAGTAATGGATGCTAGGTTAGGGAGTAGATTAATCTCGAACCAATTAGTGTAAGACCCTACTAACACCAAATAATGTTGACCATTCCACTCAAAAATATCAGTGGCTACTATCGACCAAGGTATTTCTGGAATGTGGTTTAGGTGAAGTGGTTCCTTCTGTTGATGTGGCTTAGTACTATTACACACTGAACAAGATGAAAGTGCTCTCTCAATGTCTTGTGACATAGAAGGCCAAAATACTAGTTCTCTTGCCCTTCTTTTGGTAGATTTGGTTCCTGGCTGACCACAGTTCAAGATAGTAATGTACTCTGGTTATAAGGACTTTGGAACAATAACTTTAGGACCTTTCATAATGATACCTTTACCAGACAAAAATCTCATCTTTGTATGGAAAATAAGGTTGCACATCTTGAGGTAAACTCGATTGCTTTGATGGCCATGATTGATAAAGTGGTTGAGCCTTTGTAAAACTGGATCTGTGGCTGTATGATCTCTCAGCTCATCAAGATGTGTGGAAGAAAAACTTTGCACTTCCATAACTTCAAAATCAAGGTTCTCATTCTCATGCTGTTTTGTGGTGTCTCTGGACAATTTGGATAATATATCAGCAAAATAATGAAGTTTGCCTTTCTTGTAGATAAGATTAAAATTGTACTTTGCAATACCAGCATCATACGTTGTAGTCTGGCTGGAAATGAATGCATAGGCTTTCTCAGGATTGTGACTAATGGCTGGTAGTCTGTTTTGATCTGGATAGGTATACCATAAACATAAACATGGAACTTTGAACATGCAAACACAATTGCCAAAAGCTCTTTCTCGATCTGGGCATATTGCATCTCAGTTTGGGTAAGAGTTCTCGATGCATAGACAACAGGTTGATCCTCTTGTAGAATGACTGCACCAAGACCAAATTCTGAAGCATCACAGGAAAGTGTAACTGGTTTGCGAACATCATAGTACCTGATAGATAGTGGACTAGCAATTCTCTCTTTCAGGACTTCAAATGCTCTTTGGTGTTGCTCTAATGAAGACCAGGATACATCTTTATGTGAAAGCACTCTGAGTGGTGTTGATAGTTGGCTCAAGTCTGGAATGAACTTGCCTAGGTACTTGGCCATGCCAAGAAAATGTTGCAGGGCTAAAATATTGTCTAGAGCTGGCATCTTGAGAATGGCTGTTTGTTTTGAAGGGTCTGGTTCTAGGCCTGTATTTGTAAATAAATAACCAACATAAGTAACTTCTTGTAGCCTGAATTTGCATTTGTGTGGACTGAGCTTAAGGGTTTACTATTGAAATTTCGAATCAGCTTTGGTTGACCATTTAAAATGTTGACCCAAAATGCTGAATTCGAAATTCTGAAAAGTAAACCACAGCGAAAATGAATACATTGACCACTGTGGTTCGATGTATTCAACATAGCAGGAGGTGACATCACTCAACTCCTGCTATGCACATTCATAGGTTCATATGTTCATAGGTAGGTACTAGGCTATTGGCCCAAGGGCCTAAGTAAGCC
This sequence comes from Protopterus annectens, assembly GCF_019279795.1. Lineage (NCBI taxonomy): Eukaryota > Metazoa > Chordata > Ceratodontiformes > Protopteridae > Protopterus > Protopterus annectens. Next base: position 773,100,779 of record NC_056729.1, read on the forward strand.
TAGCCAACAAGGTTCCCTGGCTTACACCACCCAAAAAATTTATTTTCCTGTGCCCCTGTCGAGCAGAGACACAGAAGTGATCCCCGGGGTGTACCATTGAACTCTACAGTAAACAATACATTAATTCTAGTATTTTACAGAGGGGGGGGTCTACTCCCCCTTGCCCTCCATGGCTCCTGCACATTAAATATACCAACTCCAAGATCACACTACAGTGAGGAAATGGGCTAATTCCCAGCACAATGTCAAACCCAAATTATTGTCCTACACTACCCCTTCACTGTAGTGTAGTCCATCAGTTTTGGGTCTACATTCTGCCGACTTGGAAACTGCAAGTCGACCACATAACGGTTGACCAATGCAGTTTCCAAGCTTTGATAATAAACTGAGCTTAAGATTCACTTGACACACCCTAGAACTTTTCTGAGGTTTCTGTCATGTTCAGCTTCACTGTGACCTCCAACTAATATATCTACTATAATAGCACAAGGATAACCCCAAAAAATTGTTCCATTGCATGTTGAAAGACTTCACTTGCAGAATTTATCCCAAATGGCATTCTCAACAATCTACCTGCCAAACAGAGTACTAAAAGTAGTGAACAATGAAGAATTTTTGTCTGGCTGAATTTGCCAAAATTAACTCTTTGCATCTAAGACAGAAAAAAATAGTGGCATTCAGCATCAAGGCTGCAACTTCTTCGACTGTGCACATTAGATGATGAGTTATTTTTAGTACTTTGTTCAAATCTCGTGGATGGATACATATTCTGATGTTATCTGATATTTTTTTGTGAGCTACCACCATGGAAGATACCCATTCAGTTGGAGTTTCAACTGGACAAATCACACCTTGTCACACCATTTTATCTAACTCAGCTTTGACTCTGTCCTGCATGGCTATTGGAACTTTATGTGTTGGCCTGATTACTGGACTGACCTCTGGGTCTAACTTCATGGAGTACACAACTGGAAGTTTGCCTAGTTTGTTTTCGAACAGATCAGATAGATAGAAAAAATCTACTGGGCAAAACTAGAGTAGTGGTCTTTTAACCTATCATGGTGGACTTCCTTATTAAATGAAAGCAGTCCCATTTTCAGGCTGTCTCTGAGCCCTAATAATGACTGAACATGCCTCTTGAACACATAAAATAACAAGTCGTAACATCTTCCAGCAGAGTAACATGAAAGCACTACTATGCCTTTGGTTTGAAATTTTTCACCTGCATAAGCAACAAGCTTCACACACCTTGCCAAATCAAGCCTTTCACTACAACACACTCTAGGAAATGTTTCTGCTGCCATAACATTGCACTTGGAACCTGTATCAGCTTTGAGCTCTATGGGTTTGCCATTTATCTGAACACTACAAAATGCTTCATTGTTTGCCCTTAAGTTTACTGCATTGACTGTTTCATGAAGCACTAACACCATCAACATAAAGTGTAGAATTGCCACTGTCTACCTGGTCAACTTGTTTCTTAAAATGTTCCCTTTTAACAAAAGAATATGGGCCTTTTGATTTACAAAACCTTTGAAATTATTCCATTTATTGCATTTGTGGCATTGCTGACCAAAAGCTAAACATTTTTCCCTTTTAGATTCATGACTTCCACCACAGTTATGACAGTCAGTAATGAAACAGGGTTGGGGCCCATGCTTTGAGTTTGCTGACTCATTCTTGTGCTTCACTGAGGCTGTGCAAACTCTGAAATTTGCTAGAAAGTTCTGGGATTTACCAGTGAGTGCTGCAGGGGTCACAGTTGCTTCTATGTGCTTGGGTCTGTTTATTTTAACCACATGCTGCATACTATCAACATGAGCTTTGTCACCATGCGTTCTGGAGATGTTCTCATTTGTAAGCATACTTGTGTGCTTTTTTGTAACAAACCTCAATGGCCTTATTCAAAGTTAAATCACTGTCATGAAGCAAAATCTTTCTCACAGCATCATTGTTAATACCACACACGTCTGTCTTTTATCAACTCATCCCTTAAGTCACCAAATATGCATGTTTTATCTTTATTTCTCAGGTCAGTTATATATGCTGCAAAAGTTTCACCGGGCTTTTGAACCCTTGTGTAAAATAAGTGCCTTTCCATTGTAACATTTGTCTGGGTGTTAAACATTTTTCTAAGTTTATGTTTTAAGCACTCTGGGTCCTCCCTTGACTCAGCCACTATAGCAATATGATGGTTCCCCTTCTCTAGTATAGATAGCAGGTGCATACACAAACGAGTGTTCCTTTTCTATGGCTTCTGACCCAGCTAAATTAAGTAGAATGCATGCCTTTGTATGGTCATAATTAACAGATAATACAGCCTGTATGAAAATGTCATACTCTTGCTCACTCTCCAGTTCTCAGCAATATCACTGTCAAACACAAATGCACTGGGTTTTCGAAATCCATCTGCCATGTCCACAAAGTATACAGAAACAGACTGAAAATATGGCCCTTGTAATTTTGTAAAAAACAAACAGTTCTGTGAACTTGTAATAACATTCAAATGCACAATAAACTCTTCAAAATACTGTACTTTGCAAAATGTGCTCCGTAATGGCTGTATTCTGTGAAATATGCCCTGTAAGGCGAAATAGCTTTATTGTAACACTGCACAAACATGCAAACAATTTATACACTTCTGATAACTCGAATATCTTTGCTTAATATGAAAAATACAGATTCACAAAGCATGTATTGAAAAATAAGGTCATTTGCCATTATTTTATTCATTTGTTGCAATTCGAACTTTATTTCGAACAGTTTCTGAGTAATTTGAATATTTTATCAATATTGTGCATATCAGTTTATGCAAATATCATTTAGAGCTCCCTGTATGCCCCGTTTCATATTATGCGAAAAGAAATAGCGCTGTGTGACCTGTTTTGCAAAGTATGCACATTTTTAAGGATGATTCACTCTTGTATATTAGCTGCGCGTATTTCGGTCTTGCTTCTGGATCCCACTTCTGGCACCATGTCATTCGTTCATCTCTAACACATATGACAAAAAGGCTTGGGGTTTTGTTTAGATGCTTTAATACATGGAAACACATCAGGATGGATAGCAGCATCATTAAATATGAACTAGTTAACAGACATACCTTACATACATACATGCTTACATCTCAAGAGCTAACTACAAATGGCAGTACGACACTCACACATGCTCAGTATTTATACACTTGTGCAAGCCCCTGGATAGCTTTGTAAAAGTATATACACACATACTGATCTACAGAAAGGATGGAAAGATTTGGCCTGAAGGCAGTGGAATGATTGCAATTAATCAAAAGGGAATTTGGAAGTAAAAATGCATGAAATAAAACAAAATAACCAAAGAATGTGCAGTTGGGGGGGACAAATGTCATAACTCTACGAACAGAAACAGCAATGTCTGAAGTCCATTATCATTGTGTATTGGATGAAATCACTTAACTTTTACTATTTTTTCTGTTATTAAAGTATTCTTTTATGTTTACTTCATTCTGTGTGGTGTATTTCACCAGCTTTACTATTTTATGGTGAATTCCTGGACATTGCTGCTTTTGTTGGTGGAGTTATGACTTTTGGTTCCCCATGCACTGCACATTCTTTGGTTATGATTGCAATTTATGCAATTGAAATTGACTTGTTAGTAAGGATTTGTATAAAGCGATCAATTCAGGAAGGAAGGTGAGATAGTACCCACGAAGGAAGGGATTTGTAACTAAAACATAAATATGCAAAGTTATATGTAAGGTTAGTTGAGAATAAATATTTCCAGGGGATGTAGAACTTAAGAAGGATGTGGGAAACAGTGGAGAGTGCAATTATAACTTAAAAAGATTGAAATGAGGCATTGTGGCAGTATATTAAATCAAAGCTATACCTGTTACATGGGATCAGTATATGAAATGGTTGCATAGGTGGCACAGAACTCTCCATCAGTTTCAAAGATATTGAAAGGAGGGGAAGGCAAAATGTTGAAGATGTGAAGAGGAGACAAGAAACTTGCATATGTTTTGGGAGTGTCAGGCAGTTAAATATTTATTGAATACTTATATAGAGGAATGGGAAAAAGTATGAGAAATGAGTCCCAGAATGTCAGAAGTTCATCCTCATGGGATTAGGTGGAGAGGAAGATTGATAGAAAGAGCAGGAAAAAGTGCAAATTACTATATCAGGGAATGTGGGTAAGGAGTATTAGAGCTAAAGGCTGGAAGGGTCAGACAAGCCGGAGAGAAGAGTCAGTGATGGTGAATAAGATGACAACATATAGGCATGTACTGGCTAAAACAGATGCACTCATACCATCCTGGGGCTGTTTATAGAAGGAATCATTTGTCCGAGTAAGCTAACTGATCCTGTTTAGGACTGACATTGGAACTTCAACTACTGTTTAAAGGATGCATCCAACACTCCAAATAAGCAACACAACAAAGCCAACTTTTTTCATTTAAATAATTCAGCAGATAGTGCTGCTAAATGGGATAGATGTGCTGGTTCAAATAAATATCACTCAGACACACAGGGAATAACTAAATAATTCACAGGTCTTTTGCAGTCTTATTTTGCCTCTTTCACATTCACTGCTACACAAGCAGTATTGCCTGCTTCATTGCTGTTATGTGTACACCAAGCCTGCTCACATATGTGCTTTTCAGTCTATCAGCCATGGCTACAACTGCATTGTGAAAGTCCCTCTTACTAAGGTGATGAGACTATTTCAACAACAGTTAAAAACCATTTCAAGATGTTTGACACAAAATATTAGTGCGGTTGCCAAAATTTCATGGAGATGTGTGTGACATGTTGGGTAAAGCTTGGAACTCTCAGTAAAAGTTTAGTAAAATGTGAATTATAAAAGTGAAATACAAAACTCAGTTAAATGCAACTCAGTTTTAGAAAAAAAATATGAAATCTATGATTGACACTTCCAGTAAATCCTGCAGGGTGTTGTTGTTATTGGTCTTTTCAGGTTTTCCTGGTTAGGGGTCGCCACTGCAGAACTCCGGTCTGCTAATGATTGGCAGTAGAATTTTTTATGGTGCCAAGTTGCCAGCCTGCCGCCCAACCATCAGCAAAGGCATGCTCATTCACACATGTCTTTCAGAGGCCACTCGACCGCAGGGAGGACATGCAGACTCCACACAGAAGGCACTCCAGCCGAGAATTGAACAGGAGAACCTCTTGCTGTGAGGCAACAATGCTACCACTGTACCACCATGGCTTTAAATCCTGCAGCTTGTACTATGTGTAAAATGTAGAATCTACAGTTGTCTTTTTTTCTATAGTAGATACGCCACAATCCTTGGAACCTACAATTTATACTTACCTACTTTTGTAGAGCTTAATACCTTCCCATTTTACGTTATACAGTATATGGATGCTACTACCCATTGAGCTGTGCAGCTGTTTTTACAGCATGCTTTGGTTCTGAATTCTAAACTAAACAAGAAGTACAGAACCCAGGCCTCGTTTAAGTTGGGAGTGAAGGTGTTGAGAGCAGATGTTGGAATTTGCCTTCTTGAGTGTGCATGGAGAACTTTTTTGGACTGATGACTATCCCTGGGATTCAATAAAGTTCTGTGCAAGAATAAACTATTCTTGCATGGAATGGATCATGTCTGTACAGCACAGCAGCGCACCTTGCATATTCATGAAGGCACGCTGCTGTCACAGCTACATGGGCACGATCTGTGAACGAGTGCAGGGGGCATGTTACAGAAGTGCCCGTACATGTAACACGTCCCCTTCACTCAAAAAGTGCTGATACCTGCAGCATCTGGAGTGTGTCTCCCGGGCCTCTGCTGAAAATAGGCTCTGTCCTAGTCAGACTTTCCCAGTCAACAAATGTTAAATAAAAATAAATAAATAAATAAAATAAATGTAGAAAGTTATCAGTGACATGCTTGAGTTTCCAGACTGCATACACCTCAAAATGTACATGCTAATGCAAAACCTGTTATCCTATGCACTTTTAAAGTAATAAAATCATTCCTAGTTTTGTGGCCTTGTTCCCCCATTACATGTTTGTCCAGATTTCATGCTGAAAGAGGTTGGAGGTATGTGCATACCCCTAAAGTAAGAAAAAGTTAAATTCCCATTTAGATTATTTATTTTTTTTATTATTAACCCAAGCAAAGTTTAAGCATAGCTGAGCGGGTGTGCGCGTCACGCAGCTGTGCTTAGTATAGCTGAAATATCCGAAGGAGCTAAATAGAAATATATGAGTAAAATGAGTAAGCTGAAATAGCATAGTGGTTAAAGCTTCCACTTTGGATGCAGGCATTTACGGTTTGAACCCCAATGAAGTCTGTTCACTTTTACATGTGAAAGCAGTTGTAAAAGTGATATGTTTTAATAAATGAGGTAGTAAATAATATTTTTCGCCCAGGGTAGTATACCAGGTCCAAAAATGTGATGTCAGTCTAGAAAAGATGTGAAACCCCATATAAACACAAGTGCTCCATACAGTATAGTAACACAAGAATAAATGTAATGAAAGCACATAGGGAGATGTCAGAGAAGGTAAACATAACATTATAATATGTCAGTAATGATAAACAATCCCATAAAGCTGATAGTCTACAAAATAAAATTTGAGAAATGCTGATTGCTTAAATATGAATGGTAAGCAAGTAGTAGCCCAGCTAAGGGGATTTGCCCATTGGTAACCAGTGCTCTGATTGTGTAAGGTTCATAGATAGGTACTAGGTTATCGGTCCGATGGCCTACGTAAGCCTAGCCAACAAGGTTCCCTGGCTTACGCCACCCCAGAAAGTTATTTTCCTGTCCCACTGTTGAGCAGAGACACAGAAGTGATCCCTGGGGTGTATTTTCTATTTCCCATCCACTCATCAAGATTTTTCTTGAAGAGTACTAATGAAGAACTTTGCTTGACATAGATGGGTAGCCTGTTCCAGAGTATGGGAAGTCTCTGGGACAGGATTCTATCCCTCCAGCATGTTCTATTTATTGTGGTGACAAGCTTTAGGTCCCCAGGCTGTGTAGCTCAGAGGGATTTGGATTTCTTTAGGTATAGCATGTCCAACAGCTCTGCGTTTGACATAGTTTTATATGTTAGGCAGAGATCACCTTGGAGTAGGCAATATGCTATGGAGTAAAGCTGGAGTTTTTTGAGATGGTCAGTGTAGGACATCTGCTTGAGGCCAGTAATCCTCTTTGTGAGGTACTTCTGATGCCTTTCCAGCTGCTGCAGATGTCTTATGAGGTACATTCCAAAAGGGGCATTGTACTCTATAATGGGGTCTAATGACTCTCGAGTAGAGGGGAACAATGACCTCTTTTTTCCTGGATGAGAACCCTTTTATGTTAAGGTGAGCCACATAGAAGGACTTCCTGACTACTGTGGTGATGTGACTATCAAAGGACAGACTACTGTCCACCTGGGTCCCAAGGTCTCTTATCACACATTAAGTAGGCTGCTGTCTATGTAGTAGTTCATGGGTACAGATTTTTTACCAAAGGGGATGACAATGCACTTTTGGCATTGCACATGAGGCCATGGCTCTGATACCAGGCATCTGTCTCAGTGAAGCCCTTCTGTAGGATTTCCACATCATTTGGGGACTCGACTGTGGTTCCTAGTTTGCAGTCATCTGCAAACTTTGTTAGCCAGAGGTCATCTGTGTTAGCCTGTACTTCAGAGAAGTAGATATCAAACAGACGAGGTCTCAGGACTGAACCCTGTGGTACTCCACTTGTCACTGGTTTGAGGTCAGATTTGGAGTGTGCAACTTTTACAGTGTGGGTTCTGTCAGTGAGCCAGTTGGCAACCCATCTTGTGATGTAGGGATTTATACCTAGTTTAGTGAGTTTAGCTATAATTCCAGAATGGGGGATGGTGTCGAAAGCCTTGGCAAGGTCAAGATAGGCTGTGTGAACCACCTTACCCTCATCTATGGCTTTGGTGACTGCCTCAAAGAAGTAGATCAGGTTCAGGAGGCATGATCTGCCTTTCACAAACCCGAACTAGGTGGGATCTAGAGTTTGGAGGTTACCAGTGTCTTTGTTTATGAGTTCCATGATGATACGTTCCATGGCTTTGCAGACCACGCTCGTCAAGCTAATAGGGTGATAGTTCCCGGGATCAGTGGTGGCTCCCCCTTTGTGGAGTGGGATAATTGTTGCTGTACGCCATTCAGTGGGCATAAAGCCTGATGTGAAGCTATGACTGAACATGGTGCTTAGGTGGGGAGCCAGTTCATTCTGAAGTTCGTGTAAAATGAAGCCTGGGATGTTGTCCCGTCTCATGGATGCTGTGTTTTTGTCTTTAGAGAGTGCAACTTTTACATGCTTAGTTGTGATTACAGGGACTCTGCATTCTTCCTGTATAGATATGGGCCCTTTAGGGGGTGAGGGGGGTAAAGTTAGCACTGAACCTATCTGCCAGGATGTTGGCAATATCAGTTGGTTCTGTAATTTCCGTGCCGTTGTGCTGTAACTCAGAGCAGATCTGGGTGTTGCCATTGAGATTCTTGACATAGCTATAGAATGCTTTGTGGTTGTCCTTAGAATCAGTGGCGATTTTGTTTTCATAGCTAGCTTTGGAGGATCTTATAAGGGATCTCAGCTTCTTATTGAGGCTGACCAGGGAGCTCCTCCACTCATGGGATTTTACTCTATTTTGCAACAATTTCTTCCTTCTGTTGTACAGTTTGTTTATGGCAGGGGACCACCAGATTAGCTTCCTTTTTTTGGAGGATAGCGTCTTGGTTCTGTTTGGGATAGCACGATCCATGCACTTGTGTAAGTGCTTATAGAGTGCATTTGTGTAAGATTCAGTCAGTCGTAACTGTATTGTCCATCTGCATGGGTGTCATGAAGTTCACCACTTCTGTCTTAAGAAGCATGAAGTCGGCTTTGGAGAATTTTTTTACCGTGGTTTCCTTAATGGGGGGGGAGGGGGGGTGGAGCACGATGTGGATATCAAGGGTGATTAGCTTATGGTCGGATCAGACCAACGAGGAGTTGACTTCAGGTGTGACTTCATGGTTCACTCATGTTGGTAATGACTAGGTCTAGGATATTGTTGCCCCTGGTGTGGGTGTGGATAAGTTGATCCAGGGCATTGGAGTTTATGAATTTCAGAAACCGTTGTGTGAAGGAGTTGGTACTTGAGTAGTTTTCCCAGTTAATGGTGGGGTAGTTGAAATCGCCCATTATTAGGGTGTTTGGTTGAACCCTAATATTTTCCAGTACAGTAAGAAAAGAGGAGTGGGAATCTTGGGGCATGGTGGGGGATCTGTAGCAAGCTACAATTTGGATTGCAGTTTTGCCCAGAGTTAGTTGCACTTGGATAACCTCGGATACATTATGATGAGCAACTAGCCTGGAGGTGTGGATATTCTTAATGAATATGGACACACCTCCGCCTTTGGTGTTCTGGTCCAGGTTACATGGCCGAAAAGTGTGGTATGAGTTATCGCCTGGTAGTGCAGGGGTGCTCTCTGGAGCCTTGAACCAGGTCTCAGTCACTGCACAGATATCGATGTTCTCCATTTTAAGGAGTGCCTCGGGTGAGTGCATTTTGAGATTTAGACGTCAAGCATTGAGTAGCATTACCCTCAGTTTTTGCTTGCCTGTTCCTGTTATGGTGGTGAATTTGTCATTTGAACCTTGCCTAAATCAGGCACTATAGGGGCGACAAGAGCCTTAGCCAGTATCTGGAATCCCAGGGGCGACAGGTGCAGGCCATCTCTGGCAAAGCATCATGGCCTGTCGACCATGTCATCCCAATCAGACAGATACTGTATCCCCCTATAATGACACCAGAAGCTCAGCGAATTGTTGAAGTCAATCATTTTGTCCTTGTACTGCGGTATCATTCTGGGCGATGGCAGAATGCTACTCAGGGCTAGAGTCATACCTGCCTGGGCTACAAGATCGGAGAGCTCTTCCATGTCTCTTTTCATGTAGTTCAGGGAGTATGTCTCAGGTCATTCACACCAATATGGACAATGACAGAGTCATATTTGTACTTGTTGTGGAGTGACCTGAGTGCGTGGGTTATGTGGCAGATCCTGGCACCCGACAGGCAGCTGACAGTAACCTTCTCCTTGTTTAGCCTGGTGAGTGGGACATCAGTGTGCCTGACTATAGAGTCACCTATGATTAGTGTGTTGGATACATTGTTTTGCCTTATTGGCTGTGGTTGAGTGGCATACTGAGTCTGTGGGCTTTGTGTTGGGGGGTGAAAGTTGCTTGCGTTTCTGCTTTGGAGGTCTCTGTTGGTTGGACAGATTATCATTGAGAGCGTCCACGAATGTTTTTGTGTTTCTATGTGTGGATTTTGGTGGTGTAGATTTAGTGAGACTATGTGATAAGTGTGGTGTGATGCAAATGTTTACCTTCTCCTCTTGAATGTCAAGTTCGGTCTTGGTTGGAGAGAGCTTTACCTCGAGTTTGGCTAAATAAGTGCATCTCTCACAGGTTGTAGTGTAGGGTGGTAGGAGGAGAGGGTTGTCTGTGTACATGAGACAATTTCTACATTGCTCCAAGATGGTCAGATTCATCAGATAGACAGGAGAGAACACTGGGAGCTGACCCTTGGACATGCCTGAATAAAAAAATATTTTCCTCTAGATAAGTGAGGAAAGTGAGTACAAGAGCTGTTTTTCTCTAAGCAAGTAAGAAAAGTAAGTGCAAAAACTGTTTTCCTCTAGGTAATGAGGAAGGTTTAGTGGTTTAGTAAATTCTGAACAAGTGCTGAGCACAAATAAGCAAACTCAAGTGCTAAAGCTAAGAATCTGTATCTGCACTAGACTAGTTACAGGAAAGAAACAAATGCAAATGCAGGCTTTCAAATCAGAAAGTTGAGAGAGATGGATAAGATTGCCCAGACAGCCACTAACTACAATTTCTGGACCAGAACCACTCCTTATGTGGTAGACAGGTTAACTAGTGCTTACCACTCCCACTGACAAGCTAGAAGGCTTCCCTCCAAGACAGAAAGGCTTGGGTGGCTCAGAAGCGTACATACAGTCCTGGATACAGCAAATCTGTAACTGGACTACACTAGTTACAGGAAAGGTAGGAAACAGGCTTACAGTTTTTTTTTATAGAAAAGTAGCTAAAACAGCAGTAAAAACAATTCAAATGCAGTGCAAGCTAGCACACTTGAGTATGTAGCAATATTAGACCAAACACAGTTTAAATAAATGTAATTAAATTAAAAATTACTAAAAATAAGTGCAGAAGGAGTGTATTAGGTAGAATGTGGAAAAGAGATGGGACTGGGGGGAGTGTCCCAAATCAAATCTACAGTGGGGCGGGCAACCGCAAAAGCCACCAAATTTAAACAACAAACCAGAGATATGGAGGGTGGGACAAAACACTTTCAGCAGAGATCTGAAAAACTATATAGTGAATCAAAAATAACAGTGCACAACTCTGAATAAACTTAGTCCAGAAACAATTTACAGTACACAGTTCTGAAGAACCAAAAAATATACTTAGCTCTGTATATTTCCAGATAGTTTGAAAAGAGTTCTGTTAGACACAGGTTCCAACAATGATATGCAGGCTGTTAACTAACAGGGTCTATAATTATGCAAGTAATCCTTCAGATAGTCAGATGACACAAGCTGTAAAAAACAGTTATACCAACTTAAGACACAGCAGAAAATAGGGAGAGGTGGGACAAAATAATTTCAACTGTACACAATTCTGAAGAACCAAAAAATATACTTAGCTCTGTATATTTTCAGATAGTTTGAAAAGAGTTCTGTTAGACACAGGTTCCAGCAATGAGCACTGCCAACCTTAGCTAAGTGGGTTTGCGTGGCATTTAGCTTAGCTCAGAATATTCAAAATGGTCCCATGATGGCAAAGGGTGGGAAATCAGCCTTATTTAAACCTCGTAGGTGGGAATTCAGCCCATAATCCATTGTAGCTCATCACTGCAGGCACCATGACTGCAGTTGGTGAAGAAATGCGCTTTCAGACTCAGCGCTGGGGCATTCAGGAGTCCGGGGTCATGGTCGGACTCCTTGTAAAACACCACAAAGTGAAACTGCTGCATGGCCAGTACCAGGGCTCCCAATACAGAGTGGAATCCTGGGACCTTCTCGCCCGTGCTCTCACAAATTTATTGATTCAAAAGTGAAGCATGTCCTGGATCATTGTCCCTATTTATTTAGAGATTCCTGGGATTTTTTATCTATAATAAGACAGGACTCATATGATGACAACTTGTTAATGGTGACTATCGACATCTGTGACCTTTTCTCAGTTACCCCACACGAACAGGGGATTGACTGGTTTTAGGATTATCTATGCAGTAATACTGATTTAAAACACAATACCATTCTTACAGTCAGGACATATATGGAATTAGTGCTAGAGAACAACTTCCTGATGTTTGAAGGACAACTATTTAGGCAAGTACAAGGGGTTGCCATGGGTGCCTGTTGTGCCCCAGTATTTGCCAACATAGTTTTGTCTCAGTGGGAGGACCTCTAAGAACTCCTGGGCACTTTATGGTCATTACCTAGATGGCATTGTAATGTTACGGAAGGATGGGAAGACAAGTTGTGGTCCTTTTTTGAGTACATTAACAATACCACCTCTTTTTTGAAGTTTACCATGAGTGTGGACAAAGACAGAATTAATTACTTGGATGTGACTTTGAGGAAGGACTATAGTACAAAAACCTTTGCTTCCCTGTTGTATAGAAAACCCACATACGCTAATTTACTTCTACTTTTTGACATCTGGCATCCTATACATCAAAAAAAAGCCCTAGTGAAAGGGCAATATGTAAGATTGGCCAGAATGATTTCTGAATTAGGTGATTTTATCAGTGAGCGTGTAATGTTACAGGGAATGTTGACAAAAAGAGGGTATCCTGAACAGTTTGTGGTGAACATCATGAATGAAGTCAAAACAAAGAGACTCAAAGGCGCATATTGTGCACTTTTGAGTAACAGGGTGGGGATAGGACAAACATGCCTTTTGAACAATGAAAAGAGGTTTGAGGGGGCTTTTGTTTTACCATTTACCACCAGTTTTTTTTTTAAATTTATAACATTATAAAGAAATATTGAAATGTGTTTACATTAGACCCAGAAATATCCACTGTGATAGGTAATTCTCCCAGCATAGTTTATAAGAGATTTCCTTAAAAGGAATGTTGGAAAGAATTCTTACATTAAGTGGGAAGGGTGGAACCCTTAAATGTGGGAGATGCCCTCAGTGTAAATTTATATTAGAGGCAGAACAGATCAACATCAGGAATTTTGGTGCGATCAAATCCAGGAAAAAGTATTTTTGTTATTCTAAAGGAGTAGTGTATGTGGCTTTGTGCTAGTCCTGTGATGGATTTTATGTAGGTAAGATGAAAAGGATTATTAAACAGAGAATTTACCAACATTATGATATAACCAACAAGAATGATAACGCCCTTTTTAGGCACATTAAGGACCACCCTACCCAATTCTTTAAATTTTGTGTCATAGATCATGTTGAATTAGGACAAATGGAGGGTCCACTTGATGACTATATAGAATTTTTGGAAATGAAATGGCAGGTCAGGATGAATGCTAGTGTTCACCCTGGTCTGAATGACAGAATTTCTGTTTGTCCTTTATTAAAACTTAAATCTGTGTTTTGTATTTAATTTTATGACAAGGGGTCACGTTTTAGAATTTAACAGTGCTTTTGTATTTTTTGGTCAAGAATGTTATGTTCTTAAGGTTAAGGATATAATTATATAGGGAGATGTGTCAGTTCAGAGTTAATCAATGATTTTGCAGGAGTGTATATTTAAACCTATGTACTTTGTTTTAAAACTATTCTGAAGAAATCTTGTACTTGGAGATGAAAGCGCTAAATAAATTTTATCTTTTGGGTACCTGTGGCATTGTTGTTGCTTCCCCGAATTCTGGACATTAGCAGTTATAAATGTAGAATGTTGCTACAGTAACAGGGTTCATGTCAGCATACATGTCCAGAAAGATGTGAGTTACGAAACTGAAATGTATGTCATCATTTACTGACAGAAATCCTCACATCATCACAGTGATTTACCACAGAAATGAAAATAATGATTCTGTGGAACAGAACATACATATGAGCAATAATCCTGGCCAGTCTGAAACAATCTGGCCAGTCGAGAGGTATGCTCTGAACCCCTTAGTACAACAAATCTGGACCAAGCCTGACAAAGGGGGGGTTTAAAGCCATGAAAATGGGGACATATTCCAAATACTGGAGTAGATAAGCTGACACGGTTGATGCAGTAATACCCTCCTGTCTGTTCTAACATATATTGACTGGAATAGCACACGTCCAAAACCCAATTACTTCCCACTAGTGACTTAAATCTTCACATCATCCAACTGATGTGTCAGAAATACACAACACTTATGGGGGCCAGGAAATAGTACATCAGACAAATATCTGGACATAAATTCACATTAGCGAAACTACACTGAGCTGCTAAGCATGTCACCAAACAATGTCCACACTACAGTCAGACTGACACAACACTAACCCACATCTGCTATGGGGAACTACACATGTATTTGCAAATATATCAGGCACTACAGGGTTGTAACAGCACTGAAAAACAGACACCAGTGTGAAAGTGCATACCCACAACCAATGTCACCACAGTCACAGTGACATACTGGTAAGCCAAATTAACAGTAGAGTATAATGACTGCATGAACAAAACCATCAGCATGTTTCCCACTCACACATTACCCCTACATATATTGGACCAATTCACAGTGTAGTATGATGCCTGACTGTGGTATGGGACATGTGTCAGTCTGCCCCTACAAACATATACAGCTGATAGAGCACCAGAAACTGGGGCAGCATGCAAAGTCAGATAGAAAATGGCTCATAAGACATACATCTACCCCCCTCCCTATACAAGCAAAATAACATATTCACACTACACTGCTACACAATCCTGACAGTCTGTCAAGAAATGCCAGAAATACACAGACCTCCCAACTGTACAGAGTCACACAAAATGTCCAGGCTTTGTCCTCATGTATACGGCCTCTCACACGTAACTTGTCTGGCAGTCTGATACATCACTGGGACAATATCAGGGATGAAGTCACTAAATAATTATATACCATACCTATCCACCTCTTACTGCATTACATTAGGACAATGCCTGACACACTTGGGGGACCGAGGCCCAAATACAAGGGGAGTATTGACATATTGCTGTCATAAACTGAGAAAGTAGCTGGTGTAACAGGGTTTGTTGTAACATATCTGTTCTGATGGATATGAAGTCAGAAACACAAATGGATGTTACCATTCACTGACTGCAAGCCTCAGAGTATGCTACTGATTTTCCAAAGACTAAACATGTGCGATTAATGAACCAAACATAAGTGTCCAAACTCTGGAAGTCTGTGGATAGTCCTACAGCTGTGAGTTATTTCAACCACATAACACTGTCAGACTTAAACTCACACAGAAAAGCCATGTCCACACAAATTCTGTCATACTAGCATTAATTAAGCTTTATAACAGCAATACTTACATTCTGTCCCTATGTCTGGAACATTCTCCCCATGTTTGTTGGGCTGTCTCCATGGTCTTTGTTGTAAGAGGTATTTCAAAACAACCTCTTTGATGCTGTTGTTGAGACACCTCCATGAAGTTCACCTCACAGGCAAGGTAAAAGACCAACACCCACATGAAGTACTCAATTATAGGAGTGTGTTCTCATGCTATTGGCTATAGGAATGATACCACAGCTGTTCTGCATGCAATTAGCAAGTGTGGGACTGCAACTGGTGCACAGGCCACCAGCTACCTGCTGCCTATACAAAACAGATGTATACCCTACATCTGGGAGAGACAGCGAGAGAGAAAGAGAGAGAGAGAGAGAGAGAGAGAGAGGCAGAGAGAGAGAGAGAGAGAGAGAGAGACAGGTAGATACATCGGGATCCAGATCCAGCCAGCTAGCCATCTATCCATCCACACCTTGAAACAAAAAAAGGTAAGTCAAACAAGTAAGTATGTAATGGAATGTAGTAGGGGTATGTAATAGTGGTAAATATGAAGTTTAACAAATATGTCTCAACAACGCTTGCTGTACTGATACATTGATGATTATAAACTATGGCCATAGCATCTGCACCTGTCTGCAGTGACATAGATTATGTCTCAGGCCCCTGAGTCACCCCAGGAAAGGATGTCTCACATAGGACTACTACTGGAGTGTGTGCTGAGCAATACTGACTGTGACACTGCTAGGCCAGCTACTGGGATGTCGTAGATTTCCATATAGTAATTGTGAATACAAATATGATATACACGGTTGTCTCAGAAATGTGAGGGACCTATACAGGGCATTTGCATAGTGAAATACTGTTGCAGCTGTGTGTGTTGAACTGCATGTGATATACTGAACTCACACCATTCAACTGTCCAGTGTTATGCACATTGACCATATGTGTACCTCATATTCATACTCATTTACTGAAAGAGTTGTGTTATGTCTTGCAAATAATAGGCCATCTGTGAACACCGACATTACAACATTACATCTCCTACTCTTTCTTTTGGCTGTTCCCATTAGGGGTTGCCACAGCAGATGATGTCTCCATATCTTCCTGTCCTCTGCATCCTGCTCTGTCACACCAACCACCTGCATGTCCACTATCAACACATCCATACACTTTATCTTAGGCCTTCCTATTTCCCTCTTACCTGGCAGCATCATCCTTTCACAAATATACTCAGCATACCTACTCATCACATGTACAAACCAACATAATCCTGCCACTCACTGGCTTTGTCACAACCCGTCCAACCTGGGCTGACCCCCTAACATACACATTTCTAATCCTGTCCACCCTCATCACACACAGTGCAACTCTTAATGTCATTAACTCTGCTACGTCCAGTTCTGACTCCTGCCTTTTTTTTTCAGTGCCACTGTCTGCAACCCATATAACATAGCTGGTCTCACTACTCTCTTGTAGACCTTCCCTGTCACTCTCAATGGTACCCGTCTGTCCCAAATCACTCCTGACACTACTCTCCACCACCCGCATCCTGTCTGTAGTCTCTTCTTCACCTCTCCCCCATACTCCACATTACTCTGCACTGTTGTTCCCAAGTATTTAAACTTATCCACCTTTGCAAATTGTACTCCCTGCATCTTCACTATTCCTCTATCCTCACTCCCATTCACAGACATATATTCTGTCTTAGTCCTGCTGACCATCATTCCCCCCTCTCTAGACCATAACTCCACCTCTCCAGGGCCTCCTCAACCTGTTTCCTACTCCCACTACAGACCACAATGTCATCTGCAAACAGCACAGTCAACAGGGACCCCTGTCTGATCATGTCTGTCAACCAGTCCATCACCACTGCAAATAAGAAAGGACTCGGAGCTGCTCCCTGATGTACTCTCACCTCCACCTTAAATATAGCTGTCACTCCCAATGTAAAACTCACCGCTGTCACACTAACCTTTTACATATCCTGTAGCATTCTTACAGATTCCTCCATTACACCTGATCTCCTCATACAATACCACAACTCCTCTCTAGGTATCCTGTCATATGCTGTCTCTGAGTCCTCAAAAACACAACACAGCTACTTCTGACCTTCTCTGTACATTTCCATTAACAGTCTCAAAGCAAACATTGCATCTGCACTGATCTCTCCTGGCATGAAACCATACTGCTAATCAGTAATCCTCACCTCCCTTTTTAACCTAACTTCCACCACCCTTTACTATTACCTCATGCTGTGACTGATCAGTGATATCCCTCTGTAGTTACTACAGCTCTGCACACCACCATTATTCTCATAAGCAGTACCAAAACACATTTTCTCCACTCTTCATGCATCCTCTCACTTTCCAAGATTAAGTAAACAATCCGGTTGAAAAGACCACTGCCATTTCTCCAAAACACCTCCATGCATCCACAGGTAATTCATCTGGACCAACAGCCTTTGCATTCTTAAACCTCTTCATAGCTATCCTTACTTCCTCCTTGATAATCTGTTGCACTTCATGATTCACCATACCCACATCATCCAACCTCATCTCTCACTCTCATTCTCCTCATGCAACAGCCCATCAAAGTACTGTTTCCATCTGCTGTACACAATCTCCTCGCTTGTATGTTTTCCCCATTATCCTTTATCACTCTTATTTGCTGCACATCTTTCCTAGCTATGTGCTTCTGTCTAGCCAATTGGTACAGGTCCTATTGTCCAACCTTGGTGTCCAACAGTACATACAACCATTCAGATGCCCCATCCTTTGCCTTTGCCACCACTCTCTTTGCCATGCACCCCATCCCCTAATACTCCTGTCTACTTTCTTCACCTGTCTGACAATCCCACTTCTCCTTTGACAACCTCTTTCTCTGCATATTCCCCTGTACTTACTCATTAAACCAACAGGTCTCCTTGTCCTCTTTCCTCTGTCCAGATGTCACACCAAGCCCCATTCTACTCATCTCCCTTACTAGCCCAGATATATTTAACCACATATGTGGTAACTCTTCACTCCCACCCGCTGCCTGTCGTAACTCTTCCCTGAACTCAACCTCACAATCACCCTTTGTCAGTACCGACAATTTGATCTGTGGTGCTGCCCTCACACTCCTCCCCCTCTTCTTGATTACCAACAACATCCCACAGGCCAACATTCCATGCTGCCTAACTACACTTTCCCCTGTCACCAGTTTACAGTTTTCATTCCCCTTCAAACAGGCCCACCTGTGTAAGAAATAATCCCCCTGTGTGCATCTTCCTCCACTCTTGTATGGCACCCTATGCCCCTTGGTCTGGTAAAAATATGAATTCACCACAGCCATGTTCAACCTATTTTGCAAACTCCAACACCATCTCACCTTCTGCATTCCTTTGCTTAACACTATACCTGCCCATCACTTCTGCATCCCCTCTGTCCCCTTCACCAACTTGCCCATTGAAATCTGCTCCAATCACCACTCTCTCACCCTTGGGTACAGTCATCACCACTTCATCTAACCAGTCCAAAGTACATCACTCTTATCCCTCACACATGCAACTAGTGGATCATATGCACTAACAACTGTAATGATTATACCATCAATTCCCAGCAGCATAAATCTTGCTCTACCCAACACTGCTATCACTGCCAAACACACTCTAGGTTTACACCTACACCATTTCACCTCACATACACACCATGTTAGAATTATTTATACCAGAGCATGATACACACAGCCATAATTCCCTTCCATCTGGTCTGTAGCACACACAATATATCCACCTTTCATCTGTCCATCATATCAACTGGCTCAGTACCAATACCAGCCATACATGCAACAATAAAAGTTCCTAGCACTCACTACCACACTCCTAGCCTTTCCCCTCTCTGCCTGCCATAGGAGCATTGCACAACCTCCAGGGTATGACTGAGAATGCAAAGGCTACCCAAGTATCAAATGACGTATGTGTGTTACAGCAATATGAAGACAGTGTCAGTAATGTTGGTCCATAGCCCACCATGTATGTGCAGCATCCTCAAGATGTCCTGCCCTACCAGGTTGACAGGAATTACTGAGCAACAAAAGTGTTATGACAGTATGCCATACTGACATAGGACAGAAATGTATAGCATTTATTACCTGTGCAGATGTACGCATTTAAGGGTAAGTGTACCTGGTTGACTCATAACAGCTTACACTTCTACAGCTAGTGGTTGTTGCAATGTCCTGACACAGACATGGGTACTAGCATAAGCAGGAGTATCATGTAGACATTTTAGAGTTCCGACTGTGTTATGACCTCGTGTCCATGCCTACTACAAACAGTTATATGACCACCCACATAGCTGTATGGCCTCAGCAATACCTTACTTGTACAACCTGTCTCCACCAAAGAAAAGGAAACCCCTTTACTGGACAACAGTAATGCACAAAACACATAATGGGATGCTATACTGGCTGTACAGGGAAAAGTAGGTGCAGGCAACTACTGGCCAGCATGTCCTCCTTTGTCTGAATGACCATAGTAGATCACAGGTGGATTACTATAAGGCTGACTATGAGTACAAATCGGAGACATCCACTGAGGGCAACCAGAACACCATCTTTACATATGTCTGCAGTCTCAGGAAACAACCCAACACACCCTGTAATGGAGGTCAATCACAGCACATACACACACACTATAGCTACAGCAAACCTGCTGCAGACACATTTAGGCTGAACATCACCCCCCTGCCTCAACGTCAGTATAGGTGGATATGCACACCACACACACCCATGCCCTCATCATCATGGATTAGATGCAAACTGCCTACTTAAATGTAAAAATGGCAAGTCCCATTGGGGACTGATAACATTCCTGTCTGCATCCTACAAGAACCCAGACGTATGCTTCCAGCTCCATTACAGACTGTATGCAAGCCAAGCCTGAGCAGCATTGACATCCCATCTACAAGGAACATGGACACTGTCCCCACTTTACACAAACGTGAATGGTTGTTTATGAAATATACTGGCCCTCAATGGGAGGAACATGATACAAAAGGACCAGGAGTACAATGCATGTTCATACAGTGATGCTGAGTATGGGGTATGATGTGCTTCTTTGTAGTGGCTACTGATACTCATTAGTCATGTACTGTCTCTGTAAAGAACTCTGGGCAATGTCTGTGGTCCTGTGATGTGTTTCCCTGTTTATGTCTTCTAGGTGTCATGCAATGCCAGCCAACCTATTTGGAACAGGAGACTGCAGCCATAACTGAGGCCATCCTGCAGAAGTATGACATCCTCTTCAGTTGGGGTCACCAACATCAGCAGGAGTGGACTGCCTGTGGGATGATATAATCCAAAGAGTCAACACCTTGGGCCACCATGGATGCACTTACGATCAGGTCAGGCACAGAGTGACTGACCTGATTCAGTGTGCATGGCGAAGGGCTGCTGCCATAGTGAGGGGCCGTGCCACTACCAGTGGGGGGCCAGCCAGACAGACCCCATTTATGGCAACTGAGGAGCTCCTGGCCAACCTCAGCGTAGCCCCCTCATGACCATCTGCACAGGAAATATCAGTTGTGGAGGTGGGTGGCCCCCAGGCAACAGGCGAGGAGTGTCCAGGTAAGGAAAACGTGCACATCAATGTACTGAGGTAGCATTACCACTGTGTTCTATAGAGTCTTTAGATGCATATGTCAGTGCAAAATCGAATAGTGGGTGGGTTTAGTAATGCACACAAGTGCACATCTATGGTGAAGGACAGCAAATTGTGTAATATTACAGTTTATACTGTACCTGTGCATAAATGTAGCATTAATCTTGGACCAATGCCTATTGTGAATCTGCTGACAATACCTCTCCCTCCCTACTGCCTAGGTCCCACTTGTCTACATGAGGTACAGCAGCCTGAAACCGGTGGGTATGAGATTTTACTGTTGTGGCTCACCACTACCCCAGGCATGTTAAGGTCATGCATGTGACCATGCACATAACTCTCAGCAGCCATTTGCCAATATCTGCATGATCACTTGTGGTGGGGTTCACTGCATAACATCACAGTACATATCACAGGGGCATATTTGCATGAGATGTCACATATCTGTAGCATACATCACAAACCTGTCATTGCAGGACATCTGGATAAAGATTGCCAAAATGTAGGGATAAAGAGCAAAGAGTGGGGACATATTGTATACATTAGTGTTAGACAGTGCATATAAAAGGTCTACACACCTGTTAGAATGCCAGGTTTTTGTGATAAATGACAATGTGAGCACAATACACAACACCACATCCATCCAACCTTTCATGTGATCTATAATCTGTACACTGCAATTGTGAAACAAACAAATTTGTTAGGAGAACAAGTATGTGACATGAACATTTTTCAAGAAGCTAGATGCATATGTGTGCACAGGGTAAAGCTCATAATGTGGTGTAGCAGCATTTGATAAAACCACAGCAGTACATCATATTGGATACACACCTTCCATCAATTATGGACCCTTGGATTAAGTGCAAATAACAGTCAGCTCATATACCAAGAATATCCTAACATAGACCCACAGTTGCCTGCTACAGCAAAAGCCATGGCTCACATACAGCTTAACATGCTGCAAAGGGATCACATTTTAGAAAGGTATCAGCCTGGAGATGGCTACAGAAATATACCCACAGCATTGCATATGCCATGGAACACAGGGCAGATAGTCTTCAAAAGATGTTCAAGATATGGTGCAACAGTGACATTGTGAGGAAGTGGATATTCCTACATGTATGTTGAGAATACAATACCAAAAATGTCCAGGGAAGCTGCCAGGAGCCATACAGCAACACTGAAGGAGTTTCAGACATCTCTGGCAAGTACTGGGTGTATGCTACATGTGACAACAATCTTCTGTGGTCTCCACATGTCTTGCCTCTAGGATATGTTTGGAAGATAGCAGCTGTTCCTCACAACAAACAATATCCAGTCCTGGGTAACATCTGGACAACAATACATCAGCTTTTTAAAAGCATGTGTGGAAATGTGTTAAGGTGTTGTGAGACCAAGGTTAAACTGTCTTTGTCCACAAATTGGTCATGTTAGTTTTGCCCAATAACAGCACTTTACAACAGCAGAACAACCCTATCCACACAATGAAGCAGGGTGATGGCAGTGTCCTGCTTTGGATTTGCTGTTCACAAGCTTGAACTGGGGCTGTAGCTGATTTGGGGTGTATTATGACCAGTTTGAAACACCGGTCCCTTGTGGCTATAATCCTTCTGGTGTCTGCCACATAGCTGTGGATGGGGAGGAATTCCAACATTGCACACAACAATGGCCCACACCTTACATCCAACTGAACAAAAGGATGACTTCACAAGAACACAGGCAACAGTCTGTAGTGGCTAATCCTGAGTCCACACCTGAGTACAATACACAATCTATGTGGTGACCTGCTGAGAGCTGTGCATAGGAGATGGCCTTGCAATCAGACAGATTTGGAGGTGTTTTGCAAGGGAGAGTGTGCAAACATTGCCATGTCAAGATGTGCCATGTTGATACACACCTTCCCAAGAAGACTGGAAGCTGTGATGAGATCAACAGGTGCTTTACAAAAGTGTCAGTTTATGGGTGTGCACCCCCATGCAACCTGGCTATTGTACTAATATCATTTACAATATCTTACCCCTACCTGATGTGTATGTTGTTCATTTGGACTACACAGGTTATATGTCATACAAAATGGTGGAAATGTTATGGCAATATCACTGGTGTCTCATGTGATCTGTCCCAAAATCCTTCCGTATTAAAAAGGGTTTGTATACTTACTATATCCACTGTAAGCTTGGAAAGTTGTTTGATTAACCACCCTTGTTTTTGCATACATGTACTGCAGGTTATGACATTTGCAAGTCACAGTTTGACATTAAGTAGGTTCACCAATCCACTGGTCAAACCAGTAGTGTATCAGACAAGCATAGGAGATATGAGCAGCAGGCAGGAGATATGACCCACATATCTAGATATTCCTGGAAACTCTGTACAGTTGGTAGGTATGTTCTGTAGGTTTAGCCACAGTGCTATACAGGTGAACAGCAGTAATGTTTACATGGGTGCAGTGTGTTATAGCTGAAGGCTGACCAACAACTAAAAACACTCACATTTCCCAATGGTGTAAATTAGTAGTAACAGTAAGTTGAAAGGTATGCACTGCATGATGCTGAGGGCCTGTTCAGAATGTGTTTGTTCTGGTCTGAGTGTGTGTCATGACTGCCATCTGTTGCCTAATGTGAGGTCTGTGGAATGCCCTTGGGACACCTCAAGTGTGTGTGTGACTGTATGTGTGAGTGAGTGTGTGAGTGTGTGTGAGTGTGTACCAGCAAACCTTATAGTGCCGATAGTAATGTATATATGTTATCCTTTCCGCACAGGTGGACATGGTGGTCGCAGTCCCTCCCACTGTGTAAGTGATGTTAGTTTGTTTGGTGACTCTGACTATGATGACACCCATAGTGAGGCACAGGTGGGGTTGTCAGGGGCTGCAGCTGTGTTATCGGTTGGCATCCCACCTTTGTCAACCCCATCCCTGCACACAGTCACAATGCCCACACATTCCCCATCACCAGTAGCCACAATTGAAGGACAGCTGGGTGCTGACATAGAACGTGCAAGTGTGGTGACTATGGGAAGTGAGCACCCAAGCATTAGCCATAGCCAGAGTGCTGGTGAGGTCCCACACAGGCAGGCAGGCATGGGTGCTCAGAGGAGGATGGCTGCCTGTCCAGCCCATGCTGAAAGTGCCACTGCTGCAGTAACCAGGTGCATGTTTTGGGCCATAATGGATGCACAAGCATGTAATGACCATAACACCAGAAAAGTGTGCAGGCTGGTGAAAGAACATCTCCCTGGTGTCTGTGGCAATTTGCATGAACTTATTGTGGTCATGGGTGAGGGCAATGAGATCGCAGATAGATGGTGGGGTCAGGTCGTGGCACTCCTCCCCATGGCGTATCTGTGCTCAAACATTTGGCAGTGGGGAGGCAGCAGCCGCATGGATGTGGCTCAGCACCATAATCAGCTGGGGGTCCACGTGGCCATGCACCATCATGCTCCCATAGGGGCAGTAACACCAGCACTGCTGAGAGTGGTGTGCTGTCCATGCCGAGATGTTGAAGGCCATGGACATGTGGTCCTGGCCGATCCCAACAGGGATGCGGATCCAGAAGACATCAGTCACCATCAGGGAGCAATACTGTCTCCAACGTCGTCCCTAGTGGTGCCAGTGATACCCCTGGCAGGTCCACTTCCTGTGTCCATGGCCGAGATGGTGAACTGTACACCCTGCCATGTACAGCCCACAGCTGTCCAAATAACATCAGTGTAGGGCAGCCACATGGAATAACTGTGTGCATGCAGACACACACACACACATAACAATCAGAAAAAGGTCACCTCCACACACATGCACCACACCTGCACAGGAACACACACCCATAATGTCAACCGAATGGTGCAGCCTAGGCCTCTGGCAAAACCACACAACTCCCTGTGCATATGATGAAACTTATGCCAGATCCCTGCCATCCAAACCATTGATGCAGGGACATACAAATATGGGTCTGTTGCACAGGGTGAACTTACTAAATTGCAACTATGTAATGCTGTGTAAGGTGCTGTCATCTGGCATTTGTAAGGAGTAAACATTAGAGTGTGTGTACAGTTTCAGCCAGGATGCATTAATGCTATTAGTAATGCTGAGGGAATTTGTTCTCACATGCTGTATCCTGTTTGTGTTCTAGGCATCTATGTGTCACCAGAATATGGCCCTGCAGCAAGGCCAAGGGGTATGGCAGTGTGGTAACACGTCAACCATGTCATAGGCAAGGTACAGCTGTATCTCCACTGATTTCACAGGTCTATATAACAGTGATTGCGTATGCCTCACAGCTTATGGAGCTGAGGGTTGTATATATATATATATATATATATATATATATATATATATAGTGATTGACCTCATCTGTTATAGAGTGGAGAATGGTAAGTGTAGTGGGTTGGACACATCTCCATTTGCTAATAACCACACTCCCAGGGGATATTCATCAACTGAACACACTGAGATTATTATTCACACGCACGCGCACACACACACACACACACACACACACACACACACACACACACACACACACACACACACACGCACAGGATTCCCATCAAGTCGTGGTACCACGGTGTTATGCAGTTATGGCCATTGGAATGGAACTACTAGTGTGAGGAGTGTTACCAGGTACCTGTACAGTGAAGAACATCACATATCTTTGTGAGGAATGGCAATGGTGGGTTTATAGGGCCACTGTACACATTGATTGGGCTACTGAAGGAAGGGTACAGGATTACCATGGCCTTTTACTTGCTAGTGGAAGAACATCTCCCCGGAGTCTGTGGCAATTTGCATGAACTTATTGTGGTCATGGGTGAGGGTAATGAGATCGCGGATAGACGGTGGGGTCAGGTCGTGGCACTCCTCCCCATGGCGTATCTGTGCTCAAACATTCAGGAGATGTAACACATCAAAGAACTTTCTGATGTAAGTGGCACTGTTGTGGTCAGCAGACAGCTCAATGTCAACCTGCGTTCCCATTCTGTTATAACAACATCACTGTTTAGTGGACTACCAGCAATGTATTACTTCATGTGAGCCATGGTGTTCCCAAAGGTAATGGCGGCACATCTCCTGGCATTGAGCTAATGTCCAGGGTTCTGACAACAGTCATAGATCTCAGAGAGGCCTTTGTGCATGATGTCAATATCACATGGAGGGGTAATGATAGCACCCATCTTACAGTTGTATGCAAATATTGTCAGCCAGGGTGCCATTGTGTTGGCCTGCACTTCAGAGTTGTAGATCCCAAACATGAGAGGGCACAGGTCTATACACTGTGGGACTCCACTCATGTCTGGTAATCAGTTTGACATGGAGATATAGGGGTTGATGCCTAGCTGAGTGTGTTTGTGTATGATTCCTGAGTGGAGAGTGGTCTCTGAGTATTAGAAGGGCTGCCTATCTTGTTACCTATTCCATACTGTCACATAGTCATTGCACATGGCACAGCACTTTTAGGGCTGTCAACCTACCTCTACAGTGGTTGACAACTGTTGGCCTTGTAATGTGGACTTTGGGACATATACTAGTTCATCAATATAATAATTTTGCAAAACCCACCCCCCAATGGATCCTGTTATTATGCAATCACACCAACACACACACACACACACACACACACACACACACACACACACACACACACACACACACACGTACACACAGTTACCAGGACTTAGATTAGAACTCCTACCTAACTAGTTGTTTATACCAGAGTGTTACACAGTTATCGCACATGCCACAGAACTTAGAAGGCTCAGGACTGCTAACATGTACTTTTAAGGTGAATGACATCTGCAGGACTGCTAAAGTAGGGCAATGAGAAGTGTATAGTGTACTGGGTGTAAATGGGGCCAAAATCTTTAAGCTACAAACACACACACACGCATATATATATATATATATATATATATACATATATATATATATATATATACATATACATTTACACACACACACACTCACATTTACCAGGACTGAGATTAGAACTCCTACCTAACTGGTTGTTTATACTAGAGTGTTACGCAGTTGTCACACATGCCACAAAGCTTATAAGGGTCATGACTGCCGAAAGGTACTTCTAAGGTGACTAACATCTGCAGGACTGCTAAAGTAGGGCAATGGACAGTGTACTGGGTTGAGAAGGCTTGTTATTTTCCACATCTTACAGACATTTCTCTAAGTGTATGGGCATGCCCAGTGTGACCTTCTATAGTACATGTGGGACTCCATGCCAGAGAGAGTGTTGTACAGCCATGCATCTCCACCTGTTAGTGCATGCTATGTGGAGACAGCCTATTTAAATAAGGGAACTTTAGGCCATACATTGGGGGTGATTGTGACTATATTGGTTATTAATGTCTGAGGTGCTGGGGTTACAGGATTTGTTTGGGCAGAGATTTTGTCTGACATATTTGATGTTTGGCACTGTAATGTCTTGTTGCAGTACCTCCAGACATACCTCCTCAGATCATCACGGTGATTTACCAGAGGAATACAGCCTGGATGATGCCCAAGAAGATATTATGGGACAGCTGCTAGGCACTCTTGAACAATCCAGCCTGTTGAGATGTGTGGCTACAGACAATTGACTGCTGGTGTGGTGGAAATGGTCAAGCACCTTTTTGATATACTAGGATGTGGAAATCTGTGTAAATTTCTGTTCTGGCATGGTTTAGTTACCAGTACATGGTTGGGTAATACAAGTCAGGCAGGATCAGGGTGACAGGTGGACTCCAGATAGATTTGTCGAAGGTAAGGTATGTGTTTGAGGGGGGCTGGGTCAATATGCTGGCCTGTAGCTACTGACTGTTTGCATAGTGGTCATGTCAAGGGCTGACCACGCTTGGGGATATTGTGTGTCTCACCAGACTGGAGGTTTCTGTCTGTCTCACATATATGTATACCCCCACATCATTTTGCTTGTCTGCCCACATTTTTTGAGTCATGTTGTTGTATGGGATGAGTGATCAGGGAAGGCTTCTTTTGTTCCCCATGGCCGTGGGCCAGGTTTCTGTGGGTGCAGACAGGTCACAAATTTCCAGGATTAGGACTCTCTGCAGTTTGTGCATTTCCCTGTTTAGACTCCTAGCCATACCTCTCGACTGTAGAGGGTTTCACAGAATGATTTATGACTCATATATCTGGTAAGTTACCCATACAGGTGTGGTTTTCAAGCTAGTGTTTTGCAACTCAGTCAGGGTTGAGGTCAGATATTAGTGACAGTAAATTTGCAGTTTCAGGCTTCATACCCTTCAGGCATTCCATGGTAATACAACACTTTTCCACTCTATTCTGCCCTTCATAGCAATTCAGGCAGTTTATATTATTGTTGTACAGTTTGAGCATTTTTGATCTGTTGCTGCCATCTAGTGGCCTTTTATTTATAACATTTAGATTAACTTGTTTTACAGCATTATAGCAAGCCTCAGGAAGTGATGTAACTCACTCAGGAAGCAGCTTTCTTTCACTTCTAGCCCTCATGAAGTGCAGTCATGATCTTCTTTTCCCAGGCCCTGGCATTCACATCTCCTGTAAATAATTTGTATGTTGTAATTCTTTGTATTTAGAAGTGCTTCATATTGTACATATTCTGATATGTTGCTATTTGTATTGTGTTGGAGTTTTACAAGTATTAAAGTTAAGAAATCTGAGTAAAGCTACAAGAAACCCTGATTCTTTCGCTTATTGGATTTTCTTAAAGTGTTAAGCTGTCCGTTTAGCTGTACTAAGCCTCGCACAGTGCCATGAGAATGGAACAGTAAAAAGGAGATCCTTGCAGCCCTGAATACAAGAGGTCACTGCACTGCAAATATGAGTCTGAGATCAGGGAAGAAGTATAACTCTGAGGATATGTCCCCCATGACACAGCATGGCAGAGAGAACAGCTCTAGTGTCCCAAAAAATGATACATGGTTACATGGCTCCAAATCATCAAGATCCAGTAAGATGTCCTCAGCATGTTCCTTAGCAATCAGAGCTCACGCCAAAGCAGATGCAGTATGTGCCCAACTGGCATTTGCTGAAAAAGAAGCCATTATGATGCGACAAAAGGCAGAATTGGAAGCTAAACTACATATTCTTCAGCACCAGAGTGCAGCTGCTGTGACAGCAGCAGAGGCCGCTGCTTACCTGGAAGCAAATTTATTAGTAAGCGAGATAACACTTAGAACCAGAAGTCCCAGAGAAACCCCTCTCCTCTGGTGAACGTACAAGGGAGTACATCCATAAACTTACCAGTATGCATGCAAGCCAGCAGTCACCTAAGATTATGCAAGGAGAATCCAATCCAAAGCCAGCAGATGTCCCTAGTATGCCCTGTCAGTCTTGTGACGTCAGCAGTGTCAAACCAACAAAAAAAAACAACCTCCAGAGCTCCTTAGAAATGGAAATCCAGGACTCCCACTACCACAGCCTAAAGATTACATACCTGAACACCAAAACATACAAGATGTCACAAAGTATCTTATCCACAAAGAAATGGTTAACTCAGGTTTCATCAAGTTTGATGACTGTCCAAAAAACTATTGGGCATGGAAATCCTCCTTTCTGAGTGCAACTAGAGACTTAAATTTGGCGGCTGCAGAAATGCTGGACTTAATGATTAAATGGTTGGGCAAAGAGTCAGCACAGCACACAAAAAGCATGCATAACTTTGGCAGGACTTAACATGGCATGGCAGAGGCTAGAAGAAAGGTATGGTTCATCTGAAGCAATTGAAGGTGCTCTACTGAAAAAGCTTGAAGCCTTCCCCAAGTTGAGCAATAAAGACAATATAAAATTACAACAACTGGGTGATCTTCTTCTAGAAATAGAGTATGCTAAAGAAGAGGGCTATTTGACAGGGCTTTCATATTTAAACACTGCTCATGGTACTAATCCAGTAGTGGAGAAACTACCATATACCTTGCAACAAAAGTGGGCACCTGTTGGAGCTAAATACAAAGAGGAAAATGGAGTAGCTTTTCTCCCTTTCTTTGTATTTTCTAGGTTCGTTCAGCAGCAAGCAAAGATTAGCAGAGACCCCAGCTTTGCCTTCATTAGCAGCAGTAATCCGCCATCCAGACCAGAAAAGCCTTCCAGACCTCATGGTAATACTTCCATGTTCACACACAAAACAGCTGTAACTTCAAGGGCCACAAACTGTCAAGACAGCAGCAAGGTGAACCCTATAGAAAGTCCTGATAGATGATGCCCAATTCACCAGAAGCCTCATCCTCTGAAAAGGTGCAAAGGGTTTAGAGGTAAGCCTGTTGAGGAGAGAATGTCTTTTCTTAAACAAAATAGCATCTGCTTCAAGTGCTGTGAATCTACTAAGCATCTAGCTAAAGACTGTAAAATATCAGTCAAGTGCACAGAATGTGGCAGTGAGAAACACATTAGCGGCCTTACACCCTGCTCCACCTCCACAACCAGCAGGGATGGTAGATGGCATGAAAGATCAGGGCAGGGAACAAAAAGAGGATTCCCCTTCTTCAGTGATGTCTAAGTGCACTGAAATCTGTGGCCAAGGTAAAAATCCACAGTCATGTTCTAAAATCTGTTTAGTCTCTGTGTGTCCCAACGGGAAAAGTGACAAAGCAGTGAAGATGTATGCAGTTCTTGATGAGCAGAGCAACAAATCACTTGCAAGGTCAGACTTTTTCGATATTTTTAATATTAAAACAACTGCAGCTCCCTATACTGTAAAGACATGCGCAGGCATTATGGAAACTGCAAGAGCCATAGACTTTATTACTGAATCTTTTGATAAGGAAAAGCGATTCCTATTACCTACACTGACAAAGTGTGACATGATACCTGATGACAAGTCAGAAATTCCATCTCCAGAGGTGGCTTATCATCATCCTCACCTCCGCCCAATTACTCACCTCATTCCAGCTGTTAATTCTGGTGCTTCTATCCTTTTGCTTCTTGGAAGAGACATTTTAGAAGTACACAAAGTGCATGAGCAAATTAATGGACCAGTCAACACCCCTTATGCTCAGAGACTTGACTTGGGGTGGGTCACTGCAGGAGAAGTTTGCCTGGGATCAGCTCACCAGCCAAACAGCATCAGTTCCTTCAAGATGTCTGTGTTAACAAATGGCCACACATTCTTTTTCAGTCCATACCAGAACAATTTTACTATTAAAGAAAGCTTTGATAATTTAACACAGTTTTGGGACTCTTCTTCACACAGCAAAGAAGATACCTGCTTTAACATAGAAATTGAAAATCTAGGGGTTTCAGCGTTCCAAAAATCAAAGGATGATAATAAACAAGCTCTGTCCATAGAAGATCAAGCTTTTCTCTGGATCATGGACAGAGAGACTTACCAGGATGATAATAACAGCTGTGTGGCCCCTCTGCCATTTTGCACACAAGGTATCATTTAACTTGTAATAGAGAACAAGCCATGAAGCGCCTGAACTCTCTTCATAGAATCTTACTAAAAAAGCCAAAGGTAAAGAGAGATTTCACAGAATTCATCAAAGATTACTGGATAATGATCACACTGAAATTGCTTGACCACTGGATCAAGGTAAAGAACGCTGGTATCTGCCAATGTTTGGTGTTTACCACCCACACAAAACTGATCATATAAGAGTTGTGTTTGATTCCTGTGCAGAATATGAAGGTATTTCTTTAAATAAGGTACTGTTAAGTGGTCCTGATTTAAACAATACTCTACTAAGGGTCCTCATGCACTTTAGAAAAGAGTCCATAGCCTTTATCGATGATGTGCAGCAGACGTTTTACTGTTTCCTGGTGACAGAAGACCACCAAGATTATTTATGTTTCCTCTGGTACAAAGATCATGACATAGACAAAGAAGTAGTGGGGTACAGAATGAGAGTACATGTCTTCGGCAACAGTGCCTCTCCTGCTGTGACTATATACTGTATGCATAAAGCTGCCCTAAAAGGTGCTGAACATTATGGACAAGATGCAAAACACTTCATGTTGAGACATTTCTATGTAGATGACGGACTCGCATCTGCTAGCACTCCTGAGATAGCAACTGACATTCTTAATAAAACAAAGCAGATGCTGGCAGAATCTAATCTGCGGCTTCATAAGGTTGTTTCTTACTGCAAACAGGTCATGGAAGCCTTTCCTGCAGAAGATAGAGCTAAGGACCTTAAAGATCTTTGTCTGGGTACAGACTCCCTTCATCTTCAGAAAAGTTTAGGACTAGGTTGGAATCTAGAAACAGACAGCTTTGTTTTTCAGGTCTATTCAGAGGAAAAACCCTTCACCAGAAGAGGAATCTTAGCTACTATGTACCGCCTTTATGATCCCCTTGGGTTTGTTGCACCAGCAACTATAAAAGGTAAGGCCTTAGTCTGTGAACTGTCATCTGGGAAATGGGAATGGGATGCATTATTCCCACAAGACAGACTGCATGAGTGGATTCAGTGGAAGGAGTCTTTGCAGGCTTTGAAAGGCTTAAAGATACCCAGATGTTATGGTCCTGTTACACTGACAGTAGCCTGTAAAAAGGAACTGTATATTTTTTCAGATGCATCCATCACAGCGATAGGTGCAGTAGCCTACTTGAAAACAACTGATGCAGTAAGTGTATGTCATGTTGGGTTCGTTATGGGAATTCTAAGTTAAGCCCTAGACCAGCGCATACAATCCCAGGTTTGGAGCTATGTGCAGCTTAGCGGTAGAAGTGTATGAGCTAATCACAGATGAAATAGACCTGGAACTGGATGTTGTGAAATTCTTTACAGACAGTAAACCGTCCTGGGGTACATCTGCAATACCTCCAGGAGATTCTTTCTGTATGTCTCTAACCGAGTAAATAGAATCAGACAAGTAACTCATCCTGATCTGTGGTTCTGTGTACTCATAGAGCAAAACCCTGCTGATTATGCTACAAAGCCCATACAGACAGCCTGCCTTCAGAACACTATATGGTTCTGAGGCCCTTTGTTTCTTTACCAGCCAGTTAAAGACAATTCAAATGACACGGCTACTGGTTATCCTCTCATAGAGCCTGAAGCTGATCCTGAAATTAAACCAGCAGTTGCAAGCTTCAGCACTAGAGCTTCTGAATACACTATTCATTCACAATGTTTTGAAAGATTTTCAGACTGGAAGGCACTAGTTGAAACTATAGCCAGATTTATTCATATTGCCAAAAGTTTTCAGAGAAAATCAGATAGCTCTCTACTTAAAGGCTGGAAAAGTTTTCTTCAGCAAGTTAGCTTAGAGGAACTTTCACAAGCAAAGAATGTGATCATCTCTTCTGTTCAGCACAAACACTTTAAAAAGGAATATGACTGCGTAAAAGAGCAAAAGGCATTGCCAAAACAAAGTCGTCTCAAGAAGTTTAGTGCTGTTATAGATCAAGATTGACTGCTGAAAGTTGGAGGATGCTTGTCCTTTGCAACATTGACTGGACAAGAGAAGCAACTAATTATCATCCCCCACAATCATCACATTGCTACACTGATTGTGAGATATTAACATAACCAAGTGGCTCATCAAGGATGTCACATAACAGAAGGTGCAATCAGAGCTGCAGGTTTCTGGATCCTTGGTGGTAAATGCCTGACGTCTGCAGTTATTCACAAATGTGTTATCTGTCATAAACTGAGAATGGGATTAGAAAGTCAAAAGATGGCAGATTTACCAGAAGATAGAGTGACTCCTGAACCACCATTCACTAGTGTGGGTATTGATGTTTTTGGCCCTTGGACAGTGGCAACCCACCATGCTAGAAGAGGCAGTGC
Organism: Protopterus annectens; assembly: GCF_019279795.1. NCBI lineage: Eukaryota > Metazoa > Chordata > Ceratodontiformes > Protopteridae > Protopterus > Protopterus annectens. The sequence continues at coordinate 773,134,633 of NC_056729.1, forward strand.
TGACAACAAATGCTGGGCAGTACTTTTTACATGTCTGCCTACACGAGCTGTACATATAGAACTAATTGAATCTATGTCAGCTTCCAGTTTTATAAATACCTTGAGAAGATTCTTTTCAATCCATGGCCCAGCAAAGTTACTTCTCTCTGATAGAGGGACAAACTTTATGGGAGCTTGTAAGGAACTGAATATTTGTGCCGGTGATACAGCAGTACGGGATTATCTACAAGACAAAGGCTGTACTTGGGTCTTCAATCCTCCGCACTCATCTCATATGGGAGGTGCTTGGGAAAGACTAATAGGTGTATCTAGATGCATCTTGGATGCAATGTTGCTCCAAGATAAGCCTACTTGTCTGACTCATGAGAGTTTAAGTACCTTTATGGTGGAAGTTATGGCTATTAAGAATGCAAAACCTTTAGTATCAGTATCAAATTATCCAGATAATCCTGAGGTTCTTACACCAGCCATGCTTTTGACTCAAAAGGCAAACTCTTTGTTGGCTCCTTCTGGTAACTTCTAAACAGCAGGCTTCATGTAAAACAATGGAAGCAATTTCAGAGTTTTGCTGACACCTTCTGGCAAAGATGGAAAAGGGAATACTTGTCCAATTTACAAAGTCGCAGAAAGTGGACCCGAGATTATCCAAACATTAAAGTAGGTGATGTTGTGCTAATGAAGGACAATCAAAAATGCAGGAATAAATGGCCTGTGGGACTTATCATTGACACGTTACCAAGCAGAGATGGTAAAGTGATAAAGGTGGAAGTAAGAGTTGTCAAACAAGGAACTGCTAAAGCCTTGTTTCTGAAAATGGTTAAAATGTGTTATTGTGAGTAGTAATATTGATAAGTGTAGTGGCATTCCGTAATATGTCAGGCAGGGAGTATTCTGCCCTTCATAACGATTCAGGCAGTTTATATTAATGTTGTACAGTTTGAGCATTTTTGATCTGTTGCTGCCATCTAGTGGCCTTTTATTTATAATAGTTAGATTAACTTGTTTTACAGCATTATAGCAAGCCTCAGGAAGTGATGTAACTCAGTCAGGAAGCAGCTTTCTTTCACTTCTAGCCCTCATGATGTGCAGTCATGATCTTCTTTTCCCAGGCCCTGGCATTCACATCTCCTGTAAGTAATTTGTATGTTGTAATTCTTTGTATTTCGAAGTGCTATATATTGTATATATTCTGATATGTTGCTATTTGTATTGAGTTGCAGTTTTGCAAGTATTAAAGTTAAGAAGTCTCAGTAAAGCTACAAGAAACCCTGATTCTTTCACTTATTGGATTTTCTTAAAGTGTTAAGCTGTCCATTTAGCTGTACTACGCCTCATACAGTGCTTTTAGAATGGAACACACTCGATCAACCTTATTACATTATTAGAGCTGAGTTTCACATGTGCCCTTCTATTTGGACCTTTATCACTCCATTATTTGTGTTTTTATGCAGGTATCTGGGTCTCTCTGAGTTTTGTAAGTGTGCTCCTAGCATTTAGCAGCATGGCCTTTCTTTGCATTTTGTTGACTATGTTATATTGGTGTTATGGTCTCCATGACACTCCCTAAAAAGGCACTGTGTATGAGCCATGGGCCTTTGCCAGAGGCCTGTAGGCCAGATGTGGCAGATGTAGGCCATCTCTGGCAAGGCATTGCATTCTGATGAGCATATGTTCCCAGGCTACAAGGCAGGATACACCCCTGGGATGGCACCAGTAAGTGGACTGTGCATTACTGACACTTGTTTCATTTTGTATTCCACCATCTCTCTGAGTAATAACTGGATGCTGCTTACAGCTCACGACATATTACTGCATTTCTATGGGACTGTGGTGGGGGGGGCACATCTGCCCACAATATAAATTTGCACAGACTGTGCTGCTATTTGCTTAACATTTTGGTCCCATTTAGCATAGTGGTGTGCCCTATCTTTGAGAATATAAGATAACAGTATAGACCAGAGGTCAGATTGTTGTTGCATACACATGTTTAGTTTGGGGCTTCTTAACTTTCAGAGCCATACTGCCACTGGCAGACCTGCTGTGATATCACTGTATAAATGTCTGTAGGTGGACATTTCATGGCCTTTGGCATTTGAGGGCCTTTGCTAGAGATTTTTGTCTGGCTTTCAACAGCTGACCTGCTGGGTGAGGCTGGGGGTGAGTATGGGTACCTTACTTTGACATCCATGCACGTGATCTATTACCCCCCACTTATTTGGCTCACCACATATACATATACTGCAGTGGACTTTTTGTTAACTACAGTGGTACTGCATAGTGTCAGGAAGCCAGTACTGTGCATACAATCCCTGCTGTCCCATATAGCTGTCAGTTGTCAGCTGCTATCCCATTCAGCCACCCCATTCCCTTGCATGCTTGCATCAATACTATAGATATACTATCAGAACATTGTACACCATTCCTTTATTGTTATGAAACTGACTTATCTTGTGCCTGAGGCAGTTGTAAGGAAAGTGCTTGAGGACTGACTATGTCGGATGCATGCAGTACACTGCCTATACATGGAAAGGTATAGGCAGTGTGAGGTTTGGCATCCATTTTAGTGTTTGTATGAGTCAGAGAGAGGTATCAGTCCCTGGGTCCCTGCAGTGTCAGTGTATGTGCTATGTGTTCCCTTTTTTCCAAGGTCTAGGCATACTAAGCATGCCTCCTTCTGCCTACAGGGACAGGCTCAGGATGTTCTTCCTCTGAGTCCCTCTGTGCCTGTGGTAACCTTGCCAGTAGTGGGGGGCTGTGTGGCCCTTCCCCATTCTGTTACTGCTGCAGCTGTTTCTGCAGGATCATGTTGTGTAGCATGGCATATACTATGAACATGTGTGCACATGTAGCTGGAGCATACTGCAAGGCTCCATCGGATATGTCATGGTAGCGGAACCGTGACTTGAATATCCCAAACACACACTCTATAATGATCCCTGTTTGTACGTTTGTCTCATTATGGCATTCTTGTGTGGGTGTGTGTGCATTTCTGATGGGTGTCATCAGCCACGGTTCTAGTGCATAGCCAGCATCCCCCACCAGATGGCTGTAATGGATGTCCCCACTGACAAATGCCTGGTACAGCTGTGAGACATGCCAGATGTGGGAGTCATGGTAGCTTCCAGGGCTGCCAGCACACACATTCAGGATAATGCCCTGGGCATTGCACATGACCTGGCAGTTGATGGAGTGGAACCCCTTGCGGTTTACATACACTCTACCCCACTCACCAGGTGGTGCTTTGATGTGGATATGCGTACAGCCTATGGCACCCAGTACCTCTGGGCAGTCTGCTACATGGTGGAAGAGACATATATTGGTAGCCATCTCCTCAGGGGTGGTGGGGAATTGAATGTGCTCAGTGGCATGTGGTCGCATGGCATCCATGTACTGGTGGAGTATATGGATGTGGATGCCTGTGAGGCCCCCATGATATCCCCAATAGGCCTCTGGAAGGTACCTGTAGCTAGTATTCTTAAGACTACACATACCTTGGTATCCACTGGTATGGGTTCCCCTCTGTTGGCTCTGGGTGTGAGGCAAGGCCGGCACAGCTCAATGATTTGCTGAAATAGGTCCCTGTCCATCCTGTAGCACTCTGCTATCCCCAGATCATGTAGCCTCTGGTAGGTTACCCTTTGCCTGAACACTCTTCTCCTCCTCCTCATAAGTCTGGTGTGGCTGTCAGCATTATCCTCTTCACAACCGTCAGCCTCTAGCACATATTTTGCCAGTTAAAAATCCCCCGTCTGTGTACACAGGTGGTGTAGAGTTTGTGAGAAAAAAACAGGCTGAAAGATGTTTGCATGCTAGAGCTGCTGGCTGTGTAATTGGCTGACTATAATACATTTCACCTGCCAGCTACATTACTTGCATTGAACTGTCTGTATTCTGCTATTTCCCTTTTATTTTTTCTTGTTCCACTTGCCAGTTCCTTTTTTTTGTTTGTTTAAGTCCCGATGCACACTTAGCACACCTGTTTAAGCAAGGTAAACATAGCTATACAACCTCAGACACACCCCCTTGCTTAGCTGTGCTTAGCTAAGCGCAAACACAGGCCGCTGAGCTCCAATGTGCTTACAACAAGCATGACACACCCCCTTTTCAAGTTATCTGTTCCTCCTGCCTATATGATCGTATTAGACCACCTACATGGTTAGGTGGAGGTTCTGGACTTAGAATATTTTGTGATTCAGTAAATGTTCCCTCATTTACATACCCCACCATCTTAGTCCATAGCTACTGCAGTAAAATGGACCATTTTTCCTTGACAGCCACTGTTCCCTGGTATTATTTTAATTCTGCATGCCATACACTATAATGGCAAAATGCAGATTTCCCTTAAAATTGGGTTTTCTCATTTTCTTTGCCATGAGCCTGTTTGCACCCCACTGCCCTATGCTTAAACGGCTGAGATCGGCCAAAAATAAAATTTGATTTTTATGAAAATTCAACAGTCTTTCATGCCACTGGCCTTATATTTGGCTATTGTCATTCCTAATGAACATAATACATGCTTTTGTATGAGCTGTCATACCTCCATTTTGTTATTAGCAGAAATGTACACGGTTAATAACCAAATACATTTCTGCACTGACACTGTTCTTGCAAGGAGACCTGGCAGCTTACTGAATCACTAATTCACCTCATTTGCATGGTTTTCACCAGCAAATGAGGCAATTAGCATGCTGCAGGGTTTTCTGTGCAAGAAAAGGGGAGAGAGGCTAGTGCACGCTAATTCACTAGTTTACTGGATCGCTCACCTGTCTTTTTCTGTGCAAGAGTGGCTACACTACTCTTGCATGGTAAAATGACTTTATTGAATCCCGGGGTATGTGCTTTTCTACACATGCTAAATTCTAGTAAAAGTCAGAAAAAGATTTCAGACAGTGGTAGTAACAGGATCAAATAGCTGCTAGTATTTTTCTAAATGCCATTTGTAATCTAACATTTTTACTTAGGATTTCCCTGTCTCTATTTCTGAATATTTAAAGTTGCAAATGCATATTTAGTTAGATTTATTTCAATTAAATAATTTTATTTGGCCAGTCATTTATTTATACATGGAAGTTATTTCTAAACCTGGTGAACTGCACAAGATGAAAGCACCAAAGGTGGTGGTGTCTCCATATTTGTGAAAAAAAACAAACACTTCACCTCCAGACTAGTTAGACAAGATAATAATCTTGAACTCCTCCTCATCTAATTTACCATTAACAAGACCATCTATTACCACTTATTACATCATGGCTAACTGTAGAACCCCCCCATACTACCCTCCTACCGAACTAATATGCAATCCCTATACATTTAGCCAAATTCCACTCTCCTAGGGAACTTCAACTACTCCTCCGTTAACTGAGAGATGTACACATCCTCAAATATATATTCCCTGAGATGTTTGTCTTCATCAACACAAACTCTCTGGACCACTTAAGCCAGACCCCAATCAGGGAATGATAAAATCCTTGATTTTTGTCCTAATTATTATGGGACAGATCTGCACCCTACCAACTGTAGCTCACTCCCTGGTCAAACTGGACCACAAATTAGTCACAATCACCTAAAGACTGAAGCCAGAAGCTGTATCCAATACCTCAGTATACAGAGATTATGCCAAAGCTAATCTACTGAAACTGAGTGATGCCCTGGCTAACTTCAACACCCCCTTCCATCTCGATGACCTCACTGCTTATACAGACTTTTTTACTGTCAAATTCTATGCACATGTTAATAGATGCATGATGTATCTGTCCTCCTCCAAACTCAATTCAATTCCAAAAACTAAACCTCAGTAGCTCAATAATAAAAAAATCATTGCTTGTAAAAATTAATGTAACTCTCAAGTTAAAAAAAAAAAACTCTTGATGAACTTAACAGGGAATTCTAGCCCCTGCTCAAATCAACCAAAGCAAATATGAGATAAAAAATGCCACCCAGGCGAAGGACAACCACAAACCTTTCTGTAACTATGTTAGAAACTTTACAAACAATGTCCACATTGTGCAGTGCTAATAGTAAATTATGTTACATACTCAGACCCAGAGCACATTGGCAAACTACTACTGTGTATAAATTTAGCTCTCTAACACCCTAACTACATTCCCAGATCTAATACTCATATCTAGATCCACCTCAAATCTCCCATAAACAAGACATAGGCACTATCCAAGACCAAGAACACTGCATCTATGGGGCTGGATAATATACTGGACTGATTACTGCACAGCTTGTAACAGGACCTGTCAGACCCCCTACAGAGGCTATTCATTGTCAGCCCCCAAACAGACTTTGTGTCAGATGAATGCATGACAATAGTTGTCACCCCCTTGCACAAAGATGTGGCATCAACGGACCTGGGAAATTATAGACCCATAAATCTGACCAACCTCATCTATAAGGCTATGGAAATGATCATTGTGGTATTAACAAATAAGGAAATAAGTACAACAAGAACTCTTGACCCAATACAGACCAGATTTGTTAAGGGAAGAAACTGCTTACCTAATCTGGATGACTTATTTGAGAAGGTTACTGAAGCAATGCCTAAAGGCAAATCAGTGCACACTGCATAGCTAGACCCAGCAAAGGTGTACACTACCATTCCACCTCAGGGATCATAGATAAACTCTCCAAGCTATATGTTAATCCTTATGCAACTCATTAGATAGCAAACTGGCTCACAAACAGAAACCAGGAAATTAGGGTGGGATGCTCTGCTTCCTCCGAAAGACCTGGGACTAGTGTTGTAGCCCAACTTTCAGTCCTTGGAACACTCCTCTTTGGCACTTACATCTTGGAAATCAAAGCTACTGTTTAGGGTTTACTGCTGACCAAGTCTGCAGATGACTGTAAGCTTGGTGCCATCATAAACTCATCATGGAATACCATAATCATTCAAGATTGCCTTTCCCAAACTAATAGCTGTTGTCATAATCATGGATTAAAGTTGAATGTGTAGAAATGCATAATAGTATCCTTCAGCAAACAAGAAGCCCCTTATAGCGAGTGCATTGGGAACGCACCCCTGAGAACTGATCCAGTAGTTAAGGACCTGGAACCCTATGCAGCCAATAAACTGTCCTTTGATCACCATGTGTCTGCTATTGCAAAAAAGTACTTTTTCATTACACAGTGTATTACTAAAGGTATGGTGACCAGGTCCAGTGATATGATCATTCCACTGTATTCTGCACTGATCAGGCCAAATATTTAGTAAACAGCCCACTTCAGTATGTACCTGTCCAAACATTTGACAAAACTTAAAAAAGACAAAAAAGACCCTAAATCATAAAAATTATGCATACCATCTCAAAGCCTTGTCCCTCATCTCAGTGTCATACCAACTACTAATGGGTGATCTCTGCTTGGTGTACAGAGCCTCGGTAGACCCTCTCCTGTCAGACTTACTGCGCATTTGTAATTCCAGTGGGGGCATAAAACCTGTTGTAGCATTACAAATCTATTTTACAGTATAAATAGAACATGTTGGAGATATAGCTATGTATCACAGAGAACACCATTTCTTAGAAATTGTCTTCCTCTCCACATAAGGCAAAGTACTTCTCTTACACAATTCGAACATAATCTGGATAAAGGGATGGGGAAACACAAATTCATCTCACTCTTGTCCCAAACAGATATGAATAACATGTAATTGTTCTGCTTGTGTCTGGGTTATTTAAACTTTAAAATACATAGGCTAAAAACTTAATGGGAATATATGGCTAGGCTTCTAAAGACCCTCACAGATCAATAACCTAGTAAGGACCTATGAACTTACCTATGAACCTAAGAATTATTAACAGATCACGTCTGTGTTTTGAGGAGTAACTGCTATAGCTAATAGCTACTAAATGAATACTTTATGGTTATCCTATTTTGAGATCAACAGTAATTATGTTCATGATGTGCTAGAATAGTTTATCTGGTGATAACATGTTATGATAAAAGTCATGAAAAGGGTATTGGTACTACAAATATATAATTAGCCTCTGCAAGGAAACACTGTGATCAAGCATGTGTGTGATTTTGTAAAATTTTCTTAGCCAAGTTTCAATTGTTATTGGTAATACAGTGCTGAAAGGCACTTTATGGGAAACTAGTCCTGACTGTTTTGCAATTATTCAGTTTGAAGCTTATTTGGGTATGGCAAGAGTTTCTCATAATTTTGTGCATTTGCTGTATATTCTTTAGACAATTTGTCCATCATGCATGCATTAATCAGTGCTCAGAAGCTGAACCAAAAATAACTTAATTCTTGCATATTAACAGATAGCATCAGGTGGAAATTTGTGCCAATGTATTACATTTTATTGTGTTGTAGAAAGTGCATTGCACACTTATGTATCACAGACTAAGTGACTAGTGAGTTGAAGTGATTGAAGTAAGTTATGCGGTACTCAAGTGCAGCATGCCACACTCTCAGACAGACTCCATTTCTTTTTCTGCTGCAAATATTAGGAGAGGGTTGGATGGGTCAAGACATTAAATCTGAAATTCATATCAAGGCAAAGGATAACCCATTCTTAGACCAGAAGTACCAAACTATCAATCCATATCATAAAATCAATTCTGCAACAACATTTCTGTGATTGCATGGCCATTTCCAGCACTTCATATGACATTTGATATTCCAGTCTGTGTTTTAATGGTAACATATTACCTATTTTTCACTGGTAAACTAAGATATCTGAATAACCAGTGATACAATGAGATGCCTATGTACATTCTTTGTTTACTTTCTTGCAATGACTGCCAGCAGATCTTAGCCTGCATCACAACACAATGGCTTTTGATATCGCATTTGAGGATCTGTACTCTTAAGTTAGCTTTCATATCACCTGGCATGTGCCAATTGTTAGCTTGAGAATAATATAAGGATAAGCATAAAGATATAAACAACTGAAGGTTTACATCACCTTGTCTTTTTATTTTCCCCCACAGATTCTACTTTATCCTCATGATTCCAATATTTAGGATACTCTTACCTCTCACTTCCCAATCAATAATATGTCCATTTACATATGTGTATTCTCATAAAGACCTCGTTCAAGACCATTGAGAGCATTATATTATGTCAAAGTTTCGATGCCTAACATGCTTTTTTGGTCCCCCACACTAGGTGAAGACACTAATGGCGGAAGTGTCAATATATTTGTAACAGAAATTTTGACATCCATTCCGGACTCATTAGAAAAGTTAATGACCTGGGACTCCTCCATGTCCAACTTACCATTTACAAAAAACCCTTATATCGTAATTAATTATAGTGCCCCCTCTATATCCCTCTTGGCCCATACTTTCCATCTGACTAGTATGGAGTCCCTCTGCATTCTGCCAAACCACATTATTCTAGGGACTTCAACTACTCTTCAATCAACCTAGAGACTTATACATCCCCTAACATGTATGCTAAGAGATTTCTGGCATTCACAAATACAATCTCATTGGACCAGTTAGTGTATACCCTAACTATGGGTGGCAAAATACTGGTCTTGATTCTCACCAGTATGAGACAGTCTATTTCTTACCAGATGCATCTTCCTCCCTAGTCAAATTGGACCATAAATCAGTCACATTCACTATAAGACTAATGCCAGAAGCATCCTCCAATAACGTGGCATTCAGAGATATGCTTAAGAGATTGTTGATCTGGCTAAATTCAACATCCTCTACTTACTTGTTGACCCATCTGTGTATGTGGAATCCTTTGCAGCCAGATTCTATGCACATATTAATAGCTGCACATATGCATCTGTCCCACTATGAAGAAAATACAATGTCAAATTTAAAAATAAACCCCTATGATGAAACTCAAATATAAACAAGCTCTACAATAAAAGAAAAAGGTTCAGTGCCAGTAAAACTAAATGTAACTCTCCAGTTACCAAAAATGCTCTGGCCAAACCTGGCAAGGAACTTTGGTCCCTGATCAAGTCAAGTAAAGCTAGGTTGAGGTAAAAATAGTGGTACACCTCATTGTTCCTTCCTTGGGCTGCTCCTCTTTGGCTTTTACTTCTCAGAGAAAAAAATAATGTTAAGGGTTTATGGCTAACCATGTCTGCAGGTAGACAATAAACTTGGTGCCATCATAAAAACTACAGAGGACACTGAGATCCTCAAAGACAGCCTTTCCTACACAATTAGATGGTGTCAAAACCATGGCCTAAATCTAAATACCAAAAAATGTAAAATAGGAAAGTTTGGCAAGCATGATGTACGCTGTAACTATGAGATCAACAACACACCCCTGAAAACTGATCTAGTAGTTAGGGATCTGGAAACCTATGCAGACAATGAACTGTCCTTTCATCACCATATATCCACTATTGTAAGAAAGGCCTTCTTTTTTGTCCAGCTTATTATTAAGGGTATGGCATCCAGGTCTAGGGATGTGATCATTTAATGTATTTGTCACTCATTATGCCCTTCATTGAGTATAATGGCCCCTTCAGTATGTACCCATCCAAATACGTGAGAGAACTTGAATGAGCAAAATACCTTCTCATCACGAAAATCAAGGGCTTAAATCATAAAAGCTGCACTGAACATCTCAAAGCCCTGTCCCTCTTCTCAGTAGCTTACAGGTTACTGAGGAGGAATCTCTGCCTCACTTAGACAGCCTCAACTGACCCCATCCTTTCAGGCCAGTTATACACCCAGAAGTCCAATGGTGGCATAAACATCTACTCAAGAGACCTTAATTGCTTCTGTAACATAAAACACATTGGAGGAACAAATATTTATCACACAGAATGCAACTTCTTTGGAATCATCCTCCGTTCCAAATAAAGGAAAGTACATCTCTAACTTTGTTCAAGTATAATCTGGACAAATGGATGGGAAACCACAAATTCACATCTGGTTTATTATCTTTGTCCATTATAGACAGGTGTAACATGTTAATGTCCAGGCTCTGGATTATTCAAACATAATACAAGAGCTATAAACATCTTGGGAATGCATGGCTAGGCTTCAAAAGATCCTCACAGACCATAACTATTATGCACCTATAAACAAACCTATAAACCTACAGACTACAATTACCATTACCTGTAAGTGATTTTTTTTTCTTCTGCAAATAGTTGTGTATAATGATTAAAACAATTTTACTGTTTCTGCAGAAAATGCAGTGATAATGCTTATGCTATATAATGTACTGGAAACTGTGCTGTTTATGTAGAGCTTTTCTCCACATGACTCTGCTGAAAAGGAGCTATTTGCCTAGTCAGACTATCCCTGTTAACAAATGGAAATAAATAAATAAGGAAAATGAACATTAAGAAGGAAGATTGTTATGAATAACTGGTACCAAAAAACTGAAATGTCATGAAAAAATATTGCATTATGGAGGGGGTTTTAAGTGATGTAGTATAAACTGCCCAGGCCAGACAGGGCTGGGAAGAATATCTGTGCAAATAACAATATGCCAAAAGTAGCTACACTTACAAAGGAGAAAGTCAGCCACTACAGTAAGAAAAATGGTGAGACACGTGATTTTTCTAAGTCATGAGATAGGCACTGAGTGAATAAAAGATAACTGACACCAGCAGTAATTACAGTTTACTGAATAACTAAAATCTGAATGGTCACTTCAGTCTTTATGAAGTGGGTTAAATTTAAAGCTGTAACACTTGAAAGAGAACATCAAATGGTAAACGTACTCTATAATACACTGTGTGTTAAATGCTAGTGCCTCACATGCATATAGAAATGACTTGATATTAATGCCGCCTGTGCTAAGCTCCTTTCATGGGCTTTGTCCAGTAACCCTTAAAATCAAAATAGTATGTCTTAGTAATTCGTGAACACATGCATCCTTTCCCTCTTAGAAATAATATCAATTAGCACCTTTTAAGCTGCAGGATATTCAGTCTTCTTTTAAATGCCCATTATTGCAGATTTACAAAAGCAACTTGATCTCACTGGAGCAGTTTAATTATAGCCTGCACAATAGCCTGTGCAGCAAATTAAACCAGCAACATCAAAAGAAAGACTATGAAAAGAAAGCCAATTTTCACATTTGATTTATAGCTTAAAAATAAGTATATAATCTGATAAAAAGATGCTTTATAATAAACTAAATAGCTTTGTGAATCTTAGCTTTCATACACTGTACACTGCATAGCTTCTTGGTAGTAATACAAATTTGTTATATATGGTGAAAAGTAAAAAAAGTTCTGTTCTATCCAGCAAGTCCTACCTTTTTAAGGTAGGGTAAAAGATTACTCAGACAAACCATCCAGAAAAAAGTATATAAGAAAGACCCAGCCAAGCTAGAGTCTACACTGTGTAATACCATAAACCTCATGAAATAGGGATATATACAAATTACCCCTTAAGGGCATTCCAGTGTTCCAGATACATGGCTTCTTCATAGTTTCATAGTTTCATAGGTTGATATTAAGCTAATGACTACTACAGCCCTTACAAGCCTAGCTGGGCACCCCAAACCATTTGAGTCCCTGGGCCAAGGGGAGGGTGTATGTTAGTAGAGCAGTAACTAAAGATTTGCAGGGGGTGTTAGGATAAAAAATTCTTATTGATGGCTTCTGTCCATAATGGGCATGGAGGGCAGACTGGGGGATAAATTTATGATTTCCCATCCAATTGTCAAGGTTTTGTTTGAATAGGGTCAGAGATGAACTGTGTTTTAATCCAAACCGAAAAACGACCAGAAGCCAGTTGACCACTACTTTATTCACAATAATTTAACACTTTTGTGTGTGTGTAACATACACTTCTTAAGAACTGAAAACAGTTACAAAAATTCAGTTTAAATAACCCTCCAATAAAATCACATGACCCATAAACACACCTAAAAAGTTTATTTCTTAAAGGCATCTTTCTCCTACCCTAAAGTATATAAATATATGTAAAAGAAAACATATATAAATATATGTAAACGAAAACACACCCTATTACATCACACATATGTTATACACACTTTAAAAATATTCAGTATATTAATTTAAATATAGTGAGACATAAGCCTTAAAACACAATCTATAGATAAGGACTCATTCAAACCTGGGGGTGAGGTGTCATTTAATTTCAGTTGCCAGTGCAACTCCCTGCATTCTACCATATCATGCCACAATATCAAACATATGAGAACTACAAATGCTTTGTGTAGTCATTTACAAAAACATCCAGATCATGTTTTTTTATTTGTTGGTATTGACACCATACATCGAAATTTGCTGGGAGGGCTGTGGCGTGTCTATAACATATTTGTGATGTAATAGGGTGCATTTTCTTTTACATATATTTATATACTTTAGGGTAGGAGAAAGATGCCTTTAAGAAATAACCTTTTTAGGTGTGTTTATGAGTCGTGATTTTAGTGAAGGGTTATTTAAACTGACTTTTTGTAACTGTTTTCAATTCTGAAGAAGTGTATGTTACACATACACGAAAGCGCTAAATTGTTGTGAATAAAGTAGTGGTCAACTGGCTTCTGGTCGTTTTTCAGTTTGGATTTAAGCAGTTGGTTTGGTTTTGCCATTTTTGTCCTGTTTTGCCTTGGTTCCTGGTTTCTACATGAACTATGTTTTACATGGATACGAAGCCTATTCCATAGTGTGGTGATCCTTTGGGACACATCTGTCCCTCCAGTATGTTCTGTTTATGTCACAAGTGAAGTTCAGATCCCTGGATCTAGTGTTTCTGGTGCTGTTTGCTTTGTGCATGTGCAAAAAGTCTATCAGAGCTGCTTCTGAGGAAGCCATGTAAGCCAAGCATTGATCCCCTCTCAGAAGCCTGTAGTTAACAAAATGCAGTGACACAGCCCTGAATTCTCCTGATGAGAAACCTTTGTGGGCATTCCAACTGTTGCAAGTGTTGGTTAGATATATGCTAAATAGGAATTGTATTCAATGATAGGTTTATTAAGGACCAAGTAGAGGGGTACTATAACTTCCTTGAACCTGGATGGCATACCCATAGCTATACGTTGGGTGACATAGAAAAGGTTTTCTTAGTATCTCAGCTACATGTTGATGAAAGGCCAGATTGCTGTCAAGATATGTTTCCAGATCAATTACGACTGGGTTGGTTCTTAGGGGTGTTTTATCAATTGAGTAATTAACTTGGGTTGATAGTTTCCTAAAGGGCATTATAATGCATTTTTTGGCAGTGAGTTTTATGCCATGGGTTTGGCAGCACCAGTCATTTGTCTGTGTTAAACCCATTTGTAAGATGTTTGTGTCTTGGGGGAATTTATAATAGCCCCCAATTTACAGTCATCTCTGAACTTGGTGAACCAGAAGCCTTTAATTTTAACCTTGACTTCTGAGAAGTAGATGCCAAACAGGAGCAAGCCTGGCACAGGGCCCTGGGCTACTCCAGTGGTGACCAGTCTCTTGGTGGAAGTGGTCTCACTGATCTTGACTTAATGGGTCCTGTCTGTGAGCCAGCCAGCAATCCAGTGAGTTATGTAGGGATTAATACCTAGCTCAGACGGGGAGGGGGAGGCACTGTACTGATTTACTCATTTCACTTTTTTTTTTTTTTTTTAGAAAAAAAAAAAAAACAAATATTAAGGGGGTGGTGTCCTTTTTGGAGCATACCAGCCAGTCGGAAGTGAGCTCACATCATCCGTCCGGCTGGCTGCGAGCGAAACAATCACAAATGGGGGAGGAAGGCAAGTGTGCAAAATGGATGGGATTAGGGGGGAAGGAAAGGGCGTGGCAGTGTTGCAATCGCAAATGGATTGTGTGTGTGTGTGTGTGTGTGTGTGTGTGTGTGTGTGTGTGTGTGTGTGTGTAATGAATGCATGGTGTGTATGACTGGTGCTGTTTCTAGTGGAGTCTCCTGCCGAATGACAGTGTGTATAATTGCTGGCATTTTTGCATTTGTTATATTCCTCTGTTAGGCTGCAAGTACAGATAAGTATATTTATTGTTAAACAGAGTGTGAGCAACGTATGGTGTGTGTGTGTGTGTGTGTGTGTGTGTGTGTGTGTGTGTGTGTGTGTGTGTGTGTGTGTGTGTGTGTGTGTGTGTGTGTGTGAGAGACAGACACAAGCAAGAAAAGAGAGAGCGTGCATAAGAATTTTATTTTTTATTTTGTCATATTAAGATGTTCTGCTGTTTGTTCTGCTGCTTGCCTGCTCTACATTTTTGTTTTTCAAGTTCAAGGTACCAGCTGAAAAATTCTGTATTCAAGAGAAACCAAAAGTATAGCTAGTTGTAGTGGTTAGCGATCGCCTCACAGCACATTCACCTGTTTGATTCCATGTACTTCCAGCCTAAAAGCATTACAAAGCAAAGCTTGTTTAGTTTGTATTGTCAAAATCTCTCTTCTGTTTTCATTTGTTTTGCTGTGCCATGCCTGCTACTTCATTTGCTCTACAGTTTTTTTTTTTTTTAAGTAACCCGAAGGTTTCTTTAGTCAGGAGCAATAAGTAATAACATATTCCAGTGGTTAGCGTTATCGCCTCCCAGCACATGGTTCTCCAGTTCAATTATATTTTATTTGGCTGTAAAATGTCCATGAACATGAGTTAGTACAGCTGATGTGAAGCATTTATTAATGAGTTTGAACTTTGTATCATGCATCACTGTTCTCCTCTGAATTCTTATTTGGTGAATAATCTTGTAGGACTAGAAGGCTGAAGATGTCTGTGTTCCAAAATAAACAGTTTGATTGTCCATATAATTTCAGGATGGTTATGTTGAAAAGCTTGTGAGAATTTTTGCATGCAGGAGTTAACAGCAGAATGTAAACTTGGTTCTTTGTGGTGTTGATTTAATGCTGGAAGAAGGTCTGAAGGAGTAGATGTGTGTAAATCAGGCCAAATACTGGTTAAATATGAGGCAATAAGGGGGCTTAACTTAGTCTCATGCAGGTAAATGAGATGATGACTTGTGACACAGGCTTGCTGCTCAGAAATAAGGAAAATTCAATGTTATGGTTTTCTGAATCTAGGTGCTGAAGTTCTGAAGGAGAAAACTGATGCTGTGTTCAGCAATCTTTTAATACAGTGGCATACATGTGGAAAAGTTAGAGCATTCTGGGCAAGTAAGTGATAACTAATTGAAGTTAGAAGATGGACAGGGATATGGGTGGTAAATGGATGGAGAAGATTTAGTCTCTGGTAGACTTAACAGACCAAAAGATCTGTTTCTGTCAGTATCTTCATATATATGTATGATATTGTTTGGTCTGGTTGTACTGCCTTACTGAAAATTTTTCAGGGTGAAGACCAAGTTTATCATTTTTGTTAAATTTGTATTATTGTGTTTATTTTATGCTTGGACCCATATTTTATTTATTTATTTATTTTACATTTGGTGGATAAAGGAACAGAGTATTTTGTGTTGGAGGTTGCAGGCACTGGCCACCACCAAATAACAAAGAGGCCTTTTTAGCAGTGGGCATGCATTTGGGGCACATAAAATACATATACATGGTTGTTAGAATGGAGAGAGGTGGTATTCTATGTGTTTTGATGTAAGAAATGAATACACAAGTTATAAACATGAGAATGCACTGGGAACTTGGCATGATGCCAGGGTAATCCTATGGGCTAGAGGGCTATTAGCCTAGTACACACCTATGAACCTATGAATTAATTCTGGACATTCAAATTTTCATCCCTACCTAGAGACACAGAGAACATATGATGTTATGTTTAACCTAAGTGCAGAGGATTAGATACTCTTTTATCAAGTAGATGGTCTGTCTCCACTGGTATTACTTTCCTACTCTTTTCCAGGTAGCATAAACTGTAGTATGCTATAGGCCTCTGCTTATGGTTCATGTGATAATGTCTACATGTGCAGTTGAATTCTAAGTACCAGGATATACCTCTTAAGTCTCACTAATCAATAATGTGAATGCACACATCATTCAAGTGTGTGCAAGTGTGTGTGTCTGTGTGAAAATGCCCCCACATAATACACCTGCTGGATATAGGTGTTTAGGCTCAAACCCTGTACCTTTGCTCCAGGGTAAGAACAGTCTAAAGTCCCTAACCACCACCATTTCTGAACTTTGTTCAGATTTGCTTTTCTAATGGTTGTGAGCTATGGTGAGAACTGAAGTTGTATTTCTCCCATTATTGTTTTTGATGTTTGTCCAGGTTTTTTGTGCTAAGGTGTGAAGTGAAAACTGAATTTGTATTCCCTCATTATTGGCGTTGTTAGCCCTCAACCTCCTAGCACAGCAAACCTGGACAATCTAAATGATAGCCATTAAGTTTGCCTTCCTATTTTTCAAACTGCTGATTTAGCATAGTGGTATGTTGCACTGACTATAGTGCATATGGTTCTGGGTTCAAGACATGCATGGTGATAACACAGCATTTTATTCTAGCAACTTTTCAAAATTATACAAGCAATGTTTAAAATGTGTCCCTGTTTTAATAAATGTTGGCTTTTTCCAGATTTCTTCTGCTGCAAAGTTGAGAGATACAGCTGAGTGTCAACATTTTACAAGGAGCTGAGAGCTGCAGGGGAACTTAAGTTTAGTGCTGCTTAGTCTGCTTGTACTGTTAATAGCACAACAGGTAGTGTACTTGCTTTTGATACAGAAGGCTGTGGGCTCTTTTCCCACAGTAGGTAGATGCATTGCTGATACTGTACTGTGTTGTAAAGGGGGTGGATGCTGTAGTCTGTTTTGGCGAAGATATCTAGTAGTAACTATGAACCTGTTATCAGTTTGCCATCCATTCCCTATTGCAATATTACTAGCGTAAAATTGTTTGTAATGCAACATAGGCAATTTATTCCTCAAGGGTAACAGGCACATTATTTGTAGATGAAACCATGAAATATAAAGTTGTTTGCTAGCAGCAGCCTCTTCATTAGTTACAGATTTCTCTAATGTGGAATTATGTAGATAGCTTTTACTAGTTCAGAGATTGTGCATATTTACTGATACTGGTGGACTGTAGAAGTTTGAGTAGACTTTTATGATGGAAGGTGTCTCAAAGAGCACGTGCATGTTTCATGTGCAAGGGACCTATGATTTGAAAACAGCCCAAAGTTGATCTTTATCTGCCACTAGCAAAATGTATTTTCTTTGAATGTGGGTTTCAATGCTGTTTCAATGAATGTGAGTTTCAAGGGCAGAGAAGTTTTAATGCTAAGTCTAGTTTCATTGTGAGACTGCATTGCTTTGTTTAGCAGATATTTATGCAAAATAAAACTTTTTCTAGCAAATCATTTACGAATGAAGTCACTAAATAATGATCCTAATCTTCAGAAAAATGCATGCTAAAGCAAGACCTGATATTCTAGCAACTGTCTTAAGTTTATACAAGGTCAATTTTTAGTACTGTTTGTATGTTCCCCAATATATTTGGCCTTGTCCAGATTTCCTGCATTAAGAGGTTGAGAGGTATGTGCAAATAAATCGCTTTATAGAATTAGGAATATCCAAACCTCTCAACTGTCCCCAATTTTGGCTCAAAATGTTGCTCTCCCCTAATAATCTCAAAATAGCAATTTTGGAAGAAATTTACTTTACTTTTATAAATAACTGTAATGATCAGAGTTATAGATTACTTTTATTTCAGAAATGCATGTAGATTCTCTAATTTTGTCAGCTGCTCTAAGTTAGCTGTGCTCATATTAAAATGGTGTCCCTTCTTTGACAGGTTCCCAGCTGTATTGTCTGGCAATTTTATATTTTTGCATCACATTTTCCGTTTTTCATAAAATTGCGGTTTTCTGGCAAATTAGTGGCAAATTGTTAAAGACTGAAGTTAGAAAATAATGGCAGACGTTTGAGTTTTAGATTTCATACCTTTCAGAAAATTCGTACTAATGCAAGACCAACTACTATTCTATTATCTTTCTAAGTTTATAAGAGCAATATTTAAAAAAATGTCCTTATTTTTGGGCCTTTGCCTCAGTTTTATTTATGAGTTTGTTGTTCTAAGAGGTTGAGAGGTGTGTATGTGTGTGTGTGTGTGTGTGTGTGTGTATGGTAGGTAGGTAGCATACCTCTCAACTGTCCAAATTTTGCAGAATGTCCAGATTTTTGCCCCATATTTTTTGTCTGTTCCTCATAAATTTTGTGATTTTTTAGAAAACCATTTGAAGGCTGAAGTTGCTAAATAATGACAGACATTTGAGTTTCAGACTTCATGTCCTTTAGAAAAATTCATACTAGCACAAGTCCTGTTATTCTAGCAACTTTCTCATACTAGCACAAATCCTGTTATTCTAGCAACTTTCTAAGTTCACAAGAGCATTATTTAATATATGTCCCTGTTTATTTTAGGCTTTGTCCATATTTCTTGCACTAAGAGTTAGGTAGGGGTGTGTGTGTGAATGAAACATCCTAGTTAGGGTGGTTAGTAATTTACTCAAGCTCAAAACCTGTACCTTAGTTACAGAAAACAAAAGCATAAATTCTCTACCCCAACTACCATGCTGCATTTTTCAAAGAACTGACATTTCAGGTTAATTTTCAATTCAAGGAACCGAGTTTGAGTGAATTTATATTATATTACTAAAGCAGTTTGAGAGCTGTGAGTACAAATTTGAAAATCCTAGCTACACCCCGTCCTAGCTCAAAGAGTTGATCAACAGTGTCTGAGTGAGGTATTGCATCCAATGTCTTGGCCATGTCAAGATAAACTGTATGCCATGTTTTACCCTCATCCATTGCCTTCATGACCCTCTCAAAGAAGCTAACCAGGTTAAGTAGGCATGACCTTCCCTTTACAAAGCCAGGCTGGGATGGGTAAAGTGTCTGCAGGTTGCCAACGTCCTTGTTTATCATTTCCATAATTCATTCTATGGCTTTGCAGATTAGACTTGTTAAACTGATGGGTCTGTAGTTCCCTGGGTCAGCTGGTGGTCTGCCATTATGGAGGGAAATGACTGTTGTGGTCCTCCATTCACTTGGAACATAGCCTGTTTCAAGGCTGCAGTTGAAGAGTGCCTCAAGTGGTCTTGATAGGTCGTAGTTTAGACTGTTCAGGTGGCACCCAGGGATGTTGTTAGGACCCACTGAGGCCATGTTTTTGACTTTAGTGAGTGCTGCTAGCACCTGGACCCTGCTAGTTATTGTGGGAAGTATGTTGGAAAGGATTTCACCTGGTGGTGCTGGGAGGAGGGGGAGTGGGGGATGAAGTCTAAGCTAAATTTATCATCCAGTAGATTTGCTATGTCACCCTGACTGGTGAAGGTAGTAATATTCAACATCAGATCGGCGCACTGCTGTGTGTTGCCTTTAAGCTTTCAGACATATCTGAAGAAGGCTTTCTGACTGTCCTAAGCCTGTGAGGCTATCCTGACCTCATAACTGGCCCTATTGGATTTAATTAGATCTCTTAGTTTCTTATTTAGTTGTATAAGAAAGTACTTGTCTTTAAGGGAACTGATCTTCCTGATATTGGCCACAAGTTTTTTACTTTTATTGTATAACCTGTTTAGATGAGGATTCCACCAGTGGGGGTTGTTTTTTAGCATTTGTTTTGGGTTTATTTCTGGTAGGCATTGCTGCCTCTATACAACCATTCACATGTTTGTAAAGGGACACTGTAAATAATTCTACATAGGTAGCTGTGGTCCTGAGGTTAGGGGGAACCACTGAATTTTTACAAACTGTTACTTCATAGGATGTAGTTTTCCTTAGAATAGTTCCTAACTGTTACTGGTTTAGCTGGGTGTTTTGGGATGTTTTTTACTTCAAAGGATACGGCTTTGTGATATGACCTTACTAGTGAGGATGTGACATGGAGGGGGGGGGGGTGCAATGCTCTCCCATTTGGTGAGTACCAGATCCAGTATGCTTGATCGTCAAACTGGAGCATGCACAATCTTTTCCAGGGTGTTTGTGTTAATAAAGTCCAAAAAGCATTATGCCTGTGAATTTGAGGCAGTGTAAATTTCCCAATCTATAAAGGGTCAGTTCAAATTACTCATGAATAGAGTGTTTCTTTGGATGGTGATAGTAAGTTTAGATAAGAATTGTAAGACCCTAGGGACATAAATGGTAACCTGCAGCTAATCATGATATGGTGAGGGACCCTATCTGTGGTGACTTGCATATGTATGAGCTCCATGATATCCTTCTGTTTAACCAGTCTGGAGCAGGTTTATTGCTAATGTAGATTAAGCCACCACCACCATTGGCTTCAGTCTGTGCTGTTGTTGGTCTAAATGTGTAGAAGGTACTGTAGCTTTCACTGCTGTACTACTTTCTACAGCTTTAAACCAAGTCTTGGTCATGCCACAGATGTCTACATTCTCCAGAGTGAGGAAGGCTTGGAGGGTGTGGAGTTTTTTTTGTTTTTTTAGGCTCCTAGCATTGAGCAGTAATACCTTAAGGTTGCTTGTAGAGTTTTCACTATGTCGGTAGTTTTGTCATTTTGGCATTGCCTAAAAAAAATTCTAAGTTCATAGGTGTACACTAGGCTAAGAAGCACTAGGGCCCTTATGAGCTTACCTGTGCAACCCAAATATGATGCATAAATTTGATTTCTATAGGGGCGATTTATTGACTTCATTTGTCCATCAGAGTATTGGCGCCGAACCAGGAGTGAATTTCCAATTTTCCATCCATTGGTTCAAGTTGCTCTTAAATAGGGATAGGGAGGAACTCTGATTCACATGGATGGGGACCCTGTTCCAGAGAATGAGACTCCTCATAGTCTAGTAGTTCTGATGATGCTTGTTTTGCAGATGTGCTAAAGGTTCATCAAAACAGAGTCCAGGGATGGCTTGTATGCCATGCAAAGATCACCTCTTAGAAGTTTGTATGTTACCAAGTAAACAGAAAGGACTTTGAGGCAATCAGTGTAGGACATTATGTTTACTCCCTGCATTCTTTTTGAAAGGAATCTTTGTGGACATTCCAGTTGCTGTACATGACTGGCCAGACACATACTGAGCATGGCATTATACTCTATGATGAGTCTTATGAGGGCCGAGTACATTGGTATGATGACCTCTTGCTTATAAGTTCAGCAATGTAGATGGATTTTCTTTCTACCTTGGATACATGTTTGATTGAAGCCAATGTTACTATCTACATGCATTCCCAGATCCCTGATTAGTGAATCAATGTTTAAGGGTGTTTTATTGATTATGTAGTTACCCAAGGTGGCAGACTTCCCAAAAGGTACTATAATGCATTTCTTGGTATTGAGTTTAGGTACTATAATGCATTTCTTGGAAGTCAGTTTTAAGCCAGGGCTTTGGCACCAAGCTTTTGTTTGTATCAGACCTTTCTGACATGGCTTTAGCATCAAGCATTTGTCTGTATTAGACCTTCCTGAAGGGTGTTCTCATCTTGAAGGGATTCATTGACTGCTCTCAGTTTACAATAATCTGTGAACTTGGTTAACCAGGGCCTTTGACATTGGCTTTGACATCTGAGAAGTCAATGCTAAAGAGGAGTTGGCCCAGCAAAGGGCCCTGGGGGATCCCACTGGTGTCCAGCCTCATTGTGGAGGTGGCCTCAGTGATTCTAACCACCTGGGTCCTATCAGTGAACCAGCTAGCTATCCGACCTGTTATAAAGGGGTTTATACCTAGTTCCATAAGATTATTGACAATGCCTGAGTGGGGCATTGTATAAAATGTTTTAGCCAGATCTAGGCAGGCAGTATGCACCATTTTCCCATCATCTGTTTCTTTAGTAACCTGTGCAAAGAAGTCCATCAGATTCAGTAAGCATGACCTTCCTTTGACAAAGCCAGACTGGGACAGATTCAGTGTTTGGAGGTCTCCTTTGTCCGTGTTGATAATTTCCATAATAATTCTTTCCATGGCTTTGCAAATAAGACTATCCAGACTAATGGGTCTGTAGTTTCCAGGATCTGTTGAAGGTCCTCCTTTATGAAAGGGGATGACTGTCCTCCTTTATGTGGCACAAAACCTGTTTTAAGGCTATAGTTAAATAATGACTCTAGGGGTCCCGATAAGTCATGTTTTGGACTATTCAGGAGGTATCCTGGGATGGTATCAGGGCCCACTGAGGCCATGTTTTAGGCTTTAGTGAGTACAGCCAGTACATGCTTCCTAGTTATAGATGGAGGGGCTATGTTTGAGGGTATTTTTGGGTGAATGGTTGGGGGGTGAGTAAAGATGGAACTGAATTTGCCCGCTAATAGGTTTGCTATATCACCAGGCTCGGTGAATGTGTCACCTTTATCCACCAGTTAAGCACGTTGTTGTGTGCTGCCCTTGAAGTTTTTTGAGATAGCTGTAGAAGGCCTTATAGGTATCTTTCACCTAAGAGGCTATCTTACCCACAAAGCTGGCTTTGCTTGACCTAATTAGCTCAATTATTTGCCTATTTACATTGTTGAGAGAGTTTTTATCTTTATTGGAATTACCTTCCTTATTTTTGCCATCATTTTTTTCCCATTTCCACATTTTGTTTAATTTGGGATACCACCAGGGCAGTTTGCTTCTAGGGGTTAATCCTGGGCTTACTTCTGGAAGGTACAGCAACCTCTATGCAGCCATTAACATGATTGTACAGAACTTCTGAGGGCAATTCGGTATAGGCTGCTGTGTTTTTGGGGGTTTGGAGGGGCATTGAGTTTTGACAAATCATCACTTAATAAAAGGTAATTTGCCTTGGAATAGTTCCTGTTACTGGTTTAATGGGATTATGGAGTTGATTTTGATTTTGAAGGAGACAGCTTTATGGTTAGACCTTACCAGGAAGGCTGAGATATTAGGGCAGTGCAGCATTCTCCCATATTTGTAAGCACAAGGTCCAGTATGTTGAAGCCTATAATGGGTGTATTCACTATCTGATCAGTTGTGTTTATTTTTGTCAAGTTCAGGAGTCTCTGTACTGCTAGATTTGAGGGCATGTAGGATTTCCAGTCAATAGAGGGGTAATTAAAGTATCTCATGAATAGGGTGTTAAACTGGATGGTAAGCATCTCCACTAAATCCAAGTATGCATTGTGAGCTTCTTGGAACATGCAGGGTGACATGTAGCTGGCTAGGATATGGTACTGGATTTTGCCTGTGGTGATCTCCACATGGAGGAACTCCAAAACTTCATCCTGTTTGACCATCCTAGATGTATGCTTGTTAATGATGTATATTGAGGCACTTCTACCTTCAGCCATTGTCTGTGCAGCTACTGGGGTCTATATTAGATAAACAAATGTTTAAAAGTTTGACTGTCATATAGTCGGCACCATATGATCAAACTTTTAAAAGTTCGAATATCTAATAAAAAAAAAACTACACAAATAACCTACCTAAATGTTTTAATCAGGGGGGCAAGCCCCCCTGCAGCCCCCACGTGGGGGGGGGGGCTGTGCCCCCATACCCCCTGCTCTTTAAATATGCCAACTCAGAGATCGCATTACAGTGCAGGAAAAGGAAATCAGCCCATTCTACACTGTACGGAGATCTCTGTTAAAACGTTCAAACTTTCAAAAATTCAATCATATGGCATCAACCATATGACAGTGGAACTTTTGAAAGTTTGATCTTCTAATATAGACCCCAGCTACTGGCCTAAACATGTGAAAGCACTGAAACATTGCACAGCCAGGGTACTCTCTGCCACTTTAAACCATGTTTCAGTAACTGTACAGATGTTTATCTTCTCAAGTGTGAGGAGGGTTTGGAGGGAGTGTAGTTTTTATTTAAGCTCTTGGCATTGAGCAGTAACACCCTGCGGTTAAGTTGAGTTGATTTTGCTATGTCGGTAGGTTTGTCAGTTTGCCACTGCCTGAAAAAGGCACTGTGGTCATGGATGAAGTTTTAACCAGTATTCAAAACCTAGAGGGAAAAGGTGCAGACCATCCTTGGCAAAGCAATGTGATCTGTTACCCATGTCCACCCAAGCTGACAAGTATTAGACCCCCTTAGAATGACACCAGAAAGAGAGCTAGTTGTTGAAATCAATCATTTTTGCGGATATTGTGGCATCATCCTTGTTGATGGTAATATGTTGTTCAATTTTATGCTCACACCAGTCTGAGACACATAATCTGAAATCTCCATAATGTCTATATATTGTCCAGGGAGGTGCATCTCAAGTCGTTTATACATACATGGACTATTATGGAATCATACTGGTACCTGTAGCATAATGACTTGAGTGCATGTGTGATTTCGTGGATACTGGCACCAGATAAGCAACTAACATTTATCTTTCTTTATTCAGCCTAGGTAGAGGGACATTAGTATATTTTACACTGGAATCCACTATAACGAGATTCCTGGGAATTGTGTTTGCCTTTAGGGCTTCATGTTTGGGGCTTCTCTGAGAATGACAGCACTTGTGGTGTTAGGAGTTTTACTGAGTGCCTTTAGGCTTGTTGAAGCAAATCTTCGACAATGTGTACTCTAAGTGATCTTTGTTGTTTAGGAAAATTGCATTTAAGTGTCTCAGGATACATTAGCCTCTGTGTGTGTGTGTGTGTGTGTGTGTGTGTGTGTGTGTGTGTGTGTGTGTGTGTGTGTTTTTGACAGCCTGATGTCCACTTGCGTGTGAGTGTTTAGCCTCCAGTGTCATTGTGTAACTACACATCTCACATAATGTGTCTGCTTCTTTAAAGATTAAGTGGGTGGCAGTAAAGTGGAGACTAATTAGTACATTGTCTCAAGATGCCTATATCTGCCAAGCTGGCTACAGAGAAATTAGGAAATTGCATATGCATACTGTTTGGTCCTTTGATGTGTGAGCTACAAGGTGGTAGTGCAGTGGGGTTAGAAGGCTTTTAAGGGTGCGTGGTTAGTGCAGACTAATAAGGGTGCTTTATTGGGACATATTATACTTAATAGTATTAAATATTAATTTTACTAACCTTAACATTTACACAATACTGAGTCCTACTAAATCTGAAGGTATTGCCACTTGACAGCCAACTAGCTGCTCTAAGCTTGTTGGCACACATATTTGCTGCTTTAGAGCATACAGTTTTATAATTGGTTTAACAGAGAAAGTTTGCTTTCTAGGTGTTTTCTAATGTATAGGGCACTGCTAACCCAAGTAAATATGCAAAATTTATAGCAGCGCAGAAAAAATAGCAAACTTTGCCAATAAAATGACTATACTATGAGTCCTTTTATGTATTTGCTAGCTCATATAGACCAAGCAAACACCTCCTGCCGTAAGATGAATAAAACCAGTCCTTCTAATGTGAAATCACAGTAGAAGAGATCCACAAGTGCAATGCTACCACAACCCACTTAAACAACTAGCTAGAAATACCTTGCTGCAATTTCAAGACAATCTTCCTGTAGTAACAGTGAAAGGAAAAGCAAATTTTACAACAAACGCAATGAAATCCACATATAAAAGCAGAAAACAGTAGCGATCACTCAAAATAACTTGTGTGATTTAGCAATCAAACGTATTTAACTTTGCTTGGATGTCACTGGATACAAGTAAAACAATCTGGAATACAGGCTAGGACTCTAAGCTTGGGTGAACTCCCATAAAATGAGCAGGAGACAATATGTAGTAAAGAGTTTACTCAATAGAAATACTGGTTTGCTTTGTGGGCACTCAGTATCATGGATCTATGGAAAACAGTGGGTGGGAAGAGTGCATAAATAGCTTATACAACATCCAATAACAATGAAAGAGGGGAGGGAGGGACATTGGAAGTCAGATTATCATAAGAGGTGGAAAACAACAACAGCAATAGGGTGGGAGGGTTAGGAAAACATTCCAAGGAACTAGCTAGAGAGGTATCCAATCAAGTAAAAGCAATATTCAGCTCTTTCAGAAACTTTAGGTTATGAGATAGTGGGAGCTGGGGTAGACACATAATGAAACTTTAAGAAGGTAAAATATAAGGAGAATATAAAAGCAATGAAGTACAAACTGCAGCAGAGACAATTCTCTCACTATTGAACATGTACTACAGTTCAAGGCACCAAACTATGCAGAAATTTACCAGTGACACCATTTATGGAAATAAAGTACAGTAATCAATGACAAAGGCACAAATCTGCCAATAGTAATACACAGTTCTGCCACAAATGTGAATTAAACTAAAAGACAATGGCCCAGCAGAGTTTAAAATACAAATGGATAGCTTTTACAAGTAATTCTGCTCACAGAAATAGAAGTGCAGAATAATGCAGAAATACAATCTTCCCACAACTGCTAATTAAAATACAAGACAAATGTCACAGAACAAACTAAAAAATGTAAACAAATGGAACATAGCAGAAAAGTACATAGTAGTGTCATCACACATGTCACTGTAAGTGCAAGTTAAATATTTAAGTAGAACTGAAATAATTAAAATAATTTAATTCTCTTTCCTTTTTGATGAAAAGCTAGTTACTCACAGTTCCATACCTCTCCAAGTCTTGGGTAAAATATATAGGGTGGGAGTAGCTCTGTGCTTGAAATAGCAGGATAGCTAGAGAGGCATCAATCAAATAGCCAATATGACTATATATCACATGGACTATGATAAAATCATATTGGTATCTGGAATACAGTTACTTGAGTGTGTGTATGATATTGCAGATCCTGTCTTAAGTAACTAACTGTTATCTTCTCCTTATCTAACTTGGCGAGATGAACATCTATGTGATGTGCAGTGAAGTAACCAACGACAAGAGTATTAGGGAAAGCATATGCCTGCCTTATGAGCTTTGCTGTTGGGGGACCATTGGGTGTAGATTTATGTGAAATGTTTGTGTTGCTTTTGGTGTGTGTTTAAGTGATTTCTGAGGAGCAATGCTGCCATTAGATATCTTTGGAGACATAAAAGTTCCCTTTAAGCAACTCAGTATAAGATAATCTGTGTGTGTGTTAAGTGGAGTGTGTGAGCAATGTAGTGTGGGTATTCCTGACAACCTTGGTAGTGTATGAGATTTGTGCCTCCAAAGAAATTGTGTATTTACATCTCTTGCATATTGCTATTTTCTTCAGTGATTAACTGGTTGTCTGAGAACACGAGACAATTGTTACACTGCCTTAGGATGCCCATGTCTACCAAACTGGCCACAGAGGCATTTGGAAATTGCATATCCATATTGTTCCAGATGTGGAATAGGGTGGCCTATTTAGGATTAAGGACTGGGATTTAAGAGAGGTCTCCTAGGGTAGTTCTGGAGTTAAGGGCAAAATGTTATATAGTGCTAGGATATGGTAATGCTATTTGATGTGCAAGTTACATGCTCTAAGCTCAATTTCACCCAATGCCACACTGTTTAATAGGCTTCAGAACTAATCATAACTATATAGGGCGATTTTTACTGTCTAGGCATTTGCTACTATACAGGGCACTGCTAAGCACTTCTACCTGGTTGGCAGCTCTGCACAAACATGCCTGATTTATAGTAGAGCATAAAAGCTTGAAAGCTGACTCCTATGCTTGCTAGCCAATAACAGCCATACTTTAAACTTCCTAGTGTGCTTTCCAAATCCAAGAGACCAGGTAAACACTTTCTGCCACAAAATGGATGATCCTGAAATTTCTTAATATGAAAGCACAGCAAAAGTAGCTCTCATGTGCAGATTAAACAACAAACAACTACCAAACAACTATATCCCTGGCTAATTCACCCTTCTTCAAGGTGAGTGGGGGCAAACAGGACTTGTAAAGCCAACAAAAAGAGAAATTACTGTTTTTTGCCACAAAATATAACAAATCCTTTAAAAATGCTCAAAACTGTAGTGATCATTATATAAATCAAGTACAGGTGTGATAAATCAGGAAACTATTCTTATCTTAGCTTGGATGGCTGTGGATGCAGTTCAAACACTTGAAAAATGTTGCAGATTTCTCTGTAAATGAACAAAGAGCCTTGCAAACTTACCTGATTTATATTAGAGAGAGAAAAAAGCTTGAACACTGACTCGTATGCCCTCTAGCCAATAAATGCTTAAAAATGCTAAAAAATAGTACTGATCACTGTATAAATAAAGCAAGTACAAGCGTGATAAAATCAGGAAAATATTCTTATTTTAGTTTGGATCGCTCTGTATGCAATTGAAACTCATGAAATGTGTTGCAGAGTTCTCTGCAAATAAATGCTTATGTCTTTGAACTTTTTTACTTTTTAAGTCTTTATGGATACATTCAGGCCAATAGAACTAACCTCAGTAGCTGTAGACAGGCACGCTGCAGCCTTTTTTGAGCCTTTTTTTAACATATGAAGACACATGAAGACGTGGTATACTAACTTGGACAGAAGTGTTTTAAGTGCCACTTAAGACTATGCAGACAAAGACTGAAATAACCTGACATGAAGTCAAAGCACTGGAGGGCAAGTATGGATATGAGTCATATTAGGCCACTATACACCATACTTCTATCACTTGCAAAAAGTAGGCACAGAACACAGATACTTAGCTTAATTATGAGATGTGCTGATCTAAAAGAAGATGACCTATAGCTGCTCAAGAGAAGAATCAGGATGTCATCTGACAGTTTTCAATAATTCAGTGGGAATCTTTTAAACTTGACCTAGAGGAAAGCAATATTTATTCATTTCTGATTTGCTAACAGGGTAGTTGGACTGGTTCAGAGTTCCTTTTCAGGTATGACCCAGTCAAAGAGGCAACAGTAAGTACAATAAACTATAAAGCAAAAGTGGTACTTAGACAATAAAACATTTTTACAGTTAGTTTAGATAAGTAATATAATCCACAAAATGTAGTAGTAGTTAGTAAATACCAAAGCTGTGAATCCTAAAGTTAATGACAAACATGCACAGACAATAAAGCAGGAAAGAGAATGAGAGGCAGCTTCATAAGCTTGTAAGTTAGTGGAGAGTGGTGAGAACTGCTACCTATAGTAGGGGTGATAGGTTTGTCTACTTACTGATACAACATGACTGCGTAGATAATCTGGGAGTGATAGAAACATGGTTAGAAGATAACTAGTATTCCAGAATTGAGTTATATATAGGAGTAAACATACAAATATACAAGTGATGTGTATGTGTGTATGATATATGCATATATATATATATATATATATATATGTGTGTGTGTGTGTGTGTGTGTGTGTGTGTGTGTGTGTTCTTACAGGATCATAGGAGGTTACTAGGCTAATGGCTCTAGGTCCCTTACAAGCCTAGCAAAGAGTTTATCCCCAAAAAAGAAACCTCAGTCAGCACCTGTCGTCCCTGTCAATGAGGGACACAGCTGGAACACCTGGGACAAATTTTTGGTTTCCCATCCACTCATCAAGGTTGCTGTTGAAGAGGGTCAGCGAGGTGCTCTGTTTGACATGTATGGGAAGTCTATTCCAGAGATGGGCAGCCTCTGGGAGACAAACCTATCTCTCCAGCTGGTCTTGTTGACGTTGCATATTACATTTAGTCCTTTCAAGCAGGTAATGCATGAGGAGTTAGACTTACAGATATGGATCATCTCTATTAGGGCAGGGTCCAATATTGCCTTCTAGGTGAGATCACCTCTGAGCAATTTGTACGCTACCGAGTAGAGTAATAGTGATTTGAACCTGTCTGCATAAGACAGGTGTTGCAGGCCATGGATTTGCTTTGTGAGCTATTTCTGTGGCCTTTACAGTTGGTGCAGGTGTTTGGAGAGGTACATATCAAACGGGACATTATACTCAATTATTGGCCTAATGAGGGAATAACCTCCTTTTTTCTGCATGCAGTCCCTTTACTTATGAGGTGAACCAAGTAACACCCTTTGCTGACCACTGCTGCTACATGATGGTCAAATGTGAGATTGTTGTCAACCTGAATACCCAGGTCTCTCATCACAGGTTGTGTGCTTAGGGGTTGCTGTTGATGTGGTAATCAGTAGGGACCATGTTTTTGCTGAATGGTATGATAATACATTTTTTTGCATTTAACTTAAGGCCATGACTTTGGCACCAGTCATTTGTTGCTGTGAGACCCTCTTGCAGTATGTTAACATCATTTGGGGAGTCAATGACAAGACCCAACTTCCAGTCATCTGCAAACTTGGTTAGCCACAGGCCTTTTGTCTTTGTCTGGACCTCTGAGAAGTAGATGCCAAACAGTAGGAGTCGAGGACAGATCCATGGGTAGCACCACTAGTGACAGGTCTGTTGTTGGAGGTGGAGGCACCTATTTTGACCTTGTGGGTCCTAGCAGTGAGCCAGTTGGCCACCCACCTGATGTGATAGGGATTTATGCCAAGTTGTGTTAGCTTTTCGATGATGCCCAAGTGGGGGTCTGTGTCAAAGGCCTTGGCCAAGTTAAGGTAAGCTGTATGTACTGACTTTCCCTCATCCAGGGCCTTGGTGACAGTCTCAAAGAAGTCAATCAGGTTCAACAGGCAAGATCTGCCCTTGACAAATCCGAACTGGTGGTGTCAGGTGCTTGGAGGTTGCCTATGTCCTTGTTTATGAGATCCATAATAATACACTCCATGGCTTTACAGATCAGACTTGTCAAGCTAATGGGGCAATAGTTACCAGGGTCAGTAGTGGCACCACCTTTGTGCAAGTGGATGACAATGGCTCTCCACTCTGCTGGAATGAAACCTGTACTTAGGTTGAGGTTAAATAGGGTGCTCAATAGTGAACCTAGTTCTTGCTGGAGATGGTGGAGAATGCAGTCTGGGATACTATCAGGTCCCATGGAAGCTGTATTCTTTGCCTTGGATAGAGCCTTAACACTTGATCTATGGAGATGTGAGGTGTGGGAGAAGTACTGGCGATGTCGAATGGGCCTTTGTGGGGGATGGGGGGGTGAAGATTGCACTGAACCTATCTGCTAGCAGGTTGGCTAAGTCAACAGGATCAGTGTAAGTGGTACTATAAAGTACTAATTTGGAACAAATCTGGGCTTTGCCATGGAGGTTCCAGATGTAACTGAAGAAGGCTTTGTGGTTTCCCTTTGTTTCAGGGCTAGTTTCAATTCATAATTAGCTTTGGAGGTTTCACTAGTGATCTAATTTGCTTGTTGAGGCTGAGGAGGGATTTTTTCCAATTTGGAATTTGTTCCTTTTCATCCTTGGACAACAGTTTCTTCCTTTTTGTATAAAGCCTGTTGATAGAGGATGTCCACCAGACAAGTTTGTGTTTCCTTGAGGAGCAGCTTTTAGTTCTGCTGGATATGGCTGAGTCCATGCAATTGTACAGGTACTTGTATACTGCATTGATGTACTGTTCAGCATAGTTGTCTGCATCCTCTGAGGGGGGAGGTGGTGTGAAGCTACTGATACCCTCCTTAGGAGGTTGTAGTCAGTTTTGAGAAGTTTTTTAGCCTGGTTAAGGCTGGGGGGGGGGGGAGTAGGTGGGATAGAAACTTCAAATGAGACAGACTGATGATCTAATCTCACCAGGGAAAAACATACTATGGGAGTGGTGCAGTGGTTGCCCATGTTGGTGAGAACCTAGTCTAGTGTGTTAGAATTGTTGAAGTCAAGGAATTATTGGGTGAGTGCATTAGTGCAGCAAT
Source organism: Protopterus annectens (assembly GCF_019279795.1). Lineage (NCBI taxonomy): Eukaryota > Metazoa > Chordata > Ceratodontiformes > Protopteridae > Protopterus > Protopterus annectens. The sequence continues at coordinate 773,166,957 of NC_056729.1, forward strand.
AGTTCACCCAGTCTATGGTGGGGTAGTTGAAGTCACCAATGATCAGAGTGCTAGGGAGTACCTTGATGGAGTGGGTGTTCTGAATCATGGAGGGGGGGTCTATAGCTGGCTGTAACCTGGATGGGTGTCTTGCCAACTGTCAGTTGCACCTGGAGTAATTCCAGTGCGTCATGCTCGCAAACCAGTCTGGAAGTGTGCCTGTCCTTAATGAAGATATAGACTCCACCATCCTTAGTCTTCTCTCATTTATGTATATATATACATATATATATATATATATATATAGATATATATATATATATATATATATATATATATATATATATATATATATATATAGATATATATATATATATATATATATATATATATATATATATACACACACACACATATGATGCATAGTCAATTGTTACACATTTGAATTGAAATGTGAGAAATGTCGGAGTCATGACATAGCATCAAATCTCACTGACATTCTCAGTAATAAGTTCTGTATCATAATAACAGAGTTATATTCTGTAATGTGGAATACAGTATTATTTTGGTAGTTTGTGAATGTTTAGAAATGAATACATATGCAAAATACTGTGAATATAATTAAATAACTCATTTGTTAAGCATAAATCTTAATTATATTTGAAAAGTGAATGACTCAGATGTATTTTATGAAATGTTCAATGTAGAAGTGACGTGACACTGATCTGTATATCTTTCTTATTTGATCAAATGCAAGAATGATTCATGGGGTCATAGGTTTAGTTAACAAGTTCAAAGCCTTTTGGTTCTTGAGGAACTTGATGTCTCAGATACCATACTGTAACTTTCGGGTGCCCATGTAGTCATCCAGTTCCATCCTGAATGTATGGCTTGATGAGCTGAGTTTGAAAAAGGTTTGAAAAAGATGCTTATTCTTAAATTGTGGGAGTCTTTTCTTGTTATAAACAAAGGGTTTCAAATTGTAGTGCATCCTTTAATGCTCTGCATAGCAGTCATGTCTCTTCAAGGAAGGTAGCAAGATCCAGAAGAGAGAGTTGCTGTGGTCTTTGGTATGAGGGTCAGACCTTGAAACCCTTTATTTCCTTTTACAAAAAAGTTTTTGCACTTACTTAAACTGTACCAGATGCCATATGAGTACATTACATAACATGCAGCATTTTATAATTGGTCTGATAAGAGCTGTATGTAAGGAGGAAATTACCTCTGTGACAGCTCTCAATCCAAGATTGGGTGGGGAATTCCATGTGGTCTGTGTATAAGAACAACTATACGTGTATCTGTTAAAAATTCATCACGTACAAGTCCCTAAGGTCTTTCTTTATTTTATCAACCTTTATTTGTTGCTCACCAATTGTATGTAAAGCAGATGAGACTGAGGATTGCTATGTGCCAGAAGATTTTTTTCTGCTGCACCATTTGTGTGTAATGACAAATGATTTTTTGAATGCATGTGGTATCTGCAGGGTTAAGAACAATGCTGCCAAATGGAGACACTTTTAATATCTGAGAAAAGGATGCCAAATAGATGTGGCCTCAAGAGAAAGCCTTGAAGAACTTCATTGGTGACAGCTGATGATGATGATAATTCTGATAATACCAGTGCTTTAATTCATACCTGTTGTATATGACCGCATATGCAGCCAGCTGTGAACCAAAGATATAGCTTCATTTATCTTTAAATCCCAAAGTTTATACATGCTTCAGTCATGAGGCATACGGCTAATTACTGCAGTTAGATCAAGGTGTGCTGAATGAACAGAAAAACCCTCAATCACAGCAGTGATCACAATCTTGATATAATGTATGAAATTTAATTACTCACAAAATCTACCTAGGTGAAGTAGTAGGGGGTTTCCCATGTCTTCCAGAATAAATTTCATAATAATTTACTCCATCATCCTGCACGACATGGTAAAGATGATTGCTCTGTAAGGTTCATAGGTTGGTACTAGTCTATTGGCCCTAGGGCCTATACAAGCCTAGCCATAACAATTCCCTGGCTATTTCTTCCCACAATATTTACTTCTCTGGACCCCTGTCTAGCAGGGCGACTGATGTGATCCCCAGGGTAAATTTCCTATCTCCCATCCAATCGTCAAGGTTCCTTTTGAAGAGGGCCAAAGAGGTGCTCTGCTTGACATGTATGGGCAGTCTATTCCAGAGTCTGGGGAGTCTCCGGGTCAGAAACCCATCCCTCCAGCATTTTTTTGTTCATTGTGATGAAGGTACAGGTATCCATAGAAGTCCTTGATTTCTGTACAAGTACTATATCAGGAGCATAACCATTGTAATGTTCTATTTATAATGTGCATAATGGGTATTACAGATTATTTTGATTGCACAGATTACACTTCCTGATATCTCAGTTAGTTCTATGGACCCAGTGTTTCTGACCTTGCTGAGGGAAGAGATGACCATTTCAGATATAATTTTGAGTGAGATAGTGTCATGGGGAGGAAGAATGGATTGGGTTTCACTTTGTAGTCTACACTTTGCTCCAAAATTGCATGTTTGATTGCCAGCTTTATCTGTTGGCTCTGTTATGGTGAAACAATTTTATTCTCATTCATTGTACTCTGTAAAACATTATTACATATCTTGTTTCAGTTATTTTTGATTACAAGTGTAAAGCTCTACCACCTAAATATTAAATGTGATATTTATTAATATGTCTTAGAATTAAAGTATGGCCAAGGAAATGCCATACTTAGTCCTAACAGTTAAGGTGCAAAAAGCAGGAATTTTATCAGCATGGATTTGAACTTTGTATGAACAAAAGTGTTGACAGAAGTTGTGTTCATACACACCGACATGAGAACTTGCCACTTTTTGGGGGCGGAGCCTAGATGGCCAACTGAGAGCAGTGAATTTTGAGAACTCCATAAACTAGTATAATAATATAGGAAAATTTTATTATTTTCAAGTTTAAAACACCACAGATCTATGAATAAACTACTAAACTACATAAATATCAATTTTGGTGGAGATATACAAAAATGTTCCTGTCAAGTAACTTGGAGATATATTGAGTCACTGAATATGAACAACTCAAGAAATTCTCATCCAGATGCTGCTTTGAAAAAAAAACTGCAATTGATGACATCTACCTTACAGGAACTATCTTTGAAGATGGATGGCTTTAAAAATGACTTAGAAAACCTCAAATTAAATTCTCAAAAAAAGACTGATACTCTTAAGGATCTATTACAGCAACACCATACAAAAATAACAAATGACTCACTGACTCAAATGACTTCTCTAAATTACCTTGGAGGGAGACTCAAAGAGGAAGAATTCCAAAATAATTTCTGCTTAAACAGAATACATGGCTGCTTAACAAAATAGCTGACTTAGAAAACAGGGAAAGGAGAAACAACATAAGGATCTTTGGTCTGCCTGAAAACACTGAAGGAGAAGACATTATTTCATTCTTAACAACCTGGATTCCTGAATTTTTAGACTTGAAAGAGGGACTTTCATTTGGAATTGAAAGGGTGCATAGAGCACTGAGGAAACCTGCTTCTAACTCAACAAATACTGTACTTAGATCCATAGTTATAAGATTTCTTTCATTTCTGGACAAGGAACTAATATTAAAATCTGCTTGGAGAAAATCACCCTTAAAATACAATCAAAGCCTGATAAGGTTTGACAATGATTATTCTTCCAGAATACTAGAACAAAGAAAAAAGTCTGGCCAATAATAAAACTGTTGAAACAAAATAACATTAAAGCACAGCTGGCCTTTCCAGCCAAGATAAAAATACTTTTTGCCAACGAGATGAGAACCTTTAATGACTTAGAAGAAACTATTATATTCATCAAAAACAACAACATAGTGCCTATCCCAGACGAAATGGAATGGATGGACCCTACTCTTAAAAGAATAAAAGAAACAAATCATTGGACTGGTGCTAGAAAGAAGAAACAAAATTGACTCCAAGATAGCTGTCCCAAAAAAATAACTCTTACAACTACATCTCTCAAAGTATCAACTGATATGGTACATCACTTGTCATTTGTTTTTATTTAAAAACAATTTTTTTTTTAAAACTAAGAAACAGTAATGATTGATTCAGAATGTTCAAATAGTCCAATAATTCTTCACAAACAAGGGTAGGTCAAGATGGGTTACTACTTACATTATATATAAGCCAAACAAAGCAACATATAATATAAACATAGAAGTTTCTATTCCCCTACTTGAACTCAATGAATACTTATCTTGTTAATTTTTCATTGATTTTACTTATAATAATTTAAGTAATTAATTAACTAATTCAACAAGGTACCATTCATCAGAATTCAGACTCAAATGTAACAAAATAACATCATATATAATAGCAGTAACAGTAGAATGTTTTGAAAAAAAATTTTGTCATGGAGACTAATGCCTTCTTCAGTTAAAGTATGCTTTAAAAATGCCATGTATATCTGGGTTAAATAATAGTAGCAAGCTCTTAGTACAAATGTCATTATTATTATGTCTAAATATAGCTAATATCAATTATGGCAGATATCACAGCTATGAGTGCTGTTTGATCAATCCTGATATGGTATGCGTGGAAGCAGCTGTGTCTGGCAGCTAGTACAAATGTCATTATTATTCTGCCTAAACATAGTTAATATCAATTATGGCAGGTATCATAGCTTCGAGTGCTGTTTGATCAATCCTGATATGGTATGCGTGGATGCAGCTGTGTCTGGCAGCTGTTGTATGTTGCAGTTTTTGTCTTCGTGAAGCTGTGGGTTGTGGCTTGTGGCTTGTGATCGAGGTTTACTGATGCTTGTGTATTAGGATGAGACATTTGGTGCTTTAGCCTGGATCCAGGGGAAGGGGGTGAATAAAACTGTGATTTGGGATATTTTGGCAGAGAATAGTTTGTTTATACATCTGCTAAGTGAGAGGTGGGAAGGCTGAAAAAATGTATTTTGCTGTGGCGGCTTGTTGAGAGGTTTTTTTTTTTTATCTGTTTGCTCTCCGCTCTTTTCCTGGCTGCTGTCTCACTGAAAGGGAGAGAATTTAGGCTTGAAGTTGCAGCGAAGTGAAGCTTTGCTTCAGGTGCATCGCGAGCCTCTGGAATGCAGTATACAGACACACTAATAGAAACAGACACTCTCGGGTTGCTATGGTAACAGAGACCGAGTGACAATAATGCTTAATGGCTCTGAGGAGCCTCCGAAATGATTCTCAGCAATGAAGTTTTTGATTTAAAAAAAAAATATATATATATATATATATATATATAAAATAAAAAGGCTGTTTTAAACCACATGTACACATATTGATGGTATCCCAACACTTTGTTTAGCTCATTAAGTTGATTATTGATAAAAAGAAAGAAAGAAAGAAATAATAAGTGCAATTTTATATTTAAAATGTATTTTGGTCCAAACACACTAAGAGCTTACATAGGAGTGGAAGTATGAGTTATTGTGAAAGCACAGTGGTCTAGGAGGTGAGCTTGCTTGGCCATGTTGGTCATATGGGGATAGCTGATTCTAGGGGTGTTTGGGGTTGCCAGGAAGTGCTGGAGAGTCATCAGATTTCCTTCATGGAAATTTCTGTGGGAATGGAAGATGTGTTGAGTGGTTCACTGGCAAAGTGGCCACTGCATGGAACAGGCTGGTAAAATGGAACAGGACAAATATTAGTTTGGATATTTTAAGAACAGCCTGGAAACACACCACATGAACTAGTGAATGGTATTCTGGCAAAACTGGATGGGCATTGTTGCCCTTGCTTGAGGTACTGATATGTGTGAATGTAAGAATGGAAATATACTTATAACAAATAAGAAACTAGAAGGATCTCATAATTTAAAGTATATGGACTGTATAAACATGCTTGGAAGGAGCTAATAATAAGAATACGCATTACAGCTTGTGGTCTCAAAAATAACTAAGCAACAGCCAAAAAAAAACACACACAATAGTTATGTAATGTATGATTTTAGTAAATCTAGACATAAAATATATGTGTCATATAAGATGAAGCAGTCTGCTGAATTTAGATATTAAACACAGGATTTAATAACATGGGCTTGTGTATAATACAACTGTTTTAACTTGTCAGACATGACATACACTATACTGAACTTCAAGGGGAAGCATGATTATTTTCTCATATAAGTAAATGTGCATAACAAGTCATATAATTACTTTGACTTGAATTGTGGTTTTGTAACCCATCTTGACCATATAATGTTTTAAACATGACATCAAACTGACAAAGTTGATCAAGGGAAACAATAGAAGCCTGAACTAGGAATATCACAGTATGTAACAATCACATTTTGATCAAATAGTATTAAATTGACAATAATCACTCAGTTTAACCTTTGCTGATTATACAAAATAGAATGTTGCCATTTAAATCTAAAAACGTTCAGTATATGCCATAAAACGGCAATTTATAAATATGGAAAGGGAACTTGTAATCATTAATCACAATAAGTGAATTTTATTAACCTATAATTTCACTCATTTTGTAATAAGAAATGATAGATATGAAAATCCTTATGTGTAGGAAATGGGGGAAGAGGGATGCACGGATAATTAAAATGCACTAACTTTCATCAATGTTCACATAAAATAAACTTGATGCTTTAAGTAAGTTAGCAACAAGCAAAGTGATTACTTAAATGCTGGCAAACAATGAAATATAACTTCTGATATATCCAGTAAAATACACTGTATTATAAACATTAGGTATAAATATTATTACCATCTATTTATATTAAGTAATACGTTTTGAAAGACTTCATCAATAAGGGTGAATATGTTAAATAACTGTGTGCTATAATCTTTTACTGAGGTTTTATATATGCTGCATCCTACTTTACTATGATTGAATAGCTTGTTATCTAGCTTTCATGTAAATATTAATTGCTTATACAATAAGTAGATATTTATAATGTATTAGAATTCTGTCTAATCTACAATAGTACTATATCTGTTCAAAATAATTTAAATATTGCTTATTCCAATTACAAATATTCTTCGTATAATTCAGTTTATGGAGCTCAGATGTTCTAGATTGTCACGGTATGAGTGATAATCTGATGGATTTAGGTTTATCCATCAGATTAGGAATTTTCATTCCATGGCTAGTGTGGATCTTAATTTTGTTAACATTTATTAATTTAAATTTGTTATTTCACAAAAACATTTTAATATGCCTGACCAAAACATTACTTTATTGGTAAACACTCAAAGTATAAAACTGATAATTTCCTTTAAAAGCTCAAACATACTTTATAGTTATCAGAGGAAAATGTTTAATAGTCACAATAAAACAAAAAAATACCTAGTCTAAATAACCTAAAATGGGTTTAACTTTATTATCTTTAAATACCAATGGTTTAAACAATCCTAGCAAGAGATCAAATCTACTGAAATATTTAAAACTGAACAAAGCACAAATTGTCTTCCTTCAAGAAACTCATTTCAGAATAAATGACAATTATAAGTGAAATCATAAGGCATATATGATATTGAAGCAATCCACTTATAAGACAAAGACAAAATGGGGTAACAATTTTATGGAAAACAAATGTGATTAAACCAGAAATCATTTATAAGTATGAAGATAAAGAAGGCCTTATGGCATTAGTAATAGTTAAATATAATAACAGAATATATGGACCCTAGCCAATCTACACTGATTCCTAGGCATTGGAATAGGAACTGTTAAAAAACACTTGGATTTCATTTCCAATAATTAAAAAGGCAACTTAATATTAGGTGTAGATTTAACTGTATATTTGATATTTCTGAAACTACAAATAAAAGACTGCTGAGTACATATGTTGTATCAAAAGCTTTAAACAAGTGGGTATAATGATTTCCTCTTGTAGCTACTTTCAAATTTAAAGAAGATAAATCTTTGTTGTTTTCCCATCAAGATCACAGATTTGGTACCCAAACTAGAATATATAAAATATTTGCTGCCCATGACTTACACTCTAAAATCATTAATTTCTCAATCATTCCCTGCCCCTTTTCAGACCACAATTCATTGATACTAATACTTCAAAATGGGTACAAACTATTAATCTTTAACTCCAGATTTCCAGCATATATAACTAAAATTAAAGAGTGCAAACCCTGGTTATTATCTGAATTACAGTTCTTCTTAGATATTAATTACACCATATAGATAAACAAAATAATGATATGGGACTCAAAAGCTTACATATATGGTAAATCCCTAACTTGGTATAAAAAATCAGAGAATGAGATTCTGAATTATTAGATCTACAATCCAACCTTTTGTCAGCAAAAGCTGAAAAAAATCAAAATCACTTGGAGATGAAAAAGAAAGCAGAAGTACTAAACAATAAATACAATGAAATTCTAACACATGAAACTAGTTTAGCTTTAGAAAAACTAAAAATTAATACCTTGGCCACTTCTCCTAAATATCTACATCATTTATCCACAAGGATCAAAATACAATCAAAGCTAATAACATTAAAAGTATCTTCCATGAAAAGAAATGGAAAAATGTCTCAGATATAGGTGAAATTCTTGATGTTTATAGAAATCACTATATGGAACATTTCCAGAAAGAAAATATACATATTGATCAATTAAATCAGGATGAAAAATATTCTAATATAAAAAAACAGAAAAATTAAAACTAGATCTGCAAGCACCCATATCCTACAAAGAAATTACAGATATAAAAAAGAGGGTAGAAATAATAAAGCTCCAGGTGTAGATGGCATAATTATGGAAATACGTAAACTTTTTCCTTCAAAGAGACTATCTCTTTTCCATAAAACTGTATTAGAAATTCAGTCTCAAGCTTTAATATCACCCTGTTGGAGATATTCCTTAATCATACCAATCCTAAAGGAAAACAAATACCCAAACCTCTGAACCTCATAGAGACCTATATCATTATTAAATAATGACTATAAGATATTTATGACAATATTAACTAACAGAATGAAAATACCACTATCCAAAACAATAAATAATGATCAAACTGGATTTATATATCATAGACACACACATTACAATATTAAAAGGATAATTTCTCTTATAGATTATGTTAATAAAGAAAATAAAGAGACACTCATAATTGGCTTAGATATAGAGAAAGCCTTTGATTCTCTAAATTGGGACTCTTTATTCAAAATCCTAATGCTATTTGAATTTCCTGCATCCTTTGTTCATCTCCTAAAGAATATATATATATATATATATATATATATATATATATATATATATATATATATATATATATATATATATATATATATATATATATATATATATATACATATATATACATACAAATAATTTAGCATATGTCAAGTTAGGTCCTTTTACCTCTGAATCTATACATATAACAAAAGGCACTAAACAAGGATGTCCCATGTCACTGATTCTGTTTGCTCTGGCTATTCAAATATTGGCAGATTCAATTTGTAACAATATAAAAATCAAAGGAATAGACGTTTATGAACAATACAATTCTAAAGTAATGCTATTTGCTGATGACATATTACTAACATTATCTAATACAAAAGAGACATTAGAAGAATTAAATATATTAATTGGCAAATTTCACATGACTTCAGGACTCCATTTCAATAAATCAAAATCAAAATTTTTATTCTAAAAAAAGAACTGCAGACTAAGGGGGATCACATCATAGAGAAACAATAATCTAACCTTAAAATATCTAGGAATTGTGTTATGCAAGGTAATAATAAATTAGTCTCAAAAAACTACAATAATGTCATCAATATAATTAAATTCTCTGTGGAAAAATGGAACAAAATAATATTAACAGTTGAAGATAGAATACAGTTAATAAAAATGGTTTTACTGCCCAAGATCCTATATATAGCCTTGGCAATACAACTGTACCAGAAAGGAATATACTTAAAGAAATAAATTCATGCCTAATAACATTTTTATGGTTTTCCAAAAGAAACAGAATAGCTTTAATACATCACATCAGACCATGGAAACAGGGAAGATTAAACTTTCCTGATATAGAAACATATATAAAAACCTCAATATCTAAAACAATCTCAGATTGGATAAGTCCAAATTACTCTGCAAATTGGAAAGAATTACTAACTGCAATATCAATAAATTAATTTGATTTACAAAAAAAATTTCAAATAACAGATAAAAACAATTTGCCATGGAACATATTATGTATTAGTATGCAATATAGCATAACTAAACCCACTAAAACTCATATAATTAATCATTACATTGACTAATTTAGGAAAATTATTAATGCAAATATAGATTTAAAAATCTGGTTTGAGCTTTTAACACCATTTATAGTCATAACTTTCCACATAAAATATATAGAGAAATTATTAATTCCTGAGAACAGGAAGGATTTGTTTGTTGGCTCCAATGTATCAAAGAAGTAAAAGTTTTAGATATGCAAGTAATAAAAACAACATACAAAATTCCACAACAGGACCTGCTAACTTTACAGAGTATTCTGTCATATTTGCAAGATTTAAATAGCATAATTAACAATTCTTCATTTAAAAAAATACCTCAATTTATGAAATAAATATATGAAATCATACATAATGACTTTGACATGGGAAACAGTATTTCAAAATTTTACAAAATATTGATAAACTATAAAACAACACTCAAAACCTCATATTGAAAATATATAACAAAAGGACACAATACAGTTAACTGAAGATATTAAAACAATTATCTTATTATCGATAAAATATACATCCTTTACACAATATTGGAAAGTTTTTAAATGGAAATGCTTGCACAGAGCATTCTTAACCCTAGACAGAATCAGTAAAATTAGTTCTTCCATAAAAGGAATATGTTGGAGATGTGAGTAAGTGCACAATGCAGATTGGAACCACATTTTCTTTGATTGTGTTAAAATTAAGCCATTTTGGAATGGTATTAATAACTTTCTGCAGGCTTTATTTAATGATCATTTTATTTAACTAATGCTCTTGTATTATTAAATGTGAACGAAGGTCCTCATTTGAATAGGTCAAATCTGTATCTAGAATGGACCATACTTGCAATTTCAAGAAAGTGTATAACAAGAAGATGGAATACAAATACAATACCAACTTTGGAAGACTTCTACAGCCTACTGAAAGCTACAGCATTATTGGAAATTAAAATTAAAGCACTAAGAATTTATCCAAAGCCATTTATCAACAACCCTTGGGGAAAAGTCTTATTGTTTATTGACACTATACAATCATTTTTCAGATACTCTGATAATGAAGTGGACATACTTATAAAGTAACTGCATACATTAAGATCTGTTATAGTGTCAGGCTAATGTAAATAGTGTGCATAAGTATTTAAGATGTTATGTATAAATACTATGGAATTCACTCAAATGTATTTGAAAAATAAAAAAAAAATGTTGAGGTAAAAAAGAACTTGCCACTTTTACAGCTGCTACCATGATAGAGAAATTGCCATCACTTGAAACTGCTTTCAGAACTATTATAACCCATTTATTATCACTATGCTATGGCCACATTCAGAGTAATAGTCAAGGCACTGCTATGCTTTTTTTCCTAATCAGTATATATATATATATATATATATATATATATATATATATATATATATATATATATATATATAAAGAATTTTAACAGCATACATTATATATATTTTTTGCATTTACTATGGAGAAACAATAGTTATTGCATTAAAATCATTAAATCATTTTCTTATTAATTTCAAGAGCTATTACGTAGACATCCAGCCAGGAAAAGTAATTTTATCTGTGCTGGAACTTTCATATTTTATAGAATTTACAAAACTCGAGTGAATACTGTAGAAGCTATTTCGTAGCTCATTTGTAACATATTAACTTGTTTTTAATATTAATTGATACAGAGTACAGAAGACAACACAGGAACTCACCACAATGTTCTTCCAAGCATGATAAAAATTGAAGGACTACAGAACACAGTTTAAAGAAAAAATGCCATATATTCTGACATTTCTGAAAAGCTGGAATACCCAAATATCAACAATTTTATACATTTGTTAAGCTAACAGATTATTAACATTTCAAGAAGTACACTTTAAAAGGGCACACAGGATAATACTTTAAGTAATTAAGAAACTACACCAAAACCAACTCACTCATGCAGGAAGAGAACACTCGTGTGTGCTAAATGGATTTCACTAACACTTCAACTAATAAAAGGCTTGTTGAGGAAATGAAAAGGCAATCATTTGCATGCCACTCTCAGGAGGACAAGCTAGTGTGTTCCAAGAACCTTTTTTCATTAATGAAGTCACTAGAGGAAAACAAAAGAAATCCAGGAGGCTTTGAGTTCGTAAAGAGTGTAACCAATACAGGGATATGTCACTTGCTTGAAGAAGTGACGTGTACATACAAAGTCCATTGCATGCTGAATTATTTGATGATTTGGGATCAATATTAGGGATGTCTGGGAACAATGGCAAGAGAAACATTAGAAACAATTTCCCCCAAATTAAGGAGATGAGGTTAATGATCCTGCACCCCCAAATCTTACACATATGGAAAAGAAAACTGTGAGGGGGTCACTACTAGCAATGTGGGTATTTGGAATGGAAGAGCAAAAGAAAGAAAGAAAGAAGGAAAGCATGATTGCAACCCCTAACCTTTCTAATCATAGCTGTTACATTTTCTCAAAATGAGTCCATGCTGAGTTAATTACACACTCCAAAGAAAATTAATCTTCAGAAACCGTCACATATCTGCTGACAATGAACATATTTTTAAAGAGCAAATGTAGAGGAACCTTTATCTTATTCTTTACAGTCTGCAAACACATACAATCTGAAGTTCAAATTATTTTGCCTATCTATTCTAAGAAGCCACCTGAATCACTCAGTACATATAATAAAAACATAAAATTAAGAAGAATAAAGTCATTTTTTCTTAACTTAAACAGGGATGATCATAGTTAACTTCCTTTATCTTCTATTTTTCAGGTTTCAGATGAAGCACAGTGACACTTGTCAAAAATACAATAATGGTGTATTACATTTTAATGTATTTAAAAGTCATTGATGTTCTGTAAACCGTCATAAGATATGAATATTATCAATAGTAGTAGTAATAGATTTATTTGTTGATTTATTTCCTTTAAATATTAACTGGGATAGTTCACCTGACATAATCCATTTTCACTGGAGGCCAGTGCAGAAAAGCTCCACAGGTACATACAGAAATAAAAATGTGTAGTTTTCTGAGCAAAGTTCATAATAAACAAGCTAAATATTAAAATCATAATATTAATGTTATAAGCACTAGAACAAAATTACACAATAATGTTTTAGACATTAACAGTAGTATATTAGTTAGTTCACATGTAGCTTTATGAAATAAGTACAAAGATAAACAAGGGTAACCACCCGTGTGTGAATGCATGTAGCAAATTGATTAAATGTTGAGTAGTATGAATGTTAAGGATAACAGAGATGGAAAGAATGATATGACTGGTATAGTTAGTCATTGCCTTATTGTCAAGCCATGGTAGAGATAGATAACTCATTGCAGCCCTTCAGTTGTTACATATGTAACATATGCTTATTTGCAAATTGTCTTACTATGGTAAAGCTAATGGATAACATCTGAAAATAGGCATTTATGTTTAGTGGGTCTTACCAAAATAGCAAAGGCAATAATAACATGCTATTATGTAACAAAACTTTTGTGTAAATTATATGTGTATATTATACAGCTTTTCTCTTAGGGCCACTACTAAAAAAGGGCATGTACCCAGTCAAACTTTCCCAGTCAACACAAGCAATAAATAAATAAACCTATGATAAAAACAGTAAGTTTAGAAAGATAAAATCACTCCTTTGCTGCATTGATTATAAAGGTCACTAGTTTTTCTTAGATATATATATTATTTATTGGCTAAGAACGATGCAATGACAAACACTGACTTTTCCTTCAGCACACTGTGTAAATGAAATAATACAGACATAAAATGTTTAGTGTACACATTTTAGTGAACAAAACAGTAACTGCCCTTTCTTCTTGATTATGAAGTATTAATTTAAATGACTGACACTGAGGCAGTTTATAAGATATTAGGAAAACAGCAAAAAAATAATCAGTCTCCTACTCAAACTATTTGACTTTATGATTTATTATGCATACAGAACAGATATTTTCATTAACACCTCTTCACATCTACATATGGAAGTCACATTTCTCAAGCTAATTAAATATGACTGGTCAACATTTATTGAAGTACCTTCTTGATTTTTACAGATTGTTGCAGTAAAATATTTTTAATCAGAAAATACTGATGGCAAGAATACAGAGGAAAAGAAAACAAATAATGCACAACAATGCAATAGGAAATCCCATGAATACTAAATTCACATCAAAGTCAGAGGCTGTGTTGATGCATATGGCAAACCTAGCTATGGTACCCAACTCAATATATATTACTCTGATTTTCAGTGCTGTATTAGACACTGTATGGCAGATTTGTTCTCAGACATCAAACTTACCTTAACATGCTTTCCCTGAAAAAGTGTCTGTCTGGGATTGTCACCTAAAGAAAAGAGAGTTACATATTTTTAAGAAATATGTACTGATCAGCAATGAATAAATCCCACAATAGACTAAAAGCCCTGCCTCTATGCAGTATCATATCGATGTTTGCTTCCTTTGTGTCTGTCTGCCATCTGCATGTCCTGTCACCCCCAAATTTAGCCCCTCATAGTATTATTTTCTGTCTTGTCTTTCATTTATGTCCATGTGTTCCTTAACTCTTCCCTAACCCTCTCTCCTACACCCTATACCCTTTTTCCTTTTCCAACTGCCCTCTTAAAAACATGGAAAATGTGGGGTCCATTCCCACAAAAACATAGTGCCCTTCCTCTCCCTCCTTCTCCAGCACAATTTTCTTAATATCTTCCTTCTGTGGCTCGATTGCCTTCACTCTCTCTGATTTCAAGCTTTCTTATCTTCTCTCTTTCCAGTCTTACAAAAGCCCAAACAGAGTGCTATCTCCCAAGCCCCTAATTACACTACCAGTGGTATCAGAACTTGTCAGAAATTTAGGATGCATGGTTAAGCTTAAAAAGGCTAACCTAGTGCACAACTATGAACTTATAAACCTGTATAAGGACACTCTTTATAATGAGTAGAAGAAACATTGAAACAGTTTGGGTAAGCTGTGGGCCTGTGGCTCTCAGCTCTGCTCAGAGCAGGTTCTCATGAAAGTTCTCGAGAGATCTACAAAGGCTTTTGCCCATGGCCTCCTGTTAAAAATGCCTGATACCATTTGTGGCTTTATGTATATTTGACTTATTTCACATATAACAACAGTGGTTCCAGCTTTAAATCCACAAAACTGCTGCGCGTGTTCCATCACAGGGCTGAGACCTTCTGAAATCAGCTCTGTTTCTTCCTGCCTAGCTCATTTAAATACAAGTGCAGCACTACTATACATGTATTACTGTTACGCTGATGTAAAGCATAAAACTATGACCATCAGGTAATATTCCTCTGCATACTAGCATACTCCATAGCTTTGTGAAAATGCTTCATTTGATGACATATTATGACCTAATAATATTTGAAGAATGTTTACCTTTGTGCTCTATGACAGAGGAAATATTCTGTTTTCTACTCAGTGGGAATGAAGTAGCAGCTGTCTGTTGAAACAATAGAAGAAATGGGTGATTAATGACTCATTAAATAGAGTTAGTCAGAAGTAAGAGCTATGTTCACATTACTGCCATATGATGAGCTATGCTAGCTAGTTCATCAGCATTTTAATAGTAGTAAAACAACAGCACCCTAAAGCCATTATGTGACTTAACTTTGGCAATACAGTCAATGACAGAACCGTCAGTAACAGCTGCAAAGTGACAAAACTGCAATTAATTCAGCACATGCTATACAACAAGGTTAAACTTTCCATCTCTTTTATTGCATTACAGCTTCTGTGCTCAACAAGTTAACTGTATGCTTTTTTTTTTTTTTTTTTTTTTTTTTTTAAAGATTATGTGCTCGACAGATGACCAAACAAAACGCTTATGATGTACATTCAGAAAACAATAAAAAAGCCTGACATGGCGATTGCAAATATGACATCACTACACCCGACATGAAAATAAAATTAATTTTAAAAAGACAAAGCCTTCTTTCTAGTTAGTCATGCCATTAATTCTCATTTTAGGTTTTTCTAACATACATATTGGACATACATTCATTTCTCAATAGTAAAAAATGTGGTATGTCTAGCGGCAGTATGAGTAAGGTGTTCACAAACACTGCAGTTTAGACTTACTCAGAGATACAGTGTTCCCCACACAATTAAATGCAGATCACAGCAAGTTACATTGCATATCTCCCCAGATAGTACTTCTCATTAAGACAAAATGCATATATACAAAATTATTTCTGTACCCATTCACATAATACGTACCATCTGGCACTGAATACCCTAACCAAGAACTTACAGAGTGAGATTTCACAGAGTTAATGTAGAAATGACCACTTATGAATGTGTTTTTTCTTCCACTCCTTCCAATGCATGCATTCATAGATGAACTAGGGACAACAGTTTATTTAGACTTGTTAAACAATATGACATCAAGAAACATCAGAAGAAATAAGCATGGAATTGTAATAGTCCAAAAGTAAGTTAATTATGTCATGATGCAAACACACTCAGTCTGCATGGAGGATCTCTGCATAACAAGCTTCAGAGTTAAATAAAATAGAGATTTATGGCCTATTGAAATAATTATCAGATACTGGGTGGGTAATGCAGTTACATATGAATGTCTGTTTAGGTAATATATAATTTGTGTTAAATACATTGTGATGAGCACAACTTGGGAACATTGCATAACAGTAGTGTTCAACTTGTTTGAATCAGCTGTGGGCTAAGCTGCACAATATAGCACTACTAGGGGTTGATGCAAGCTACTTTAGGGTGCTAGCAGCTCTTCTTTACATGTTATGCAGATATGCACAGCTTGCTGCACCTGAACCTATCAAGAGCCTACTTATTGATAGGATTTAGGTAAGTTGGTTTTACTAGGAAAAGTTGCAATTAAAAATGCATGCATCAGTGGAGTGCATGGTTCAACCCCACTGCACTAAGAGCAGCTATGAGCAATATAAAATAAACAGGGAAAATGAAACAACCAATGAAAAACATCTAAAGTTCTAACCAGTATTGTTTCTTTCCCAGAACTGTGGCAATTGCTGTCCTGCCTTTACAATAACTGCTACAAGCTCTAGATATAACTGCTACAAGCTCTAGATAACTCATACATCTGGCTGGTGCTTAGTCCTTCAATGATTGAATCACAGTTGTTCAAGATTCATTGTACAAGATCATCATTTCTGTTTGTTCTCTTCATACAGAAGTAATGGCTTTCTTACTACACAGTAGTTTCTTTTCAGTGACTAAGATTACAACCACTCATGCAAACAGCAAGAAAAGTTTTGATTCATGCTTAACTGTTTGCTCTTTCTCTAAGGTCCAGTGACAGAATTAAAAGAATATATCAATGGTAGTACTGGATTGTAATTCCCCACATTGTGGTACAGGGAGCTTACCCACTGTAAATCAGACTTTTGTAGAACTTTACAGTATAGTGTGTTTTCTCATAAAATGCACCGGCTTGAGTACAAGTGTTTTATGTGCACTTAGACCGTTAGTTATAAGGAGCTTAAGTCAAAGGATTGTGATATAAGGTTTGGCTTTGTGGACTTTTACATTATCAACTACATTTTGACCAATGGTAGCTGATGACTTGAAAACAAGAGGGGGCTAACTGGAATGGGGTACATGCACACACACACACACACACACACACACACACACACACACACACACACACACACACACACACACACACACATATACAAATAAATGTTACTGCTAGAAATCAATTTTAAATAGCATTATATCATTGGGCAAAGTGAGAACATCCAGTGATTTATCATTTCCATGATATTTGTCTATTTTAATTGTTGTTGTTGTGTCTTTCAGCTTTTCCTGGTTAGGGGTCACCACAGAGGAACTCCGGTCCGCTAATGATTGGCAGTAGATTTTTACATGCCGAGTTGCCAGCTCTGATGCACAGCCTTCAACAAAGGGCCCATTCACGCATGTCTCCACACAGAAGACGCTTTAGCTGAGAATCGAACAGGACAACGTCTTACTGTGAGGCGACAACGCTACTGCAGCACCACCACCGTAGTTATATTTGTCTATTTTAATAACAATTATAAATATCAAGCAATATAGTTTTTTTTCCAGAAGAAAAAGATGAACGACCTTGAAAATCTCTCAAGAAAGAGTAATATCAGAATGATTGGAATATAACAGACAGTGAACAACAGTGAATTTGAGCAATTTGTAATGCTGCTATAACAAGAAAGGTTTGAGAAACCAGGAAATCAAGAAATGCTTATATGGAGGATAAGATGAGGTGGCAACAAGCATATATCAGAACTAACAGCAGACCCAGGCATGTTATGGTATGTTTCCATTCTTTTGGTATGAAAAATGAAATAATAAGGCAAACCCAAGACTTAAAGTCATCCTATTTTTAGAATAGCCACGTTAATTAGAAAAGAGTCAATGATTACTGCAGAGAGATTTGCAAACAACAAGAAGGGACGGAAGTTTCAGAAATGAACTAGCTAAAGAATGTAGAGGGATATATGCTGGATGATGAACAAAAAGGCAAGCTGAATGCATAAGTGACAAGGGATGAGACTAGGAAAGCCTTATATAAGATGAAGGAGAGGAAAGCTGGAAGGCCAGACAAATTCCCCCTAGAGTTCTACAAATAGGGAGGTGAGGAAGAATATAAGAGACTACAGGTCTCAGGTAAAACGTGTTAAGGTATTAGGAGGACCTGGATAACCACTATACTTAAAGAGAAGGAAAAAGAGAGGAAGTGGGAAATTTTAGGCCTATGTTTTCATTAATGTAGATATCAAGATTTTGGTAAATGTATTGACAAGAAAATTGGATGAAGTATTGTCAAACATAATGTTAGCAGGGCGAACATGGCTTTGTGAGGGGTAGGAATGCAGAAAAAATGTGTGAGACCTAATGGAGTTTATGTGCAGAGAGGAAAAGAAACATAAAGGGGAAAAGTGGAATTGTGTCCTGTGATCTGCAGAATGCCATTTATATGACAAGGTTGGAATTCCTACGGAAGGCACTGCAGCAAAGGCAGCTAGGGGGGAAAAGTTTATAAGTTGGATACAAATTGTATACCAAGACCCAGAAAATGAAATACTTATAAAAGGAGGAGTATCTTAGGAGACATGGATAGAGAGGTGGACCAAACAGGGATGCCACTATCCCCAGGCCTGTTCACACTTGTGATTGAGGAACTGGCAGTAGTAGAATCAAATATAATTTATAAATACTTGAAGGAAAGGAAGGGGTAGGATCTCAGTTAGTGTCAGATGCAGATGACAGCAGATGATAGCATGTTAATGTTAGAGGATCGGGCTGCAGCAATGGGAATTATATGAGAGACATTCAAGAAGTTTAAGGAATTGGTAGGACTTTGGTGCAACAGCAAAAAGGCAGTGGTATTAGGATTAGGAGAAAAGAAGATGAAAGGGGCAACAGGTGAGATAAAACAGTCAGAGTTCCCCAAGTACATAGTGCTTTATGTTGGTAATATAATGACAGATATGATCATGAAAACTTATAGAAAGTTGGACAATACTTTCTGGAGGGGGGGTTATACATTGCTTGGGGGTATTAATGCGGCAAGGATGATGATATGATCAATAATCCTCCACCTACTTTGGAACATACAAGTAGACCCCAGGAACAAAGGGCTATACCAGATGTAGAAAGACATAGAGGACTGGGTCAATAAATGTGAGGGGAAAAGAGTGAGCAGGGCAAAAATGAGAATGAATAAGAAAAGGAGAATCTGGGGGTTCCCACACATCCCATCATATACACTGACATGGTTAAGCAAGAGGGAGTACAGGAGGCAGAGAGGCATGTAGAAGCTTACTAAACTATATGAATGAAGCATCACTAAATGAATTAGGATGTATGAAATGGAGTGAAAGGAACCCCAGAAAACTATGGGGTAAAGGAGGGGGGTCAAAGACAGGAAAGAGCGTGAAGAAATATGAAGGCAAAGTGGAATAACTCATTTGGAAGACTTGGTTTGCAGAGAAAAGGATGATGGGGAAAGATTTAAAACAATGGAGAAGTTAATACAGAAATATAGACTATGAGAGACCCCGTGGTGGAACTAATTGGTACTCAGGAATGCCTGTTAAAAGAATACTGAAAGAGCAACAGGAGAAAGAAACAGACAGGAAGGAAGGAAGGACAAAAGGAGAGGGGATGACACTCTGGTAGAAACAGAAGAGGTTAGGGAAGTAAAGGATCAAAGAGATCTTAAAGTGTTAATGGAAAGAAGAGACAAGGTCTAAGAAATGCGGATGAGATAGAATTGGGGAAGGGATGAACAATGAAAAGGATTTCTAGGATACTGGCAGAAGACAATGCAGGCAATGAAGTACATGCGAACAGTACACAGAACAGGAGATCAAAGTCTGAGAATACTGCATAGATGGTATCTAATCCCCAAGTAACTGGTAAAGGAAGACAGAAAGGAGGACAGAACATGCCAAAGGTCTGACATACAATACATCCTCTGAGCCAGTACCAATGGATTTACTGCACATCAGTAAGTCTAATGGTATCAGAAGTACTCAGTCTAGGGAACTAAACCTCTTCTGTAACATCAGCAGAATGGTTTGAAGAGAAAGGTTTATTTCAGAAAAGACACTGCTGCTCTGGAACAGACTCCCCATCCTCGTAAAACAAAGCTCATTCCTGTACATATTCAAGTGCAACTTGAATGTATTGATGGGAAACAAACTTGACCTCAGGACTGCCCCCTGTCCTACTAATGGACAGAGGCAGCTCCTAAATGCATCATCCCATGCATGAGTCACCTCATATTATCTATGGTATGATCACAGCTATTCTCACTAGGGCTAATACAAAATTATTGACCATGAGATGGGTAAGGTAATATTGACCATGAGATGGGTAAGGTCAATCTAACACCAAATGGGTTAGGTTAGTTCAAGCACCAAAAGTCAAATTGGCTAGGTTTAAAATGTATTACCTATGAACCTATATTTCAGAAGGAAGCAGAACATGTTTGGAAATTCTGTATATGGGGCATAAAGAAAGATAACATCTAAAAAGAAAAAGAAAACATTATGATACTGCTGAGTTCTGAAGTTAAAACCATCATCTCTCAAAACTGGAAGGGGACAAAAACAATACGGGAGCAAGAATTACATAAGAGGTTCCTGGACATGGGGGAAGATGGCAGAAACTGTTTAGAATGTGGAAAGGAGGGTATGGAGTAGAGGAAAGGCAATGAAAAGAGGCATAAGAATACTGCAAAAGTAAAAATACCAAGAGGAAGAACAGATAGGATAGGGTAAGAAATAAAACAGCCAGCTGCTTTTGCTGAGGTATGGTGCACCATGTATGAGGACTGCAAGTGAAAACAATATACTGTATAGAATTAATTTAAATTGTCAAATATAAACACCAGTTTTAGGCTCTGTTTGATATAAAAGATAAGATGGACTGGATTGTAATTAAGAATGTAAACAACAATGGGCCAGCCGCTTGTGGGGATAAACTGCACCATACATGAAAATTATGCACTAGAGAGGTGATATGAAATAAATCACTAAAGATTAGTCAGTCAGTAATGCCAGAGAGTTCCATGTGTTTTATTGTTCAAAAAATGCACGTGGATGCAAAATATGATGTTCTAGTAACATTTTTATGTGAATTAGGGTAATATTTAAAAATCATTACTGTAATATTTAAAAGGTATCTCTGATTTGGGCCTTTGTCCTCCCATTACTTTTGGCTTTGCCTGGAGTTCTTGAAGTTGAGAGTTATGACCTAGCCACAGGTGGGACACTACTTTTCATAAGTTCTAATAATTCTTTGTAAGACTGTCAGGCATAACAAGCTGTGTAACTATAGTGTGATGCCTGTTATCTCATGTGAGGCTTGCAGGCTTAAACACAGGTACATGGAATGTTGAAATAAATGAATACTATAAAAGTTGATAGAACGAATACATAAATAAAGATAATAGAATACTCAATATTAGTAATTAGAACAGGGACTGTCAGAAGTAATTTGTGCTTACAGTAATACATCAGAAAGGATTGGATTTCTGAAGAAACTAAGAAAACTGCATATATATATATATATATATATATATATATATATATATATATATGTATATAAAATTTTGAATATGGGTATTGTAATTTTGATGAAGTTAGTTATAATTTGAAGGAAACGAAGTCAAGGTATGGATAAGATGTAGAAAGATGTAAAAAATAATGAAGCATATAGGAATGGAAAAAGGCAAGGATGGAGGTTTTACATTATCATAAAGGGAAATTAAAAAACAGAGATTGACTCTTTGTGTACACAAACACCTTAAGGAGAAAATAGTAGGAAACAAGTGGTTGGGTTTACTAACCACTGTGTCATTCATGGTATTTTTTTCAAGGCAATGATGAAAAAAATCAAAACTAGCAAACATCTAAAAGAGTAACAGAATAATGTGTGCATAGCAAAAAGATGCAGAAAGAAGAAAAAAGTTAATTTAACATAAAACATTTTTTGTAAATCGGACAGAAAAGGAAATCTTCTTCTTCTTCTTCTTCTTTCGGCTTTTTCCCGGTTAGGGGTCGCCACAGCGGATCACCTTGTCCGCACATTTGAATGGCAGTGGAGTTTTACGGTGTCGAGTTGCCAGCCCGGCGCCCAACCTTCCACAGAAGGCACACTCACACGCACACCTAGGGCCAATTTAGAGTGTCCAATCCACCTGCAGCATGTCTTTGGGATGTGGGAGGAAACCGGAGCACCCGGAGGAAACCCACGCGACCACAGGGAGGACATGCAGACTCCGCACAGAAGGCACCCCAGCCGAGGATCGAACCGGAGAACCTCTTGCTGTGAGGCACAGAAAAGGAAATAAACACAAGAATAAATATATGCTGGAATGAGGACTATAAAAGGATATTTTAAATCAATGTTATTAATTTTTTTAAAAAGAAAACAACATATATGAAAAATGGGAAATTACACTGATAAGAAAACAAAGTTTTTTTAATGTAAGGAAAGACGAGGTAAGACTATTAGAAATGAACATGTTATAAATTAGGAAGTAGGTATAAAATAAAACAATAGCAAATAATGACAATGATTAATGATTTCATATGACGATGTATACAACAGAGAAATAAAAATAATAGAAGAATTGCCAGTTAAATAAGCAAGAAGAAACAGAGAGACAGCAATACAATAATTCGTGGCTTAAAACTGAGAATGAAAAAAGTGCATCTGGTTTACATAGATTAGACTGCAAAATTTAAAAGGGCATGTAGCCAGATAAAAGGTGATTCCTGAAAGTATTAGATGAAGGGATAAAACAATGGATAAAAGGAAAAAAAGAAGAATATATGAATGTGTCATCAGATTTATTTAGAAAAGCATCAAGGTCCTAAGAATCCACCTTTGATAGGGCAGTCTGTTATTCAACCTGTGCCTCAGATACTCTGAAGTGCTGAGTCAACTAGAATTCTTAAAACTGGACAGTACAAATAAGTACTCTCCACTGTGAACCTTGTAGTAACCCTCCTTTCAAGAGGAATAACTCATGTTTATTTAAAAAACAACTCTCTTTTTTATTTGTTCTCTGATGGATGAATGTCCTTGGGCAGGATTCACGAAGCCTCCGTGTAAGAGTTACAAGGCTTACACAGAGGCTGCAGTTAAACGGTGTGACGTCAGCATGTCATGCATATGCATGAGGGCATGCTGAATCACACCTAAGGCTAACGCAGTCCGTGGAAGACAGTAGGGGGCATGTCCATAGGCTGAGCCCTGCAAACGGACACGCCCCCAGAAGAGTAAAAGTCCCGAAAGTAAACCCTCACGACAGAGCCCGTGTAAATGTGAATAAACACAACACAACACATGCCCCCACAGACTACGAACATAAAATGTACAAATGAACATCTTATCATTTTTTTTTAAATTGTAAAGATGTTTGCCCGTGAGTGCACTCGTTTGCGCGGGCGTGCCCGTAGCTTAGCCACAGTTAGCAGTCAGTGGAAAAGCATATAAGAACTAAATATGCAAAGTAAGCCAAGAAGCAATAGCGTAGCGGAAGAGACGTCAGCTGAAGAGCAGGCAGTCATGGTTTGAGCCCCCCCCCAACATCAATTTTTATTTTTAGTGAAATAAGCACAAATCAAGTCCCTGACATATATGTACACATATAAAATTATATTTTATGTAAAATGTAATGAAATGGGCCATATATTTTGAAGAAATGTGAGATAAAATAAAAAAAAAATGTCAGATGTGCCTATAGCTGAGCTACAGTTTAACAAGTTGAGTGCATCTGCCCGTAGGTGAGCAGTAGTTTAACAGGTATAAAATGAGTGCCCGTAGGTGAGCAGTGGTTTAACAGGTGTAAAATGAGTGCCCGTAGGTGAGCAGAGTTTAACACACTGAAACTGTGTGCCCATGGCTGAGTTGAGTGTAATATGCGTGCTGACAGCCAAATGACGTGTAAACCAGCGTAACCCGTCTGCGCGGAGCTGTGCGCCGCGCTAACAAGCTAACCGACGGGCAACGTTGAGCAAGCTGTAACAAAACTGCCTTTACACATACACACCTCCTAGCCTGTGTAGACAGTCATAAAATATAAAAAGCAGTGGCCAGGTTCGAACCCAGGATACCATGCACCATAGTCAAGGTACTGAACCACTAAGCCATGACAGTTGCACTTAGAAATGCAGTAATAGCATATATATAGGAATGAATAGAAAGAGGAGCATGACAAAGCAGGTTTTGTGAAGCTGATACAATTCCAAAATGGCCAATCACAGATAAGTGCGGGAAAAACAGCATATATAAGCCCCATGCGGGAATACACAGCATAACCGGTTGTAGAACCGACTTGCAGCCAGAATGTCAGGTGTAGGTGAGTGTAGTTGCTGTCAAGCACAGAGGTGGGGCATTGAGGAGTCCAAATATATGATTTGGCTCCTTGTCCACAATCATGAGGCCCAACTCATGCAGGGCCAGGTCCTGTGGGTAACATATATGGCTGAGGCATGGGACCGGTTGGCTCATGATCTCACCAGTGCCACAGGGATACCAAGGACTGGTGAGCAGGTCCGTCACCACCATGCGGACCTGAAGAGACAGAAGCAGGACCAACTGAACCATTGGATCCAGGAGGCCCGGCAAATGCCCAACGCCCCACTACTGAGTAAGTTACATGTAATTATTTATGTAAGAAATGAACCTAGCTGATATTATGGAGATGTGTATTCCAATATTACTTTATTTATATTACAGCTGCAGGTGTCTGTTCTGTGAACTATAGAGCCTATGGCGATAGGCTGGCACGGTTGCGCCACCAGGCAGGTCAGTAATCCTCTCCCTGTAACTGTAAATAAATATATAAGTATGACAGTTAGCAAAAGAGTGCAGTGTAGTCACTAATTAATAAATTGTGCAAGTAACAGTGTAAGAGGGTTTGCAAGTATTGCTTGATTACAAAAGTGTGATTCAGTCTGTAATCCAAACATAAAAATGAAACAAGTCTGAAATAAAGATGTCCCACCTGTAATATAATAGTACATAATCTGCAGCAGGCTGAAAAGCACAGCTGCAGAAGCTGAGTAAAACACATGTGTGAAATATATCCCTGTTGAAATACAGAAACATGACAGAAGTGAGACTGTTGGAAAGGATTGTTATAACTACAGGTAAAACATGTCAATAAAGCCTAGAATTAAGTACCATCCTGAATTGTAAAAATAAAACAAGTGAGAGAGTGTGAGAAAGAGTTATGAATCCACCAATAAAGTAGTAATAACTCCTGAATAACGTATACTGCAGTCAGTACAGAATGAAATGAATGTGACAGGCAGAACCAAACAGTAACATGTGTTGAAAATGTTACTGCAGCTGGAATGTGTATCCCAAAATCTGGATATGTTGCTCTCAGTCTGCAATATGCAGATAGTATGGTTGTCTGAAATACCAAACATCCACAGTTGTCTATAGCTATATAAAGCAAATGTAGCAGGATGATGTAGCTGAACAGAGCCAGATATGAATGTGTACGAATACAACTGAAAATGTATATTGATGTAGCAGTAACATTCCTATCACCAACTTGAAGTAGTTATCACATAGGAAACTGTAGGCAGAACTGTAGTGTGTGTATATATCTGCAGCTATTAGAAATGTACAGCATATGTATTGGTATTTGAAGTTGTTAATTAAATTTTCTTCACCCTACCCTATAACCACATATAATCCATTCCATGTGAAATTGGTATGTGCAATCACAATTAACACCCCGGACATTTGTCCTGTTGGTTCATACATATTTGCATGTACGTTGATGCATCTGCCCTGTTCATACATCCAAACCTGATGGCCTGTTGCCATCAATCAACCCTGCATGTTGTTGGACTGTGTATTGCTTTTCAAAATATGCATATGTTATGCTTGCTGTTCAATGGTTTGAATATCTGGGTGTTTGGTTAATGGGAATACTAATGCATGCTGTTACAACTAATTGTGAATGGTATTGTACGTTACTAACCTAATCTGTCATGACATAATGCAAAACATAGGACTACAGGGAAAGCGGATTCCAGCGGACCCACCTCTCCCTCCTCAGCTGGCGAGTGCACCTGGCAGTAGTGCCCAGGCCGGACCCTCCTCCGGTGGCCCTGTGCCACCTGCGGGTGGTAGCGCTGCAGGGGATGGGGCTCGCCCCCCCTCTGCAAGTGTGGCTGGAGGAGAACATGCACTCACCCTCTGTAATGTCCGGACTGTGATGCATAGGGAGATCCGGGAAGCTGTTCTTGGGCCCCTACGCCAGCTTGAGGCACAGGTGGCACAACTAATGGGCGTGCCTGCTGCCTGGCCTACACAGTCCCCAGCACAGCCCAGTCCTGGGCAGTGAAGGCACAGTGGCAACTGCCCATGGGTGAAGATATCAGTTCCACTGTTGCCATCTGTGGGCTCATGGGCTCTAGATATCCAAACATCCATCCCTGTCAATTGTGTAACCCCCCACATGTGTCATACACCGCCCCTGTATGCCTCTTGTTTGTCTTTTCTGTTAACCTACCCAACCTACCTCCCCAGCTATACTGACTTCCTGTACCTGACATACCACTTTCACCTGAAAAAAAAAAAAGGGCACTCTGTACCCACAAAAAAATTACGCCCCATACATAGCTGCCCATTTCACACACAAGTCTGCTGGACATGGAAACTGTCAATTACAATTGGCTGTACAACAAGTATTATTGTTGTCCTTAAACCTCTCTCAGGGGTGGAAGGTTTCAAATGTCACACCAAATTACAAACATATGCACAGCTGTTGCTGATGAAGAAATGGGCAGCTATGGGCCATACCTACATCCCTCCTGCAAAACCCAAGCTTGTTTCCCTACTGTCTTACCCTCTTTGTGACCCCTTTTTCACCACTTTCCTGTCTCCCCATTTTAATTTCTTTCAAAGAAATTAGCGCGGGTGTGAGCAAGAGTAAGCCCTTTTAAGCAGTTGTAAGCAGGTGTGCGCAGAGCTGAATGCCAGTGCGCATGCGTGAGCTCCACGCAAACTAGCGCTAACCCGGTTATAACTGCATAAAAGTGCCTTAGTCACTCTGAATGTCAAGGCCTGTAGTCTGCTCAAAAGCAAAATAAAATCCCACTGTCAGTCCCGAACCCAGGACCTTGGAAACAGTAGTCTGCATGACTTACCACTAAGCCATGACTGTTATATAAGAACATTGTGCTACAATAAATATATCATGTAATAGTAGGAGTGAATGTAAAGGGAATATAGGATGTGTAGTACACAAAGCATGTCATGTATATTTACTGTCAAATGTAGTGAATTTCTATAATAGTAGTGTGTGAACAGAAACAGCCATGCTAGTTGGTAGCTAGTAGGTAATAATGTCACTGTAGCACCTTGCAAGCCACACACACACACACACATAATCACAGCAGGATAATCACTGCCCATACCCCACAACCTCTTACAGGAACACATCCAGACTAAGTAATAAAAAATGTGGAGCAAAGGCCCAAAAACAGGGACACATTCCAAATATTGCTCCAACAAACTTAGACAGTTGAGAGAGTAACAGGTTTTGCATTATGTTGGATGTTTGGAAGGGTATGAAGTCTGAAACTGAAATATTTGTTACTATAGTCTGACTTGAGCCCAGAGTGATTTGCCAGAAAAAGCTGTTTATGAGATATGGACCAAAATATGAGGCAAAAATGTGGACAACCTGCAAATATCTGTACACTTGAGAGGTCTGACACTGCCATATTTGAATAGTTAAGAGCCTACACATAGCAACAGTGACTGAGTTACAGGGATGCCCCACAGACTTCCTGTGAAATGTACAAACAGTAGGCAGAAAGGTGTTACAACACATGCAATGGTAACTATGAAGTACTGAAAGTATGCACCACTTGCATGTCGGAAATAGTGTAATAATACATATGCTCATGCTAACCCACAGTCACAACTGCAGAATACCAGGCAATTTAATGGGTGTACCCCACTGATATGTACCATTCCATGAGGCAGATAAAAGATGCACCTGAGAGTCTCTGGGGCCTGCTCAGCAGCATACTCAAACACCCTAATAGATGTCAAGGCCCACACCATGGCCAGACCACACTGCATGCAGTAACACCCTAGCAGATATAGCAAGCATTCCAAGGTGTGAATGTACATGGAAAATAGGAAAGCCACAGCAACACACTACAGTCAAGACACCTAGCAGGCATACAAGTAGTGAATGTAAAGGGCAAATATTGAAGCCATAGCAACAAAGTGCAAGAGCCACTACTATATACCAGTTACACCACATGTCCCACAGGAAAGCACACACACCCACATTAACAGTAGTAGTAGTCTTAGGTGTCAGTGTACATACACACAGTACAGGAAACTGGAGAAATGAATGGAGAAATGTTAATCTACAACACAGCCAGAAATATGAGAGAGATACTAACCTTTACACTCACAGAACAGTGTCCACAGCATACCAGCATGGTCCCTGCCCTTAAACTCTGAAAGGGCTACGCCTATCTCACATACCTTTTTATAGCACTGTCCTGGAATCACAGTGAGAACTGCAATCAGTACACAACTGGCTGCATGCAATTAGCAAATGCTGGCTAACAATTGGTGCAGAGGCCATCACATGGACATATGCAGATACCTACAAAAGCATGCTGTACTCCCAGTCCACACATGCAATACTTTCATTGCACCCTGTGGAGGTAGGGAGAGAGAGAGAGAGAGAGAGAGAGAGAGAGAGAGAGAGACAAAACAGAGAGAGAAAAAAACATACACAAACAAAAACAGTCATCAAAACCCACTCGAAAGCTGACAACTGGAGCAGCAGCAGGGCACCAAACCAAACGGCAACGCAAGCAGCTGTGACAAACACAGGTAATGTAAAGTAATACTTTAAAAGTCTACATACTGTGAACCCTCCATATGTGTCATTGGTCTGTATCCATATGTATATGAAGATGTGCATAGGGCAGGGGACATACAGCAACTATCAGTGAAGGCTGTACATACATATGTATGTGAGGGCATCTATGCGCACATATCAATGTAGGTTGAATGTAGGTTGTAGTGCAATGTACAAAGTAGGTTTCACAGTTATGTATGTTTAGCAGTATGTTAGTGTGTGTATACAGTTTTGTAAACAAACATGTTGATATACCTATCTATCATATGGATACGTATGTATGTCAATATATGCATGTATATATAATATGCATATATGTATACATACATAGAGAGGGATGTAGGAATACATAGACAGATGTAGATAGAATATGTAGAAACATATATATGTAATACACACATACAGATATAGATATATGTAGATACATATACATAGACAGACAGATCTGACTATCTACAGATATGACTGTATATGACGATCTCACACTCCCCTGTCCCACCCCTCTGTCACTCTCACCCCTCTCTGTCACACACACCCCTCTCCATATCTATAGCAATATATGTACATCGATATATATATGTGTATATGTATACAGACATATGTATATATATATATATATATATATACATACATATATATATATATATATATATATATACATATATATATATATATATATATATATATATATATATATATATATATATATATATATATATATATAGAGAGAGAGAGAGAGAGATGTATATATATTCTGAGTGAGGCACATGTGTACAGATGTATTGCAACAGGTGCCTGGTGACAAAGGCATGGAGTGAACACCAGTGTCGAAACTGGAGTACCATACCTCATTTCAAATCACATACACCAGTAACCACCAGATATGTGATTGGCTGCCCACCACTGTATGTGTCAGGAGTGAACAGGGTCATAAATGTGTACAATATTCCCCTCAATGATAGTCACAGTGGCACACTATTCCTGGAATACCTGCACATGGTATGTGTCAGCAGACATGGTGTGTCAGCTATGGACATGTAGGTCAGTGTACCCCTCCACACCACACAATGGCTGCCACGGTATGTACCTCACATGACAGCTACAGATATGGAGAAGGACACAGTGACATGTACGACACTGTGACAATGCACTCAAACACATTACCAATGCACAGTGACTGACAACACCACAGAGTACACACATACTACCCACATAGAGGTTACCACTCCTGGATTTACATACTTAAGTCACACCCATGACAGATGTCCAACAACCATAGTAACACCTCACACCATCCACAACCTAAATGACTGCTGTGTGTCGTCCTTGACACCGCAGTAGAGAGCACATGGCTGAGGTACAGGTTCCTACCCACAGATAAGACATACCCTGCAATAAACCACATAGCATTAAGAAGCAAGACTCCCCATGAGTACATGTCACACATACCCCTGCTGAATGTTAGTCAGATAGGTAATATGCCATATGAGTCACCCTGTGTAACTGTTTGACAGGAGCAGGTACCATCACATCACATGTGTCACAATGGTCAGGGTAGCAGAACAGTATGCTGCTGTAGTCCCAGGGGCAATAGCATATTGTATTGTATTGCATTGTAATGTATTGTATTGTGTTGTATTGTATTGGTATGTAGAGGTGCCTCCTTCGTGGAGTGGAACCACTGCTGCTGTACGCCAGTGTACAGGTACATATCCTGTAGTCAGGCTAGTGTTACATAGCACTTCTATATGTGTGTTTAGCTCCTCTTGGAGTTCATGTAGCATGCAACTGGGGATACCATCAGGTCCCAATGATGCTGTGTTTTCTGTTTTTCTGAGGGCAGCTCTCACCTGGACATCTGTGATGACAGGGAGGTTACATTCAGCTGGGATAAGTATGTCTTAGTTTGGGGGAGAGGGAGGGGGAAACTTGCACTGAACCTGTCTGCCACAATGTTGCCAATATCTGTGGGTTCAGTGAATTATTTGTTGTTGTGTACTAACTATGAGCATATTGGAGGGTTTCTGACTAGGTTTCTAACATAACTGAAGAAGGCCTTGTGGTTATCTATAGTGTCCCGTGAATTCCCTCTCAAAGTTGCCCATGGAAGTTTGTATGAGAGAAAATAGCTCTTTACTAGTGCTGATCAGACATGCCTTCCCTTTATGGAATTATGCTCTGTCTTGCAGTAGCTTCCATCTTTTGTTATACAATCTGTCTATGGCTGGGGTCCACCAGACAGGATGCTTTCCCTTTGTGGAGAGAGTCCTGGTCTTATATGGGATTGCATAATCCATGCATTCTCGGGGATGTCCGTAGAAATCATTTGTGAAGGAGTCAGCATTGTGGGTTGTGTCTTCCACTGGCCCAGTGGGCTTAAAGGATACCATGTCAGTGTTACGAAGTGTAAAGTCTGCATTTGAAATGTTATTCACTGTAGTCGTTTGTGCTGGTGGTGGAGGTGGGATATGTATATCCAGGGCAATTAGTTTGTGGTCAGATCACAGTAGTTGATGATGTACCCCATACAGTACCTCGATACAAACCCCCAGAGTGAGGATGTGCTTTGGACCTGAATCAGTGTTCTGACTGCTGAGGTTTGGTAGTATGTCATATGGAGTGTGCCAGGTACTGTTGCACAGTTGTTGGCTGAGCACTGATACCTGGCCATTTACATGTGTATCCACCAATAGACAGACAGATGCTATATATGTGAGATATGTTATATCACAACAGTTGAGTAGCATGTGTAGTATGTGTGCCAAATTCTGCTGACATATTTTGCTGATATCATGTTATTTCCTTTTTCAGGACCATGGCTCACCAGTGCAATCCAGTGTACTCTGCAGCTGAGGATGAGGAAATACACCAGAGCCTGGTGCGGGATTATGCAATACTCTATTCCCGCACCAGCCAGAATCAGCAGGAGAGGGCTGCACTGTGGCAAGACCTGGTCCGTCGGGTAAATGACATAGGCATGCATAATAGGACATATGAGCAGGTACAACATCACTGCAGTGATTTAATCAGAAATGTCCGTCAGCGTGCGTCGGATATCCACAGGCAACAGGTTGCCACAGGTGGTGGGGTGGCTACACATACCCCACTCACCAGACTGGAGGGACTACTCATAAGTGTTGTGGCTCCAGCCCCCCCAACAACAACAACAGCAACAGACCTGCATTATGATGGAGGCTGGAGCCACACAGCACCAAGACTACGAGCGTGCAGGTAATATGCCATATGTACAGTTGACTGTTGTGTACACTGATAGTTAATGCATGTGTGAGGTGTGTCCTTGGTTTGTAGCTGTCATCATAGTATTTAATGTGCAAGTGTGATATTCTCAATATCAGCAGCTGACCTGTGAAAGGCAACTGTTGTACTACTGACCTGTATCATACTCAGTAACAATGGCACAGTTGTTCCCACTGACATTAATTTCCTCACTTCTGCAGGTCCCTCCAGTGTAACAGCAATGCAGCCTATCCATGCTGGTGAGTGTGTATTAACAATACCTTTAATAGTCTTGATAGTAATAGTAATATTAGGCTCACTTAGTAGTGCTCTGTGTATGCATGCAGGTGTGTCTGTGTCTGTGTGTTGATATCTCGCATACTGAGTAGTGTGCAAGTGTGCAACTGTGTGCAAGTGTGCAACTGTGTGCATGTGTGCATGTGTACATGTGTGCATGTGTGCATGTGTGCACCTGTGCATGTGTGCATGTGTGCACCTGTGCATGTGTGCATGTGTGCACCTGTGCATGTGTGCATGTGTGCACGTGTGCACCTGTGCATGTGTGCATGTGTGCATCACTGCTAACATTGTGTAGACATTGTAAACTGTGTTTCCTGTTTCCCTCCCACAGGTTCTGGTGCTGCTCTGGTGTCATGCAGCAGGGAACCTGAATCAGGTGCCACGGGTACTGATAATGATGACATCTGTGTAATGGCACAGGAAGGTGTGCCAGGGTCTGTCATTGGTCAGCCAATTGACAGTACACAGCTGTCAACCCCATCAATGCGCACAGTCATCCTGCCAATACACCCTTTGTCACCAATGTCCCTAGGTGATGGACAGGATACAGTGGGCATTGACCAGGGTAATGTGGTATCTGTGGCACATACTTCCCCACTCAGCAGCCATGGGCATGGCTTTGAGATGGTACCACACAGACAGATGTCCAGGGGTTCTCGTGGGAGCATCCATGGGCGTACTGCCCCTGTCAGACGTGCCCACAGATGTCTTACAACCTCAGCTATGTTTTGGGCTGTCATGCAGGCACAGTCACGTATAGAACGGTACATCAGACAGGGTCTGAGGGAGATGACAGCATGTCGCACAGCCATGACTGACAGTATGCGTGACATTGCGGCTGCCATCCGTAATTTCACCGATGTCATAGACAGACATTGTGGGGACATATTAGATCAGTTCCACAACTACATGTCCATGAGCCAGGGCAATGGTGGACGGGTGAGGCATCGATGTGGGTGTATGCCAGCAGCAGCTGGCAGTCGTGGACGACAACAGGGTCGCGGCCGCCCCCATAGTGCCAGCAGCAGCCCCAGCAATGCTGTGTCTGTGCTGTCATCAGACAGCCCCAGGAGACCACGTGCACGTGGCTCTGGACAGGCCCAACAGGGATCTGTGTCCAGTCAACGAACACCTGCTTCTGATGACAGTACCCAGTCTGGATTGGTACCGGATACGGTCCATAGCACCCCTGCAAGGCACAGGTACCATGTCCGTGGCCAGAGACACTGATCTGTATGACCTGGCAGGTACAGTCTGTGGCTGTCCACAAACACCGGTATATGGCAGCCATGAGGTGGAACTGTGTGCATCCATACACACATGAGACTTGACAACACCTAGGGCTACAGCATACACGCACACACTGCATCAACATTGCCCCACCTTGTACTGCTGTCCCTCACCAACACACATACACATACATGTCAATTGGTGGTATCAGTGGCAGACTCAGGCATACCAAGTTCACACCCTGTGCATATGATGAAACTGTGCCACCTCCTGCAATCTGTAACATCAGTGCAGGTACAGGTTAACATGTTGCTGATGCACAGGGTGACTACATAGGCGTGTAGTAATAGTATCATGTTGTTAACAGTACTATGTGCTGATATAATTGTGGGTATATCCCAGCATGCCTGATGCAGTAAGGGTATGATTGTCTTGTACTTTTTTCTACACCCATGGTAAGTACCATAGTGTATCATCTGCACATGTTTGCATACTGGTGGTAAGGATGTCAACAGAAGGCTACATACATAGGTAGCAGAGGGGATAAGGTAATGAAAGTATTGATGCGCAATGATGGACATGTAAACTGCAAGTGGCATGTTGCCCACACTGGACTCTGCAATGCGGATGTCTGAGGATGTTGATATGTGTGCAGTACTACACGACTGGTACAGGACACACAGGAGCACCCTAGCACTGCAAGCTCTCATCTCATACCATGCTAGACAGCCCCAACACACAAAACTAACTTTCACAGGAGGGAGAGTCCCCATAAATGTCAGGGATACTGTGGTGGCAGGACAGGTAGCATACATCCTACTAAGTATGGAACCACTGAGTGAAGGCTCAGTGTCTGTTATTTGACATGTGTATTACTGCAGGTATGAGCACCTTGGTTTCCATCCGGTTATTGTACATCCTGACGGTACATGGTCTGTACACTTGTGTGCACTGAGACTGGACCATGGCCATCTGACCTGTGTATTTCCATGTACATGTGTATAGTGCCTGCATATCTGCACTGTTACCTACTGGAAGTGGTACAGCTTGTTTGTTGTACAATGGAATACATGCAGCCCTGCTTACTGTAGCTTTGTTTCCATGCATGTTTGCTTGCAGTTACCCTGGAACACTGATCCCACCTGCAATGCAGATTTACAGAGCTTCTGTGGACTCTTAGTGACATCTGCATAGCTTACTATATGTATGTCCATGTCTCACTGGACAGAACGTCACTGTTTGTCCTGTTCGCATGCACATTACCTGTGACACATTGCATATGACTTTCCTGGCATTTGACCAAGTGAGCAGTCATATATGCCAGTGCTAACTAATCACAGGCACTACACCCTCACATACTCACCTTCTGTACCTTGTTCCCCATTGGCCCTATGTGCTGTTAATCACTATGGCAATCACAATACTATGGTAGCATGTGCAAAGGTCACTTGTCAGTCACCTCTATGGTACAGTTGTGGAATATGTAAGTCATGTGGCAATGTCACAGCTGCCACATGTACACAGTCAACCCTCTCCCCTACACATGGACGTACAACACATGTATGAGATGCAACCACATAGCCAAACTGGGGACTAAGCACTCTGAACCCAGTACTGGCATAACCTGTCAGGTGGCATGAAATACTACAGTGACTACAATACCAGTCTGATGTAGACCTACACTGACAGCAATCCAAACACATGAACACACTGGGGCATTTGTGAAGCCTCAGAATAGCATCCTGCCTGAGCAGCAGCCACCTCTGCAGCTTGCACACAGGCATACGTTAAGCCGGAACACAGCACGTGCAACACATAGCACACAAATCCTGTGTGCCAAACAGTCACAGCCTGTACGGCTAGACAACACACCTGCTACAGTTGTGTTAGGTACCTTTATTGTCCGGTACAGTGAGGTCCCACTCACCAGGCTGGACGAGGTGAAGGTCACAGTGATATGCCCGTGGGGCACTATGGTCCACCACATAACACAAGCATACAGGTCAGTCAGAGGCATGGACACATATGACTCAGTCATTGTCCATGCCACTATGGCTGACCTGTGATGTACCTCCCTGGACTACATGATAGGAACATAGAAGGGCTCTCTGAGCATGTGGCACAGGCTGGTATGACCCTGATCTTGGTTGGCATCATACCCTCACCAAGAATGCTGAAGTATTACTGAATGCTGATGAATTACTGTAGCTACAACACCCTAGCTGAAAGGTTCCTAGCATGTAGTCACTGCATTGCTATGGAACAACTTGTTACCACTCCCACAACAGGTGAAAACATGCAGCACCTGTTCATCAACAACATGTAGACTATATGCCCCAGACCAGATGTGTATCCCTCGCTGCTAGGATGATGCCATATACAGCTCACACTGTATATACACATACCACATGCAGCACCCGCACAGAAGACCACAGTCATAATGTTATCCAGTGCAAATACCATGTATTCACATGTGGCAGGCATCAGACATGGGAACTATTGAAGGTCACAGGTACATATGTGTATTTGGCACACATACATCATCTGTGTCCATTGCCATTACTGGTTTAATCAATGTCATGCATTATTGTGAACAGCAACCCACACACATGGGCATTCTGTGTGACAAAAACACAAGTGGCATGTGTGGAATTCAAAGCCATAACTAACTGTGCTATGACAGTAGTGAGAGACGCAGTAGCAGAGCGTGCTATTTGCATTACTGGGAGATTTGACCTCTTCTGCTGTACTTGTAGGGTGCTGACATCATCTCTGTGTAGAGGTTGGAATATGCAGCAGATGGTGTGTTGTACTGGTTGCCAAAAGGGTCAGTTCTTTCACACATGTAATTGTACACACCCTACTTCCACCCACCCCACACACACACTTGCCATTTGCAGGATTCAAACCCCTACCTAACTATGTTATGAAACTCAAGATGGAGGCATTAGCAGACCACGCTATTTGTATTACTGGGAGGTTTCTCTTCTCCTGCTGTACGTATAGGGTGCTGACATCATCAGTGTTTAGAAAGGGGAATGTGCATCCTGTAGTGTGTTCTCCTAGTTGCCAAAAGGGACATTTCCCTCACACAGAATTGCACACACACTAACCCCCCTCACCCAAACACACACACTTGCCATTTGCAGGATTCCAACCCCTACCTAACTATGTTATGACACTCAAGATGGACGCATTAGCCGAGTGCGCTATTTGCATTACTGGGAGGTTTCCCTTCTCCTGCTGTACTTATAGGGTGCTGACATCATCAGTGTTTAGAAAGGGGAATGTGCCTCCTGTAGTGTGTTTTCCTAGTTGCCAAAAGGGACATTTCTGTCACACAGAATTGCACACACACCAACCCCGCTCACCCACACACACACTGAGAATTTGCAGGATTCAAACCCCTACCTAACTATATTATGACACTTGAGGGAGACGCATTAGCAGAGCGCACTATCCGAATTATTGGGCATCTGTTCTGCACCTGCAGTATTTCTAAGATGCTGACATCATTATTTATACAGAGGTATGTACATCTATTACTACCTGTCAGGTGGGGGATAGCATATATATGCATTTGCAGCCACCTACTTCAGGGTCAGATATGCACATCAGCACTGGCAGGTTATGTTTTATACCATGCTTTGTGACCACAGGACCTGTAACACAAAACACAACCAGTTCAGACCACCCCTCCCACATCTGGGACACACACTTTGCTTCCCTGGGAACAGTGCCAAGATATGAAGGTGTTCACATACACCATTCCAGTTGTTAACATCAGGTACAGGTATATTGTGTGTGGGAACTATTCAGGGCTCTACAACATTACCCTACAGCCACTACAATTTGTGAGTCCATGTGCTATGGCAGGACCATTCACCACAGCCACAAGGGGGAATACATATTGCACCTGACCATCTGAAACATGGGTACTCGCTGTTACACACCTGAGGTAGACCACCATTGTTGATATCTGACCATACCCACCTTTCCCTGGACATCCATATCCCATCCCCACCCCCAGGCAAGGTTGTCACTGCAAACAAAGTGTATTTATCAAAAGCAGACTTTGCACTTGTGAAGACTCGGGTGGAAGACTTCAAAGGACCCATGCTGGGGGAGTGTACAGGCCACTCTGCATAATCCTTGACAATTGCATTCTATGAGCATGTGGAAGGTTTGCATTGATCATGCTATCCCAAATATACCCGTGACTTCTCCACAACAGGACACCCTGTCAGGTGTACACAAGCCATATATGAGCTGTCCAACAGACGGAGTGAGCTAATAAATTGCAGAGCAGTAGCCCACAGAGGGAGGATATCTCTGTACAGTACTGGCACGACACTTCAATCCCTTATAATCATCACGACAATGTGTTGACAGTGAAATTGTCCAGACACTGCAGATAAGGCTCCCCTCAGTCTGTTATTGATGCCCACTTACTGTTAGAGGTCCTCACCAACCCTCTTCCAGCACACACCAACAACATGGATGTGGCATAGCAAATTCAATCCCTGGGATCTCCACTGTGTCCCTGCTTGATGGACGCACAGCACATTAGCCTCAAACGGTGCCTTATGTGACCTACTTTACAGTGGCACAGTAGCCTACTGTACTGGGGATGCAGACGCCGAGCACATTCTGGCTAAGCTTTCATTCCCTAGGGAAAACAGCCTAGTATTGACCTCTACACCCATATGTTTAATTGTCAGATGCACAATATCTGTTGCTGATAGACTGTTTGCAGGTCTTTATTGCCATAGCATTCCCTGTTTCTATGAACAACTTGTGTATCTGTGGAAGATGTTTGAATATGAGGGGGATGCACTATATCACTTATGTCTCTGTAGTCATTTAACTGTGTGCACTGGGCAGATTGCTGTAATGTGGTTGGTTCCTGGAATGACACGTACAAATACCAGATATGTGTGGCCAACTGCTAAACTGAGATATGGCCTAAGTGTGTGAACATGCCCAGTTCAGCCTTTCCATGGCATGTTGTCTGACATATGTCTCATTTATCAAAGTGTGCGAGCATGCCCAGTGTGAGCTTTCCATATGTTGAACTCCGCAGTCCACCACATATGTGGATGAGTGTGAACTTCAGCAATATCTCACGTTTATGGTTGTGTGTTGGGTGTCATGTTGTGTACTTACTGGCCAACTGCTTCATGTCTGAACACAACAGGGATTATACTGTGCCTGCAGGGTTTGCATGGGATACTTTGCATACAGTTGTCAACATCCTTTCATACTGACCTAACACTGTAGTACCATATAGTATACTGGTTCAGTACTTTCACTGTGGTGGACAGTATCCTGGGCTTTAGTCCTATCACTGCTTTAAATTTTCATAGTGAGCACAACAGACTGTTTAGGGGCCAGTTGTGCACATATGACCATGTTGCATTATGTTCAGATATGGACTACTTAAACCAGGCTTGTCCAACATTGGTAGTGTATTCCACAACATAGGTGGACATTGGCAAACACTAGCGATGTGCCCTAGGCCATTTCTAATGCTAGTCAGAGAGTGTGTTTGTCCTTCGACACACATTGTAACTGGAGTTTGCCATGACATATGTCATGGTTAGTACACTGTGCCTCCGTCTACCTGTGACATAACAGTGATACCCAGGGTAAACCTACCATCTCCCATCCAGTCATCAAGATTCCTCTTGAGGAGAGTCGATGGGTGACTCTCTGGCTAACCTGTACTGGGAGTTTACTCAAGAGTAGGGGTGGCTTCTGTGTTATGGATCATTCAGTACAGCTTGTCCTATGTATGTCAGTGCTGGGGTTCAAGTCTCTCATGTGCATAGCTCACTGCCATTCAGATTGTACAAGGTGCAGCATGTTCATTGATTCCAGTTGGACATGGCTTTATACATCAGGCACAGCTTGCCTCTGGGTGGGCAGTATGGCAGTGTGTGGAGCTGCAGTTTGTTTAATCAGGCAACACGTGGCATCTGTTCAAGCTCTTTGATACTCCTGGTGAGGTACTTTTGGGGTCTTTCCAGTTGATGGAGGTGTCTGCTGAGGTACATCCCACAGGGGCCATTGTAGTCAATTGTGATGCTGATGAAGGATGACTGCAGAGCCACAATGACCTCCCCTGATCTAGATCTCACTACCTTCATGATTAGGTGAGCATATGGTATGTTTCTGTAACCACTACAGCCACATGCTTGTCCAATGCAAGATATCTATCAACTTGTGTCCCCAGGTCTCTTATTACATCTTAAGTACTTAATGGGTTAACACCTATGTGGTAATTGGTGGGCACTTACTGTATATCCACAGGGGTTGACTATACACTTTTCTGCAATTAGCTTGCTGACATGGCTATGGCACCAGTTGTCTGTTTCTATGTGGCCCTTTTGTGGGATGCTTGTGTCAGCTGGAGGATCAGATATGGTGGCCAGTTTGTAGTCCTCTGCAAACTTGTTCAGACACAGTCCTTCCATGTTGGCCTGTACCTATGGGAAATATATACCAAACAAGGGAGGTCCCAGGACCAAGCTTTGTGGGATGCCAGTTGTATCTGGTTTGTAGTCTGACATGGCTGAAGCATTTCTGACCATCTCAGTTCTGTCCTTGGTCTGGTTTGCAACCCCTCTACTGACATAGGGGTTTATATTTAAGCTGGTGAGCTTATCTATAATGAACACGTGGGGTATTGTATGGAAGCCTTTTGCAAGGTCCAGCTGGGCTGTGTGGACCACATTCCCCTCATTAATGACCTTAATGACTGTTTCAAATGAGTCAAACATGTTTAAGGGGCAGGATCTGCACTTAAAAAAGCCACACTGGGTAGGGTCCAGTGTCAGTAGGTCCCCAATATCTTCATGTCTGAGGTACATGCTGATCCTTTCCATAGCTTTGCAGACCAAGCTTGTCAGCATTCTGGGGTGGTAGTTTGCAGTATCCATTCAGGCAACACCTTTGTGGAGAAGGGCCACTGTTGTTGTACACTGCTCTTTGTGCACATATCCTGTGGTAAGGCTGACATTGAGCAGTAGTGTTATTTGGCATTCCATTCTTCTTGGAGTCCATGTTGGACTCAGCCCAGGACACCATCTTATACCATTGATGCTGTGTGTTTTGCTTTGTAGATGCTGGCTGTTACCTCAACATCTGCAATGTCATGGGGCCAGCACTCTGCTGGGATAGATATTTTGCATTTTGGGGGGGGGGGGGGGTTGCACTGCACCTGTCAGGTTGGATGTTGGCAATATGTGTGTGTGTTTGGTATGTTGTTTGTAATATTTGAGTGATTCAGAGCATATCTGTGAATTCCCAACAAGGTTCCTACCATCAGTTAAGAAAGCCTTGTGATTATCCTTAGTGTCCTGTACAATTTGTATCTTCATAGGTTCATAGGTTCATACTAGGCTATCCGCCCTAGGGCATTTCTAAGCCTAGCCAGAGTGTGTGTGGCTTTTGCCACCCCTTGCTATGTGAATATTATGGCCATTTATGATTTACTTTACTGTGCCTCTGTCTGGATGTGACACAGTGAAGACCCCCAATGTACATCTACGATCATCCATCCACTTGGCAAGATTCCTGTTGAAAAGAGTCAGTGAGGGGCTCTGCCTAACATGGAGTGGGATTCCGTTCCAGGGTTTAGAGAGCCTCTGGGTTATGTATCTGTCCCTCTAGCACATCCTATTTTATTATGTGTTGAGGTTGACATCTCTCACTCTCACAGCTCTGATGGATTTGGGTTTTCTGGGGTGGAGCATGTCCATTACTCCTGTTTTGGACATGGCCTTGTACAACAGGCATGCAACACCTCTGCGTAGGCAGTATGTGACTGCATACAGCTGGGGTGTCTACAGCCAGGCAGCATATGACAAATATTTGAGACACTTTATCCTCTTGGTGAGGTACCTTTGAGGTCTTTCTAACTGCTGCAGGTGTCGGGTAAGGTACATCCCAAATGAGGCATTGTACTAGATTATGGGTCTGATAAGAGAACAGTATAGGGGCACAATGACCTCTGTTGACGTAGATGTGAATCCTTTCATGATATGGTATCCAGTATAGACAGTCTTCCTAGCCACGTTGGCAATGTGAGTGTCACATGACAGGTTACTGTCCACTTGTGTCCCTAGGTCCCTGATTACTCCTTCCATATGTAATGGATTACCACCTATGTGGTAATTTGTGAGTACCTTGTTTGGTATTTGGTGAGACATTCATACTGTCCAGTGTCTTCAGGATGGCTGAGTGGGGTTCCTGTGTGTGAGAGTGTAGTCTGTAGCATGCTACAGACTGTACAGCAGTTTTGCCTACGGTTAGTTGCACATGGGTGGTCTCCGATGCTTCGTGCATTGTCAGTTACCTGGACGTGTGGGTGTCTGTGCTGAATATGGATACTCCCCCTCATTTTATGTTTTGGTCCAGGTTTTGGGGCCATAATGCATGATATGAGGTATAACCTGGTAGTGCTGGTGTGCTGTCAGGAGCCTTGCTGCAGGTTTCTGTCACTGCATGGACATCAATGTTCTCCACACTGGGGAGGGCCTCGGGAGCATGCATGTTGAGGTTTACACATCTGGCATTGGGCAGCATTATCCTTATGTTTCTTTCCAGTTATGTTTTCTAGGGAGGTGGGTTAGTCTTTTCAGCCTTGCCTACGAAAGGCTCTATGGAGGTGGCAAGAGCCTTATCCAATATCCAGACGCCCAGGGGTAACAGGTGCAAGCCATCCCTGGCACAGCAGTGTGGCTTGTCAAGCATGACATCCCAGGCAGACAGATATTGGATCCCCTTGGAATGACACCAGTAATTGTGCCACTTGTTAAAGCTGATCATTCTGTGTTTGTACTGTGTCATCATTCTTGGTGAGGGTAGGATGCTGCACACGATCAGTGTCATACCGGCCTGGACTACATAATCGGAGAGCTCATCTATGTTTCTTTTCATGTAGTCTGGAGAGGTACATCTCAGGTCATTCATGCCAGCATGGGCAATGACTGCATCATATTTCTACTTGCTTTGGGGTGACCTGCGTACTTGTGTTATGTGGCATATTGTAGCAGCCTACAGGCAGCTTAATGTACCCTTTCCCTTGTTCAGTCTGGTGAGCGGGACAGCAGTGTGTCTGACTATGGAGTCACCTATTACAACTGTATCAGGCATGTTGTTTCTCCTTCTGGCCTGTGACTGTTTGGCACACCAGCTTTGTGTACTTTGTGTTGCATGTGCTATGTTTGGAGGTAGTGGTTGCTTGGGTGTCTGCTTTGGAGGCCTCTGTTGATGTGGTGTGTTTGCAATTAGGGCCTCCGGGACTGTTTTTCTGTGTTTATGTCTTTGGTTTGCAGTTGTGATAGGTCTATGTGAGGCTGGGTTTGTGGTGTGTGTGTGGTTACCTTCTCCTCCTGACTAGTTTTGATAGTACTGAGTTGAGAGAGCTCAGCCTCCGGTTTGGATAAATGGTTGCATCTCTCACATATATTTGTATTTCTTGGGGGGAGGTGAGGGTTGTCTGTGTACATGGGGCAGGTGTAACATTGACTCAAGATTCACAGATTCAACTTGTTGTAGCTGGTCTTAGTGGATTGTATGAGTGGACATATTTTATTGCCATACTACTGATCAGGGATTACTTTCCTTTTTATGTTTGCTCTATCATATAGTAGCTTCCTCATTCTCTTGCATGGTTTGGTAATGACTGGAGTCCACCATGCCAGATGCCTGCATGTATGGCATCGTGTCTTGGTTTTATTTGGGATTGCATAATCCATGCATTCCTGGCAGTGTTCATGGAATGCCTGTATAACAGGTTCTGAGGTGTGGCCCATATTTTGCACCTGCACAGGGCCTTTAATGGATTCCACATCAGTTTGGTGGAGTGCAACTTTTGCTTTACACATGTTTTTCACTGTGGTTTTCTGGCCAGGGACTGTGGTCAGGATGTGTATATCCGGTGTGATTACTCTATGGTCTGGTCTTACCAGTGAGGGATACACTTCTCATCTTGCCATCCAGTACCCATGTTGCTGATTATCACATCCAGTATGCTTACACCTCTTGTGGGAGTGGTACGTTGTTCCTGGGCATTTTGGTTTATGGATTCTAGGCACTTTTGTCCTACAGTGTTGGAGCTAGAATAATGCTCCCAGTCTATGTTTGGGTATTTTCAGTCACCCAATATAATGTGGTTTGGAAGGCTTGATATATTCATGTATTCCAACATAGGCCAAGTGCAGTTCCTGGTGTTAGGATGGTAGTCTGTAGCAGGCTATAAACTGGGAGGCAGTTTTAGCCACTGTTACTTGACCATGGCTAGTCCATGCTGCTTCTTGTTGTGGTACCAACATGGGGGTGTGGTTATCCTTGACAATTATTGCTAGTCACCCTCCTTTTGTAGCTTGTTCCATGTTTTGAGGCTGTACAGCACAGTATGAGGTGTAACCTGGTAGTGTTAGGGTGCTGTTGTGAGACTTGACCCAGTTTTCTGTTACAGGAC
The DNA here is from genome assembly GCF_019279795.1 of Protopterus annectens. Lineage (NCBI taxonomy): Eukaryota > Metazoa > Chordata > Ceratodontiformes > Protopteridae > Protopterus > Protopterus annectens. The sequence continues at coordinate 773,211,856 of NC_056729.1, forward strand.
AGATATCAACATTCTAAATACTGCATCCATGCATCTTGCTGTTTAGACGTCTGGCATTGGGTAGCATTACATCTAGGTTCTTATCCCTTGTGATACCTATGGAGGTGGGTTTGTGTTTTGAGCCTTACCTATTCAAGGCACGCTGTGGGTAACAACAGCCTTTGCTAGTATCCATATGGCCAGGACTGATAGGTGCAGGCCACCCCTAGCAGGTGGAGCATCATGTCATGCTCAGCATGTCATCCCAGGCTGGCAAGCATTGGATCCCCTTTGACTAACAGCAATACTTCAGCCAATTATTGCAATTGATCATCTCATCGTCATATTGTGGCATCATGCTTGGTGAGGGTGTAATGTTAGTCAGGGTCATCAAGTTTGCATATACTACATGGTGTTACATTGCTTAACACATGGCATTCATGCCTCAGGTGGTGCTGCAGGGCTGCCTCTGTCAGATGCACATACTACACTCCCTGTACATGTTTGAGAGCAGGTTATGTCATTTTAGGCATCCCTGTTATTATATGAGTGAGTCAGAGAGGGGTATCATTCCCAGGGTTCCTACTGAGCCAGTGTATGTGCTATGTGTTGCCTCTTTGCCAAGGCCAGGGCATACTGGGCATGCCTCCTTCTGCCTACTGGGGCAGGCTCAGGTTGTTCCTCCTCTGAGTCACGCTCTGCCTGTGATGGCTTTGGCAATGGTGGGGGGCTGTTTGGCCCGGCCCTATGCTGGTACTGCTGCAGCTGTTTTTGCAAGATGATATTATGTAGCATAGCACATACCATGACAATTTGGGTACATGTAGTTGGTGAGTACTGCAAGGCTCCACCAGATGTGTCCAGACACCGGAACCGTGACTTGAGCAGCCCAAGAACATGCTCTATTACATTACGTGTTTGTGCATGTGCCTCATTATGGCGTTCCTGTTCAGGTGTGTGTGCGTTTCTGATGGGTGTCATCAGCCACGGCTCCAGTGCATAACCTGCATCCCCCACTAGGTGTCCATGTGGGATGTCCCCATTGGCAAATGTCTGGTACAGCTGCATCAAATGCCAGATATGGGAATCATGGTAGCTCCCAGGGCAGCCAGCACACACATTCATTATTATGCCCTGGGCATCACACACGACCTGGCAGTTGATGGAGGGGAAGCCCTTGCGGTTAATGTAGGCCCTACTCCACTCACCGGCTGGTGCTTTGATGCGTATGTGCATGCAGTCTATTGCACCCACTACCTCAGGGTATTCCGCTATTTGCTGGAAGAGACGCATATTGCTGGCCAGTACCTCACGGGCATTGGGGAAATATACATGATCCCTCACAGACAAAAGTATGATAGTGAGCTTAGTGGATATGGTATTAAAATATAACTTTATTATGTTCAATGGGGAATACTACCAACAATCTCAAGGTATTGCAATGGGGGCGGCTTGTGCACCCACATATGCCAACATTGTTTTAGCAAAATGGGAGGAGGACTTTGTATTGACATCTGAATACAAAGAATGTTGGTCATTATACCGTCATTTTTTGGATGACATAGTGATTTTCTGGACGGGTGGTATGGACAAATTCAATGCATTTATGCAATATTTAAATAACACCACGAACTTCCTGAAATTCACTTATGTCACCTCTAGAGAAAGATTGCAGTACTTGGATATAGAGGTTTATAAAACAGAAAATGATTTTGAAACTAAAATTTACAGGAAGGACACCTTTTGTAATTCCTTTCTCCATTTCACTAGTGCACATCCCCCTCACTGTAAAAAGAATATTAATAAAAAAATATAAAGTCCGTGCGGAGTAAATGCTCAAAAAAGCTACAAACAATATGAAATAAAACACTAGGTATTTGAGCAAAGCAATGAAGGGATGACAGTCAGTGTAACAGCATTCCGTGACCAAGTAAACTTCACTCAAGTAGACTCCACTCAAAGACAAGATAATCCAACGTAGCCCAAAGGTAAAAGCCAAAACTTTAATTGTAGTAGACGTCGGTTAGCGCTTTCGCTAAATAGCTTCTTCAGACCTCAGTACAAAACAGCAAGTGTATAAAAGCATCTTAAATATAAAAGAAAAAAGGGCGCCAAACCAAGTGCACCAATGAGAATACAGGACTCATTGTCTAAACTTGTTGTCATAACAAGAGCTTGTAAATAATCAACAAATGCACAACTACCACAACTACAAACATTAATTTAAAAACATAAAATGTATAGTATTTAAATAAAATAGAATATTCATGACTGTAAAAATATGCAATAACATGTAATGTAATATATATGTGAAATATATATAAAACATAAAAATCAAACCTCAATGTGTATATAATAATAAACATAATTTGCAGTTTATGTATGACACCTCCTAACTCATTGATGGTATCTCAATCTTCTAAGCTTCAACAGCGGACGTAATGGGACTCTCCCATTGATTCCTGGTGACATGTCAGCCCTGAACTTAATGATCCAAGAGGTCTCTCTGGCCTCAGTGTAGTTCTCGATATCCCCCCTCCTATATGTTCTTGAAATCTGTTCAAGTATTCTGAACTTAAAATGATGAGAGGTGTGTTCATGCACATGTTTAGCAAGTGCGTTGTGTAAATGACCCTTCCTGATATTGTACACGTGTTCGCGTATCCTGTCCCTCAGGCACCGGTTGGTTTTACCAACATAAAATGCGGGACAGGATACACACGTAGCCAGATAAACAATATCTTTGGACATACAATCACCATGTGTTCGTATAGTGTACTCTCCTAATCCCAAGGGATGTATAAACATTGGGTCTGTCAAGATATAAGAGCAAAAGTTGCACCTATTACATGGAGCCGTATAGGTTCCTGGTCCTGTAGGTCGAGTGTGCACCATCTTTGGATAGCATAAGATATTTTTAAGGTTCTTTTTGTTACGGTACACGAACCTTGGTCTATCACCACTGATCTCCTTGATTTTTGGATCCACCGATAGAATGTGCCAATGCTTGACAAAAATGTCTTTAATATAGCCTATGTCTTTCGTGTAATAAATAGGAAAAACAATTTGTTGGCTCTGTACAGGCAACTTAACACTATCCTGTACTTCAGTGCTACTCACTGAATAGTAACTCTGAGCTCCACTTGAAAAATATGGCATAGCTCTCGTGGCTCTGAGACCCTCTATATCCTCCATACCTGTGCTGATATCTGAGGGGCTGTAACTACGTTCCCTCAATCTATTCTCAAGGTCAATTGCCCCCCTACTGTATGCAGAGACATCAGGTGTGTATCTAGACGTACGCATCGCTTGTCCACGTACAACGTTCCTGTATACAAAACCAGGATGCATACTGTGACGGTGTAAGAGGGTGTTCCTATGACAGGATTCGCGATAGAGGCCTGTATTCACCATCCCATCAGTTAATTTCTCAACATAGACGTCTAAGAATGGGATGCGTGTATCTGACCAATCAATGGTGAAACTCAAGAAGTCTATAGTCGTGTTAATTTCACTAAAAAAGCCCTGTAACTGTGTTGGTGTACCTTTCCAGACCAGGAAAAGGTCGTCCACAAAACGCCTATAAAATGGCACATGTTCCTGATACATGGGATGTTGAAAAAGGACCCTGTGCTCCCATTCAGCCATGACTAGGTTGGCGTAGCTATTGGCACATGAAGTGCCCATAGCTACGCCGTCCCGTTGGAGGAATATGTTATCCTCAAAGCAAAATACATTGGAAACCAACACTGTCTCCAATAAAATGAGGACCAGGTCCACGTCACGTCCTGTCATGATACTAGATCTCCTCAAGTGGGTACCAATCATTTCCAGACCCTCCTGGTTAGGGATCACTGTAAAAAGTGAATTGACATCCATGGTGACCCAAATAATGTCTCCCACATACGAACAAGTGCCGACAAATCCGTATAGATCTAACAAAAACTGTTTGGTGTCCTTGAGTATAAAGCCATTGGCTTCCAGTACAGGTCTCAATCTACCCTCAACATAAACTGAGAGTGGTTCAGTGGACCACCCTCTGCCAGCCACAATAGGCCTCATAGGTGGAAATCTAGGGTCCTTGTGGACCTTAGGCAGACCCTGAATGACCGGTAAAAGAGGGTGTGCAACATAAAAGTACTCAAACAGAGATTGATCTATAAATTCACTCCTTAGTAAATCTGTAAGTACCATTTGCACCCTCTGTATAATATGATCTACCCTGTTGCCTGTGATGGGTAGATAAAATGTATCATTTGCCAGCATGTTCTTCATATCCTGATGGTATCTATCCGTGTCAAAAATCACTATCCCTCCACCCTTGTCGGCTGGTCGTATTATGATGTTCCTATTCTTACTCAAAGTGTTCAGAGCCTCTCTGTTTATATGTTAAATTGAATTTATGTTGGTGGCGTGGACCATATCGCCCTTGTAACTTATAGAGGTCATCCTCAACCAGTTTACTATAGGCCGCCACAAGAGGATGTATTGATGGTATAAAGGTACTAGGTTTCCTATAAGTGTGGCTTGGCACAAGATCCATCCCATTGAACTGTACCTTTAAGGACAAATTCCTGATAAATAGCTTAAAGTCTCTCAACGTTTCAACATGTCTGCTATAGGTGGTGGGGATAAATGTAAGACCTCTTGAGAGTACTTCTATCTCCTCATTGTTCAACTCATAACTGGATAAATTAAATACCAGGTCTATTTCCTCCCTTCCCACATCTTCTTGATGTTCCCATTCGGTTGGCCACCCGGAGACAATTTCCGTTTCTGACGGCCCCTGCTGACTGAGCGCGTCTGTGCCTCCCTGGTGAATGTGCGGATGGGGAAAGGGTGTTTACTGTTGAAAGAATGTACTGTGCTTGTATGGGGTGCAATAGTTGTGTCAGCATTTAGAGAATTACCAGTAGTAACAACTGTTGTACTGGTGGTCTTTCTCCTGACTACAGGTTCAAGAGGTGTGTCATGTGTTCTGTCTATTACATTACTAACTGAGACTTGATTGTCATCATACATAGCAACTCCAACATCAGAAAAATGTTCATTTACTGTATCTATAGTAGTCTCTGAAGTAGCTGAGTCAGTCACAGTATTTACATCTAAGGTGACTAAATCAGTCACAGCAATATTATCTTGTCTAACCCCCTTCCCTGAGGAGGTAACAGTACCATGTCCATTGTTAGTCTCAGCACGTCGTTGGTCAACGGTAATATGATTCCTGGGCCAAGTAAAAATATTGCCGACTCTAAAGTCGTCACTGTCCCTCGATAATTTGGCCCTCTTTTGGTTGTAGAGGCGTCGCTCATATTGTAGGACATTATCTAGGGCTGAATTAAGTAAAAAATCAACAGATGAGGCAGGATAAGTAGCGTAAATCGCTGACTGCTGGACCTGTATATCCTGCCTCAATGCTTTTTCAATAGGCTCAAAGTATCTATTCATTAACCTCATGTAATTGAGGCTTACCTCGATGTTTAGTTGCTGCCACTCATACAGCAGCTCCGGATGCAATGTAGCCGTAGTCGGCATCTTAAGTACTCTGAGCCCCCTGGGAACCAGTCGCCATTGGATGCAGACTTCGAAATGCTGTCTCTGTGTCTGCATCCGTTTAAGCTTATAAAAATCCAGCTCGATCTTCTCAATCGCCAAACGTAGACCTTCTCTGCCCAATATCACCTCTCCGGTTGTATCTCGTAGTGAATCCTGTTCTCCAAACGCCTCCAGAGGGTTCAACTAAGCTCGTAGACAGTCGCCCATGCGGTCAAGGACCGGACGTGACATCACTGGTACTTCCTGCATATTGCGTGGTGTATAAGGTAACTCAATCTCCTGCTGTGCCCCTTCAATCATGCCCCCAAACGGAACGTAAAGCTGATAGTAAATCAATCAAAAAATATAAAGTCAGTGCGGAGTAAATGCTCAAAAAAGCTACAAACAATATGAAATAAAACACTAGGTATTTGAGCAAAGCAATGAAGGGATGACAGTCAGTGTAACAGCATTCCGTGACCAAGTAAACTTCACTCAAGTAGACTCCACTCAAAGACAAGATAATCCAACGTAGCCCAAAGGTAAAAGCCAAAACTTTAATTGTAGTAGACGTCGGTTAACGTTAGGTTAGTTTATCTGGCTACGTGTGTATCCTGTCCCGCATTTTATGTTGGTAAAACCAACCGGTGCCTGAGGGACAGGATACGCGAACACGTGTACAATATCAGGAAGGGTCATTTACACAACGCACTTGCTAAACATGTGCATGAACACACCTCTCATCATTTTAAGTTCAGAATACTTGAACAGATTTCAAGAACATATAGGAGGGGGGATATCGAGAACTACACTGAGGCCAGAGAGACCTCTTGGATCATTAAGTTCAGGGCTGACATGTCACCAGGACTCAATGGGAGAGTCCCATTACATCCGCTGTTGAAGCTTAAAAGATTGAGATACCATCAATGAGTTAGGAGGTGTCATACATAAACTGCAAATTATGTTTATTATTATACACACATTGAGGTTTGATTTTTATGTTTTATATATATTTCACATATATATTACATTACATGTTATTGCATATTTTTACAGTCATGAATATTCTATTTTATTTAAATACTATACATTTTATGTGTTTTTAAATTAATGTTTGTAGTTGTAGTAGTTGTGCATTTGTTGATTATTTACAAGCTCTTGTTATGACAACAAGTTTAGACAATGAGTCCTGTATTCTCATTGGTGCACTTGGTTTGGCGCCCTTTTTTTCTTTTATATTTAAGATGCTTTTATACACTTGCTGTTTTGTACTGAGGTCTGAAGAAGCTATTTAGCGAAAGCGCTAACCGACGTCTACTACAATTAAAGTTTTGGCTTTTACCTTTGGGCTACGTTGGATTATCTTGTCTTTGAGTGGAGTCTACTTGAGTGAAGTTTACTTGGTCACGGAATGCTGTTACACTGACTGTCATCCCTTCATTGCTTTGCTCAAATACCTAGTGTTTTATTTCATATTGTTTGTAGCTTTTTTGAGCATTTACTCCGCATGGACTTTATATTTTTTGATTGATTTACTATCAGCTTTACGTTCCGTTCGGGGGCATGATTGAAGGGGCACAGCAGGAGATTGAGTTACCTTATACACCACGCAATATGCAGGAAGTACCAGTGATGTCACGTCCGGTCCTTGACCGCATGGGCGACTGTCTACGAGCCGAGTTGAACCCTCTGGAGGCGTTTGGAGAACAGGATTCACTACGAGATACAACCGGAGAGGTGATATTGGACAGAGAAGGTCTACGTTTGGCGATTGAGAAGATCGAGCTGGATTTTTATAAGCTTAAACGGATGCAGACACAGAGACAGCATTTCGAAGTCTGCATCCAACGGCGACTGGTTCCCAGGGGGCTCAGAGTACTTAAGATGCCGACTACGGCTACATTGCATCCGGAGCTGCTGTATGAGTGGCAGCAACTAAACATCGAGGTAAGCCTCAATTACATGAGGTTAATGAATAGATACTTTGAGCCTATTGAAAAAGCATTGAGGCAGGATATACAGGTCCAGCAGTCAGCGATTTACGCTACTTATCCTGCCTCATCTGTTGATTTTTTACTTAATTCAGCCCTAGATAATGTCCTACAATATGAGCGACGCCTCTACAACCAAAAGAGGGCCAAATTATCGAGGGACAGTGACGACTTTAGAGTCGGCAATATTTTTACTTGGCCCAGGAATCATATTACCGTTGACCAACGACGTGCTGAGACTAACAATGGACATGGTACTGTTACCTCCTCAGGGAAGGGGGTTAGACAAGATAATATTGCTGTGACTGATTTAGTCACCTTAGATGTAAATACTGTGACTGACTCAGCTACTTCAGAGACTACTATAGATACAGTAAATGAACATTTTTCTGATGTTGGAGTTGCTATGTATGATGACAATCAAGTCTCAGTTAGTAATGTAATAGACAGAACACATGACACACCTCTTGAACCTGTAGTCAGGAGAAAGACCACCAGTACAACAGTTGTTACTACTGGTAATTCTCTAAATGCTGACACAACTACTGCACCCCATACAAGCACAGTACATTCTTTCAACAGTAAACACCCTTTCCCCATCCGCACATTCACCAGGGAGGCACAGACGCGCTCAGTCAGCAGGGGCCGTCAGAAACGGAAATTGTCTCCGGGTGGCCAACCGAATGGGAACATCAAGAAGATGTGGGAAGGGAGGAAATAGACCTGGTATTTAATTTATCCAGTTATGAGTTGAACAATGAGGAGATAGAAGTACTCTCGAGAGGTCTTACATTTATCCCCACCACCTATAGCAGACATGTTGAAACGTTGAGAGACTTTAAGCTATTTATCAGGAATTTGTCCTTAAAGGTACAGTTCAATGGGATGGATCTTGTGCCAAGCCACACTTATAGGAAACCTGGTACCTTTATACCATCAATACATCCTCTTGTGGCGGCCTATAGTAAACTGGTTGAGGATGACCTCTATAAGTTACAAGGGCGATATGGTCCACGCCACCAACATAAATTCAATTTAACATATAAACAGAGAGAGGCTCTGAACACTTTGAGTAAGAATAGGAACATCATAATACGACCAGCCGACAAGGGTGGAGGGATAGTGATTTTTGACACGGATAGATACCATCAGGATATGAAGAACATGCTGGCAAATGATACATTTTATCTACCCATCACAGGCAACAGGGTAGATCATATTATACAGAGGGTGCAAATGGTACTTACAGATTTACTAAGGAGTGAATTTATAGATCAATCTCTGTTTGAGTACTTTTATGTTGCACACCCTCTTTTACCGGTCATTCAGGGTCTGCCTAAGGTCCACAAGGACCCTAGATTTCCACCTATGAGGCCTATTGTGGCTGGCAGAGGGTGGTCCACTGAACCACTCTCAGTTTATGTTGAGGGTAGATTGAGACCTGTGGTGGAAGCCAATGGCTTTATACTCAAGGACACCAAACAGTTTTTGTTAGATCTATATGGATTTGTCGGCACTTGTTCGTATGTGGGAGACATTATTTGGGTCACCATGGATGTCAATTCACTTTTTACAGTGATCCCTAACCAGGAGGGTCTGGAAATGATTGGTACTCACTTGAGGAGATCTAGTATCATGACAGGACGTGACGTGGACCTGGTCCTCATTTTATTGGAGACAGTGTTGGTTTCCAATGTATTTTGCTTTGAGGATAACATATTCCTCCAACGGGACGGCGTAGCTATGGGCACTTCATGTGCCAATAGCTACGCCAACCTAGTCATGGCTGAATGGGAGCACAGGGTCCTTTTTCAACATCCCATGTATCAGGAACATGTGCCATTTTATAGGCGTTTTGTGGACGACCTTTTCCTGGTCTGGAAAGGTACACCAACACAGTTACAGGGCTTTTTTAGTGAAATTAACACGACTATAGACTTCTTGAGTTTCACCATTGATTGGTCAGATACACGCATCCCGTTCTTAGACGTCTATGTTGAGAAATTAACTGATGGGATGGTGAATACAGGCCTCTATCGCGAATCCTGTCATAGGAACACCCTCTTACACCGTCACAGTATGCATCCTGGTTTTGTATACAGGAACGTTGTACGTGGACAAGCGATGCGTACGTCTAGATACACACCTGATGTCTCTGCATACAGTAGGGGGGCAATTGACCTTGAGAATAGATTGAGGGAACGTAGTTACAGCCCCTCAGATATCAGCACAGGTATGGAGGCTATAGAGGGTCTCAGAGCCACGAGAGCTATGCCATATTTTTCAAGTGGAGCTCAGAGTTACTATTCAGTGAGTAGCACTGAAGTACAGGATAGTGTTAAGTTGCCTGTACAGAGCCAACAAATTGTTTTTCCTATTTATTACACGAAAGACATAGGCTATATTAAAGACATTTTTTGTCAAGCATTGGCACATTCTATCGGTGGATCCAAAAATCAAGGAGATCAGTGGTGATAGACCAAGGTTCGTGTACCGTAACAAAAAGAACCTTAAAAATATCTTATGCTATCCAAAGATGGTGCACACTCGACCTACAGGACCAGGAACCTATACGGCTCCATGTAATAGGTGCAACTTTTGCTCTTATATCTTGACAGACCCAATGTTTATACATCCCTTGGGATTAGGAGAGTACACTATACGAACACATGGTGATTGTATGTCCAAAGATATTGTTTATCTGGCTACGTGTGTATCCTGTCCCGCATTTTATGTTGGTAAAACCAACCGGTGCCTGAGGGACAGGATACGCGAACACGTGTACAATATCAGGAAGGGTCATTTACACAACGCACTTGCTAAACATGTGCATGAACACACCTCTCATCATTTTAAGTTCAGAATACTTGAACAGATTTCAAGAACATATAGGAGGGGGGATATCGAGAACTACACTGAGGCCAGAGAGACCTCTTGGATCATTAAGTTCAGGGCTGACATGTCACCAGGACTCAATGGGAGAGTCCCATTACGTCCGCTGTTGAAGCTTAGAAGATTGAGATACCATCAATGAGTTAGGAGGTGTCATACATAAACTGCAAATTATGTTTATTATTATATACACATTGAGGTTTGATTTTTATGTTTTATATATATTTCACATATATATTACATTACATGTTATTGCATATTTTTACAGTCATGAATATTCTATTTTATTTAAATACTATACATTTTATGTGTTTTTAAATTAATGTTTGTAGTTGTGGTAGTTGTGCATTTGTTGATTATTTACAAGCTCTTGTTATGACAACAAGTTTAGACAATGAGTCCTGTATTCTCATTGGTGCACTTGGTTTGGCGCCCTTTTTTTCTTTTATATTTAAGATGCTTTTATACACTTGCTGTTTTGTACTGAGGTCTGAAGAAGCTATTTAGCGAAAGCGCTAACTGACGTCTACTACAATTAAAGTTTTGGCTTTTACCTTTGGGCTACGTTGGATTATCTTGTCTTTGAGTGGAGTCTACTTGAGTGAAGTTTACTTGGTCACGGAATGCTGTTACACTGACTGTCATCCCTTCATTGCTTTCCTCAAATACCTAGTGTTTTATTTCGTAAAAAGAATATTGTCAAAGGACAATTCGTGAGGGGAAGCCGAATGACTAGTCTAGACAATGACTTCATTCACGAGTGCAACTTATTAGAGAAAATGTTTGGAGAAAAAGGATACCCTAAGGACTTTATTAATGAGATTAGAAGGGAAGTTGAAAATGGTAGGATATCCAAATTCGAACCTATTAAAAGGAAGTTAATAGCGAATAATGGAGCACAAATTACACAGGCATATGTGGGAAATAGAGACACCTATGAGAAATCATTGATTATGGAATATAACATACCAAATATAAGAATGACAAAAATATTTCAAAAAGAATGGGCTAGATTCTCAACATTGACTGATATAGAAAACATTAAAAAATCAACTCCTAAAGTGGTATACAAAAACTCATGGAATATTAAAAGAATCTTGGGATCCCACTCCAACGCAATTATAATTAACAAGGGTAGGATAGCAATAGATGGACGTAGGAAGAAAGGAAGTTTTAAATGTGGTCATTGCAATCAATGTGAATTTATGATGAATAAGGACGATGTCAACATTCCTAGTAGAAACATAACTATTAAGAGCAACGATTATTATAATTGTGAAACTAGAGGGGTGATATATCTTGCCCAGTGTACAAAATGCAGTTCATTTTACATTGGTAAAACCGAACGGCTTCTGAGGAGGAGGATATACGAGCATGTATATGATATCTTGAAGTCCAAAGAGACTAATGCATTATACAGACATCTTAAACAATGTGAAAGGGGAAAATTCCAATTTTTTGTAATAGAACAGGTTAAAAAAGAATTGAGAGGGGGTCTTTGGGAAGAATGGTTGTGTTATAGAGAACTATGGTGGCAAATTAAGTTGGACGCCACAAGATTACCAGGACTAAATTAAAATTAAGAGCTGCAGAGGTTTGAATTACCAGCAATATATTGTCAAACCACTGGGGGGCAGCACCAATCACATATTTTATTATGTCTTCCAATTATCCAGGATTTAATGCTAGTTTTTATAACATTTTTCAAAATGTCAAAAGTTTTTATTACATATATGTAGATTTGGAATGATTTTTAAACAATATATATAAACAGAACAGATATAGAATTTCAAATTTGAAACATACTGTTAGCTAATATGTTTTTATATTTTCTACTGATATTTCATATGTTTTAGTAAATGTGCCAATTTGATTTGATACTGTGAAATGCACTGAATTTGATAGGCTTATTTCAAATGTGAAAGAGTATTTAAGGTTTTTTAACAAATGTTTTTACTGTTATCTGATGAAGTCCTGACTGGTGTAAGGACGAAAACGCATTGTAGTGGAAAGAGCGTTAATCTGGCTTTATCGTTCTGTTCACTTGCTTGCAACATTAAATTGTTTTATAAAGTGGCATCGGAGCTGATCTTTTATCTCGTTGGACACTTTTGTTACTTTTTATAAGTAAAGTAGTGTTTTTTTCAAATATACATGATCACCGACATGTGCTGACATGGCATCCAGGAAGTGGTGCAGTACCCTGGAAGCTGATGCCTGTGATATCCCCATCATATCACCAGTTGGTCTCTGGAAGGCACCTGTTGCTAGTATTCTTAGGCCAACACATACCTTGGTTTCCACTGGGATGGGTTTCCCTCTGTTGGTTCTGTGTGTGAGGTGTGGCCTGCACAGCTCAACAATTTGCTGCAGGAGGTCTCTGTCCACTCTATAGCACTCCACTATCTCCAGCTCATGTAACCCGTGGTAGGTGACCCTGGGCCTGTACACTCTTCTCCGTCTCCTCACTGTGGATTGTCTGGCACCATTTGCATTGTCACCACCCTCAGCAAGTCTCCTATGTCTCCTTATGACAGCTATGGCAGCCCCTAGCATTTCTGCTCTGAGTTCAGCTTTTTCAGTTTTCACTTCTAATAGCTTACTCCTGTCTTGCAGTGTCTCTTGAGAGAAACATCCTGCACTGCTGTTTGCAGAGTTTTAAGTGCTTGGCTGGGCTACTATTCTGCCTATGTAATTGCCTGCTTCTAATTGTTTTCACCTGCTAGCTCCAGCAGTTTTCCCTGCTAGCTTCCTACTAATTCTGTTGCTTCCTGTTTCCTATCTGTTTCCTCAGGGGGGAGCAACGCGCATACCAGCAGAAACACGCTCACAGTGGCTTACACGCCCGCACACATGCTTACATGGTTTAGAATCTTGTTATTCGGGTTAAAACATGCGCACACCAGCACAAACAGTCTTACAAGTCTGCCAACAGGCTCCCACATGCTCAGTCTGCCTTACACGCGCGCACACTGCCCTACACGCGCCTCATGGCGCACACACGTGCGCATGCATGCCCAGCAAGAAACTTTGGTGTAAGCAACAATGTACACCTTCCATTTCTTGACTTTCCCATGCTTATCTTATGGCACTCCTCTTTCCATGATATGTGTCTGACATCTGTCATGTAACACTGACCTCCAATGAACTGCATTTCTTTCTGCCATTCCCCCCTGTGATGTCACCTATCTCCTACTCTATTCCTCCCCCTTATGTATCTCTTACACTACTCAGAATGTGCTCATTTGCTATGTGACAGTGGAATTCAGTATCCTAACACTCATTTACATCAGATTGCCTACTAATGCTTAGTTACATGTCTTAGACTCAGCTTCCCCCCTTAGTAACCACTAAACAGTTGCCATGTTGTTTTTGGTCTGCTGGTCCCTGCATTGTAAATCCATGTATTGCATAAAACCCACATTTGTGGGTTTATAACCTTCAGATCGCCAAAAAAAAAAATATATATTTATTTCTCATATTTGCATCGGGGTACCTTGTCAATGGCCACATATTTGGCCATTGGCATGCTGCCTGACACATATGCACCCTTTATTTGGAGCTGACATGGCTCCATTGTGTTATTTGCAGAAACGTACTCAGTTGTCAACTGAGTACATTTCTGCAGCTAAAATGGCTCTTACACGGGCTGGTTTGGGCTTCCTGGATCGCTAATCTACCTCATTTGCATGCCTTTTGGCTGCAAGTGAGGTGATTAGCATATCCACGCCCACTCAGTGTAACAGACGTTTTAGAAGTTCGGGCTGTTCCTGGATTGCGAGGGCTGCATGGAGTCTTACACTATTCTTAGACTCCGTGCAAGCCTTCGTGAATCCTGCCCCTTGTTTTAACAACTTAATGATTGTACACAGGATTTCCCTTTTTAGGGTTTCTAGTGGGGTCACAGCAGCTATGTTGGGGGGTTGTATAATGTTGTTTTCAGATTGGTGGTTGAAAATACTAAACTATGTATAAATAATGTTGTCTTATAATTTGTTATATGTTCTTATTTTTATATTACATCAGTCATTTCCAAACATGGAAAATATTGGAAAATTCTGCCTTATAGGTTCATAGATCCATAGGATGATACTAGGCTATCTGCCCTAGGGCATTTATAAGCCTAGCCAGAGTATGTTTGGCTTTTGCCACACTTTTAGATTAGTTGACTGTACCTCTGTATAGTAGGTCACAGAAGGTAGCCCTTTTAAGGTTTGTTTACTGTACTTCTGTCAAGCAGCGACACAGAAGAGATCCCAAGGGTAAACTTATGATCTCCCATCCATTCGTCAAGATTTCTCTTGAAGAGGGTCAGTGAGGGTCTCTGCCTGACATGGATTGGGATTTTGTTCCAGAGTGAGGGGAGCCTCTGGGATATGAATCTGTCCCTCCAGCATGTCCTATTTATTTCTGTGCTGAGGTTCAGGTCCCTGTAGCATGTAGCTCTAAGGGATTTAGATTTCCTGAGGTGAAGCTTGTCCATTAATTCTAGGTTGGACATGGCTTTATACATCAGACACAGATCGCCTCTGAGTAGGCGGTACGCAACTGAGTAGAGCTGGAGTTTCTTTAGCTGATCTGCATAGGGCATCTGCTTGAGCCCCTTGATCCTCTTGGTGAGATACTTTTGGGGTCTTTCCAGTTGCTGAAGGTGTCGGGTAAGGTACATCCCAAACGGGGCATTGTACTCAATTATGGGCTTGATAAGTGATGAGTAGAGGGGCACAATGACCTCTCTTGATCTAGATGTGAACCCTTTCATGATAAGGTGGGCTATATAGAAGGTCTTTCTAACCACTTTGGCAACGTGATTGTCAAAGGAGAGATTGCTATCTACTTGGGTCCCCAAGTCCCTAATTACTTCTTCCGTACTTAATGGATTACCACCTATGTGGTAATTTGTGGGCACTTTGTTTTTTTCAAAGGGGATGACTATGCACTTTTTTGGCATTTAGCTTTAGGCCATGGTTCTGGCACCAGTTATAAGTCTCTGTGAGACCCTTTTGGAGGATGCTTGTGTCAGTCGGAGAGTCGATGATAGCACTTAGTTTGCAGTCATCTGCGAACTTGGTTAGCCATAGTCCACCCGTGTTAGCCTGTACCTCAGAGAAATATATACCGAGCAAGAGAGGTCCCAGGACTGAGCCTTGTGGGACACCACTTGTAACTGGTTTAGAGTCTGACATGGTACCTGCTATTCTGACCATGTGGGTTCTATCCCTGAGCCAGTTTGCAACCCATCTTGTGACATAGGGGTTGATATTTAAGCTGGTGAGCTTATTTATGATGCCTGAGTGGGGTATTGTGTCAAAGGCCTTTGCGAGGTCCAGGTAGGCTGTGTGGACTATCTTCCCTTCATCTATGGCTTTGGTAACTGTTTCAAAGAAGTCAACCAGGTTCAAGAGGCAAGATCTGCCCTTAATGAAGCCGAATTGGGTAGGATCCAGTGTCTGGAGGTTCCCAATGTCTTTGTTTATGATTTCCATGACTATACCTTCCATAGCTTTGCAGACCAGGCTAGTCAGGCTTATAGGGCGATAGTTTCCGGGGTCTGTTGTGGCACCACCTTTGTGGAGTGGGACCACTGTTGCTGTACACCATTCCTTGGGAACATATCCTGCAGTAAGGCTGAGATTGAACAGTGACTTTATATGAGGGTTTAGTTCTTCTTGGAGCTCGTGCAAGACGCAGCCCGGGATACCGTTTGGTCCCATTGATGCTGTGTTTTTTGCTTTGGAGAGGGCAGCTCTCACCTGTGCATCTGTGATCTCAGGAAGGCTACACTCTGTTGGGATAGACATTTGCTCTTTTGGGGGGGAAGAGGGGGGGAGTTTGCACTGAACCTTTCTGCCAGGATGTTGGCAATGTCTGTGGATTCAGTGAATTTTTTGTCATTTTGCACTAACTCAGAGCATATCTGGGAGTTGCCTCCCAAGTTTCTGACATAACTAAAGAAGGCCTTGTGATTATCTTTAGTGTCTTGTGCAATTTTTCTTTCAAAGCTGGCCTTAGAAGATTTTATGAGGGACCGTAGTTTCTTGCTAGTACTGATCAGTGTCACCTTCCCTTTTTTGGATTTTGCTCTGTCATGTAGTAGCTTTCTCCCTTCTGTTGTATAGCTTATTTATGGCCGGGGTCCACCAGACAGGTCTCCTGCCTTTGGAGGAGTGAGTCTTGGTTTTATTTGGGATAGCATGCTCCATGCATTCCTGTAGGTGTCCATAGAATGCTTTTGTAAAGGATTCTGCATTTTGGGCTGTATTGTCCACTGGCCCTGGGGCTTTGAAGGATCCCACCTCAGTTTTGAGAAGTGTGAAGTTTGCTTTTGAGAAGTTCTTCACCGTGGTTTCCTTGGCTAGGGGTGGGGATGGAATATGGATGTCCAGTGAGATTTGTTTATGGTCTGATCTTATGAATGAGGGGTATACCTCTGGTGTGGAACATAGAGACCCCATGTTGGTGATGACCAGATCCAGTATGTTTTCCCCTCTTGTGGGAGTGGTGACCAGTTGTTCCATAGCATTTGAGTTTATAAATTCTAGGAACCGTTGGGCGAGGGTGTTTGGGCTTGAGTAGTTTTCCCAGTCAATGTTTGGATAGTTGAAGTCACCCAATATAATAGTGTTTGGAGAGACCTTCATATTCTCCAGTGTTCTCAGGAAAGCCGAGTGAGGTTCCTGTGTTTGGGAGGGTGGTCTGTAGCAGGCTACAAACTGAAAGGCAGTTTTGCCCACTGTTAGTTGCACATGGATGGTCTCTGAAACTTCGTGCAGTGCCACTAGCCTGGAGGTGCGGGTATCTTTGATAAATATGGATACTCCCCCTCCTTTTGTGATTAGGTCCGAGTTTTGGGGCCGGAAAGCATGGTATGATTATAAGAAAAAATAGCCAATATAATTAACAAAAACATATACATGAGCTCACAGGTAAATTATTAGTGAATGGATGGTTGGATGAAAAAAAATGGTTAATAGTGTAATACAAAACTGCCCTAAGAGAGAGACAGTTTTCAGCTTAGCAAAAAGTGCAATAATAGAGAAATGTAAGAAACATTTGGAATGGACAAGATGAAAAATAATAGTAGGAATTAAATGCAAGTATCCTTTGTATATGCAGATGATTTAATAGTAGAAGTGAAAAATAAACTGTGAATGCAATTAGTGATACAATAAATGGAGGTTAGGTTAAAACAAGTCAAGTAAGGAAAAAAGCAATGGGAAATGGAAGAATAAACACTAGAGGAATATACTTTTCAAAATTAAAAATGTCTACATCAAGAATAGTATATGGAAAAAGACAAAGGACCAAATTCAGAAAAGTTACCACAAGGTATGTGCCTGATATACACCTTGCACTAACAATTTCTCATTCAGAGACAGTTCTACTACAGTGGTCTGTCTGTGCTGCCTGCCACAAATTCTAATGATGTATTCTGGGTGAATGGCCTATCCCAATTAGCCATGTGCTCTTTTCCCATAAATGTCTGTTGTATGGCATTTATATAGTCATGAGACTCAAATAATTGGTCGGTTTTGTAAGTTATCTCAGCTACCCACATTACCTCACATTCAACCAACTGTGTTAGAGGTAAATGTCTTAGCAGGCAGATATTTTTGGGGTCTGGATACATGTGTGTGCATATATGTGTGTGTTCGTGTGTGTGTTTGGGAGGCTGTAGTAGGGGAGTTAGTTTGGGGATAGGTATGGTAAGTATGTATGTGTGGAAACTGGTAAGTGAGTTCATGAGTGTGGCGGCGGAGCTGTGCATGTGTGTGCGCATGTGTGTTTGCATATGTGTGTATATCTATGTGTATGTGTAAGTGTATGCATGTGTAGTGTAGTGTATACATGGATGTCTGAATCTGTTGGGGGGGCTGACATACCTCCACACTCCACAAGTCTAATACGCAAATCCTGCAGCATTGGGGAAAGTACTAGACACCAGTGGTGCTCTCTTTATATTATTTCTTAAGGCACTTAAAATATATTCAAACACAATTTTGTAGCATGAAAGATGTGGTCTGGAGAACACTAGGCACCAGTGATAATAAAAAAGAAGTTATGTTTGTCGATCTTCATTCATTCTTGACTGATGAGTTTCGTTCTGAATTCTTGGAACTGACTCGGTCATTATACAAAGCTCGTGCCAGCCAAAAACTCTTCAGCTAAGGCTCTACCCATACTGCCTCTCTTCCCAATACCTCAGATCGAGTTTGCCTATCATTAAGGAAATATGGAATCTCTGTCTGAGCAACAACCCTATAACAACCCCAGGACTAGTTCCAAACCTCCAGGAGTCTCTAGGAGGGGGCAAGAGGGTGGGATGTCAAGAATGAATAAAGATCGACAACACAAATGGAACATTATGGTAAGCACATAACTTCTTTATCTGATGTTGTCAATCTTCATACATTCTTGACTGATGGGAGAGAGTCCCCAGCTACTTTAGATCCTGGGCAGCCCTAAGGAAGGAATTTCCTGGGCACCATAGAGCCAAAGAATGCTCTTCCCCTTGAGACCATGTCCAATTTGTAATGAGTGATAAAGGTATGAGATGTAGCCCAAGTTGCAGCTGCGCATATGTCTTCCATAGAAGCTCTGGAATGGAAGACCGCTGAAGTGGAAACAGATCTTGTTGAATGAGCTCTAACTTTTATTGGTAGTTTGAGATTATTCTGATTGTATATAAAGGTAAAGCAGTCTCTTAACCATTTTGATAAGGTGACCTTTGAAACAGGTTTTCCCAATCTCATACCTGAAAAGGATAGAAATAGTTGGTCTCATTTTCTAGAGGTCTTTGTTCTAAGTAGAAATGTAACTGCCTGTGGACGTCTAACGTGCAAACAGTACTCTCCTTTGTTTGAAAAACTGGAAAGAAAACTGATAAGTCTATGGTCTGGTTGATGTTGGACTCTGATACCACTTTAGGAAGGAAGGAGGGATTGGTTCTGAGTGATACTCTTTCTTTGTGGAAGATGATATATGGATACTTCACACACAAAGCCTGTAATTTTGAAATTCCCCTAGCAGATGTGATAGCTATGAGGAATAGGATCTTCCAAGATAAACACTTCGGGTCACAGGTGGCTGCTGTCTCAAAAGGCTGACAAACTAAACATCATTAAATCCCAAGGCACTATAGGATCTTTGAAAGGTGGCTTCAAATGTTGAGAGCCCTTAAGAAACATTTTGCAAACACGATGAGACATCAATGAATGATCATCAAAACTGTTATGGACATTCAAAATGGCAACTAAATGACCTTAATGGTAGAAGCTGAGGCTCCAAATTGAAATAAGGTAACTAAGTATTCCAGGACCTAATTGACTGGAGCTGAGAAAGGATCAAAGCTGTTTTTTATCTGATCAAATAGAGAATCCTTTCCATTTGTTAAGGTAAAATTTTTTGGTGGACAGTTTATGGGAAGCCAGAAGTATCTTTTGCACTGGAGAGGAAAAGTTGTTGCATCTGGCAATTACTGGAAGTGAAGAAACCAAGCTGTCAGCTTGAGATGTTGAATGTTGGGATGCACCAAGCCCTGAGGGTGAGATAAAAGGTCCGGAGTTGGATCCAGAGTCCATGGGCGGTAAACCGGGTGAGGCCAGAGAAAGGGAAATCAGACTTGATGGGACCAGTAAGGTGCAATGACAATCACTTTGCTTTTCAACTGCTGGGCTTTCCTCAGAAACTGGGGAATTAAAGGAATTGGTGTAAAGTCATACAGAAGTCCTGGGGGCCAGTTGTAAAGAAGTGCATCTCTCGGGGACTCACCACGAGGGGGAACTATGGCAAAGTAGCTGCTGCATTTGTGATTTATGGGAGAGGTGAACAGGTGTCAGCAAGGCTGACCCCATTGACAAAAAATTTTCATCGCTATGGTGGGATTGAGAGACCACTTGTGAGGTAGAAGGATACACCTGCTTAGTTTTGTCTGCAATCATGTTGGAATTCCCCAGAATATGTGTTGCTATCAGAGAGTGGTTGGAGGTGAATGTCCATTGCCAAACTCTTAGGGCTTCCCAACATAGTGGGTAGGATCTGCCCCCCCCCCCCTGTTTGTTGATGTACCAGACTACTGACATGTTGTCTGACTGGATAGCAATTGTCCCGGATGGAAGGGCAAATTGGAATGCTTGCAAGGCTAAAAGCACTGCCCTCAGTTCTAGGACATTGATATGCAGATTAGACTCCTGTGGGGATCAAGTGCCTTGGACAGTCTTTCCCTGAAAATGCCCCACCCCCCATCCCATCATGGAAGCATCCGTGTGCTTACTACAGCCTTTGGCTGAGAGAGGGAGAAAAGATAACTCCATAAATCCTCTCCTGGCTTCATCCACCAAGATAAATCTTTCTTGCAGCGATTTGTTATTAGGATTAGATGAGACATGGGGTGAGTTAGAAGTGACAATTGTGATGCTAGCAGCCATTGAAGCAGCCCCATGTGGTATCTCACCAGGGGGACTAATGTTATTGTTGCTGCCATGGATCCAAGAAGTTTTAGTACCAGATGGGCAGGAACTTTGTCTCGGGCGAGAATCACTTGAAGTTGTGATCTCAACTTTAACAACCTGTGATGAGGAAGGAAGGCCATGCGGGATTTTGTATTTAGTTTCACTCCAATGAATTTCAGGTCCTGTGTGGGAGATAGTTGTGATTTTTCTTTGTTGACTGAAATGCCTAAGAACTCAGCAAGGTGTAGAATAGAGTCTGTGGTGCAAAGCAGCAGATGCCTGGTGGGGGCAGCGAGGAGTCAGTTGTCTAGATATGGAAATGCATGGAATCCCTGTAGCCTTAAATGAGTTGCTACAACTGTCATGCATTTGGTAAACACCCTGGGGGCTGTGGTGAGACAAAAGGGCACTGCTCAGAATTGGTAATGAATGGCTCCTAGCCAGAAGTGGATATATCTTCTGGAGCATTTTTCCATTTTTATGCGGTAATACACATCCTGAAAATTTATAGAGCACATCCAATCATCCTTCTCTAGAAATGGAAGGATAGACTGAACTGTGACCATCTGGAATTTTGTCTGTTATAAAAATGTGTTCAATATGCTGAGATTCAAGATTGGCCTCCAGTCCCCTGTCTTTTTTGTCTATTGAAGAAGAATATCTAGTGCTGTGGGTATTTATAATTTCAACTCTCAGCACCATAGGCTGTTGGATAGCAGGTGAAGATGGGATTGAAATAGTGGAAGTGGCAACTATCGGTGCCGGAGAGGTTGTTAGTGCAGAAGTCATGGTTGGTACCGAAGATGTCTGGATACTTTTAATAGTAGACGGCATCATAGTGGTTCAGTGCCAGAGCAGAAGACAACTATATCTTTGGCACTTTTGCTTTCATTTCTGAAGAAGGTGTCAGAACCGGAGAGTTCTGAGTCTTGGAGTCATGTACCTTGGGGGAAGATGGTACCAAATGGCTCCATTTTTTAGAGTCAGTTTTTTGGAGATTTTGAAGTCTCTGCCTCAGAAAAAGCTTCACCAAAAGGTATCAATTTATTAAATTTCCCTGCAAGAGTTCAACACTAAAGCCCTTGCAGAGTTCACATGGAGGTTGAATTTCCAAATAAGGGACACCCAAACAATAGACGCAAGAAAGATGCCCATCCAAATTGGGCATCTTTCTGCTACAGTCTTTACATTGTTTAAACCCAGAGGTTCCTTTGTGCTTTTCTGCCATGTTATCTAGTCAAGTACAAGGCATGCTTACACTTGCATACACTCAGTCATAAAAAAATGGATAGACAAGAGAAAAGCTTTTTTTTTTTTTAAATATACCAACTATGGTATATAAAGACTACCCAAATGGGTAAGAAGAAGAAGAAAGGGTAGGTAAATGGATACCAACAATGGTATCAAAGAATTTCCAATTGTAAGCAGGAAGGAGAGGCCTAATACCAACAATGGTAAAAGAGAGAGATACCTTGAGGTAAAAAGTTTGAAACAGAGTCACTCCCACAAACACAAGGAAAGAGAATAGTAAATATCAGAAAAAAAGAGCAACAGGTGGAATAATAGAGAAATATCAAAAAATTGAGCACTTAGCTGAGAGCATCCAATGTTGTATGTGGCAAACGAGAGCTGAGGTATCGTGAAGAGAGGCGGTATGGTTAGAGCTTTAGCTCTAGAGTTTTTGGCTGGCACAAGCTTTGTATAACAGCCAAGATGGTTCTGAGGCTTCAGGGCCAAACCCATCAGTCAAGAATGAATGAAGATTGATATCAGATCAAAATTTTGCAGCATTAAAGACATTAGGCAAGGAAACACTAACACAAGGGATACCGTGTTTATATCGTGCCTTAAAGGCACCTACAAAAATTAAACCTTATACGAGAGCACACATGGGATTGTGCATGAAAGAGGATGTTTGGAAGCTTGGCTTAATCCTCCGTTGTCTAAAGCAATTAAATGAACTACTTGTCTCCACCGTGGCTAACTATGTTTAGATGGGCAGTAGCTTCTGTTTGAGCTGAGTAATCATTGTGAAGAATTTGGACTGAATTGATTTAGCCTTTTAATTTCTCCAGGAAGCAGGGATAACTGTTACAGACATGAGACCGATTTATCAGGAGCAGTGTGCTGGAAAATGGCATTGCAGTTGTGAAAGATATCAAGGCCATCCACTCAACACCTGAGGTTTTAACTGAACTGCTACAAGCAACTATGGTGGGCATTCACGCCATCAAACAGACTCTGGCCTAACACATAGAATTTGTCACTCGTCCCTCTAATATAGATGACAAGCAGGTGGGGTAGTTCATTTAGATGTTTTATTATATAGAAACACATCAGGATGGATAGCAGCATCATAAAATATAAACAAACTGATTAACAGACAGACCTTACATACATACATGCTTACATCTCAATAGCTGTTGTCTACTATAATAGCACAAGGATACCCAGAAAAAATTTGCTCCATTGCACGCTGAAAGACTTCACTTGCAGAATTTATCCCAAATGGCATTCACAAAAATCTGTACCTTGCAAACAGTGTACTGAAAGTGGTTTGCAATGAAGATTTCATGTCAAGCAAAATTTGCCAAAATGAACTCTGCATCTAAGACAGACAAAACACTGCATTTGGCATAAGGGCAGTGACTTCTTCAACTGTATGCATTGGATGATGAGGTCTTTTCAGTACCTTGTTTAAATCTTGTGGATTAATACATATTCTTATATCATCTGACATTTTCTTATGAGCTACCAGCATGGAAGATACCCATTGTGTAGGTTCATCTGCTGGACAAATCACACCTTGTTGCACCATTTTATCTAGTTCGGCTTTGACTCTGTTCTGCATAGCTATTGGAACTTTTCAGGCTGGCCTGATAACTGGGCTGACATCTGGATCTAACTTCATGGAGTACACAGCAGGAAGCTTACCTAGCTTGTCTTCAAAACGATCAGCATGGTAGAAAAAATAGATTGGGCGAAATTAGAATAGTAGTCTTTTAAGCTAACATGGTGGGCTCCCTTGTTAAATGAAAGCAGTCCCACTTTCAAACTGTCTCTGAGCCATAATAATGACTGTACGTGCCTTTTGACCACATAAAATAATAAGTCATAGCTTATTCCATCAAAATAACATGAAAGCATTACTGAACCTTCTGTTTGAATCTCTTCACCACCATAAGTAACAAGCTCCGCATACTTTGCCAAATCAAGCCTCTCACCAGCACATAATCTAGCAAATGTTTCTGGTGACATAACATTGCACTTTGAGCCAGTATCAGCTTTGAGCTCAATGGGTTTGCCATTTATCCAAACAGTACAAAATACTTCATTCTTTGCCCACAAATCTACTGCATTGACTGTTTCATTGAACACTGACACACCATCAACATAAAAAGAAAGTGATGCAGGATCATGTTTTTTTAATTGATCAACTTATTTCTTGAAGTGTTCCCTTTTAGTAAAAGAATGTGTGGCTTTTGATTTACAAAATCTTTTGAAATTATTCCATTTATTACATATATATGGCATTGTTGACCAAAATCTAAACATTTCTCTCTTTTAGATTCATGATTACCTCCACAATTACGACAGTTGGCAATGAAATTGGGTGTTGGCCTTTGCTTTCAGTTTGCTGACTCACTCTTATGCTTCCCTGAGGTTGTGCAGTTTCTGGAACTTGCTAGAAAGCTCTGGGGTTTACCAGTGAGTGCTGCAGGGGCTACAGTTGCTGCCATGTGCTAGGGCCTGTTTCTTTTAACCATGTGCTGCATACTATCAACGTGAGCTTGAGAAGTTACGGAAACACACCTTTATCATTTGAAAAAATATCTGTGTGCTTTTCTGTGAGCGCATATATTTGACAAATCTCAATGGCCTTATTCAAAGTTAAATCACTGTCACGAAGCAAAATCTTTCTCACAGCATCATCTTTAATACCACACACAAGTCTGTGTCTGTCTTTTATCAACTTATCCCTTAAATCGCCACATCTGTATGTTTTAGCCTTGTTTCTCAAATCAGTTATATATGCTGCAAACGTTTCACAAGGCCTTTTGATCCATTGTATAAAATAAGTGCCTCTCCATTGTAATGTTTGTCTGGGGATTATACATTTCTCTAAATTTATGTTTTAAGCACTCAGGGTCCTCCCTTGACTCAGCCGGTACAACGATATGACATTTTTTCCCCCTCTTTCAAAGATAGCAGGTGCATGCACAAATGAACATTCCCTTTCAATGGCTTCTGACCCAGCTAAATTAAGCTGAATAAATGCCTTTGTATGGTCATCTTTATCAGAAAATGCAACCTGAATGAAAATATCATATTCTTGCTCAAACACTCTCCATGTCTCCGCAATATTAGTATCAAACACAAGTGGCCCTGGTTTTCAAAATCCATCTGCCATGCCGACAAAGTATGCCCAAACACACTGAAAATATGGGCTTGTAATTATATACAAACAAGCTCTTCCACTGCAGCTTGCAATAACATTCAAATGCACAATAAACTATTCAAAATATGTTGCGAAATATGCTCTGAAATGGCTGTATTTTGTGAAATAACTGTACTGTAATACTGCACAAACATGGGAACAGGTCATACACTCCTGATAACTCGGATAGCTTTAATTAATACAAAAAATATGTGCTGAGTGAAAAATGTGGTCGTTACATTTTATTTTTATTCATTTTTTTTCATTTTATGCAATTCAGACTTTATTTCAAACATTTCCATAGTAATTTGAATATATATATCAATATTGGACATTTTGATTTATTTAACTATCATTTAGAGCATTCTGTATGTTTCATTTCATATTTTGTGAATAAGAAATCATTTGAGTAAGTTTTAACATCTGAAATTTGTTTCTGACCTGTTTTGCGAATTATATGTGCAGTAGGGATGATCCACTCCTGTATATTCCTCCAGCACTAGGTAGATGCCTCTTGGATTCAAACTGAAGAAACTGTAACTCTTTCTGGCAACATTCATTTTAGCCATCCCACTTCTGACACCATGTCGCTCATCCCAAGGCCATCCACTCAACACCTGAGGTTTTAACTGAACTGCTAAAAGCAACTGTGTTGGCCATTCAAGCCATCAAACAGACTGTGGCCTCACACATAGAAATTGTCACTCATCACTCTAATACAGATGACAAGCAGGCGGGATAGTTCATCTAGATGCTTTATTACATAGAAACATCAGGATGGAAAGCAGCATCATAAAATATAAACAGACTGATTAACAGACAGACCTTACATACATACATGCTTACATCTCAACTCCTAACTGCAAAATATCAGTCAGACTTGCACGTGCTCAGTATTTATACACTTGTGCAAGCCCTTGGATAGCTTCCTAAAGAGATATCCACACACACATTGATCTACAGAAATTACTTACCAATGAGACTGGAATAAGTTGCTAGCATACAAGTATGACTGGTATAGTGGCACAACACTCTAGCCCAATTCAAGACCTAATGGAGAGCAATGAACAGCTAGCACTGAAAATTGTTGATGACATAGAGAATCATTTGTGATGAACAGTGTGAAAGCATTAGGGTTAGAAGAGAGCACTGAAGGCAGTAACCCCCTGGAATTCATTAAAAATTAATTATGAGAATTATTCAGATCCTCTAGCACTCTCATTATTTAAATGGCACACCATATAGACATCAAGTCCAGTAACAAGTCTGTTCCTAGGCATTTCATCTTTTATTTTTATTTATTTAATTTATTTAAGTTTGATGACCGGGTAGTCCACTGGGCCAAGAAGAGCCTGTTTTCAGTGGGTCTATATTATAACATCGAATTTTATAAAAAGCGAATGTTATAATATCGAACCCTTAATGTCGAACGCTGAAAACAGCGAAGATGCAGGACACCGAATTCTTTCCCAGGGAAAGAATTTGGTGGGCCGTTGCTGTGGCTTCACTGTTTTCAGCGTTCGATATGTTGGAACATTACAGGTCGGGTTCAGGTAAGTGCGTGCTTGTGTGTAGGCTAGGGTTAGGGGGCAGGTTAGGTGAGTTAGGGCTAGGGAGCGGGTCAGATAAGTGTGCGGTTGTGTGGACGTTAGGGTTAGGGGGCGGGTTAGGTGAGTTAGGGTTAGGGCACAGATCAGGTAAGTTTGCGATTGTGTGTAGGTTAGGGTTAGGGGGTGGGTTAGGTAAGTGTGCAGTTGTGTGTAGGTTAGGGTTAGGGGCAGGTTAGGTGAGTTAGGGTTAGGACACTGGTGAGGTGAGTGTGCGATACTGACGGACCTTAGGATTAGGGTTGAGTTAAGGTAAGTGGATAGCTAGTAGTGTATGTAAAGTTTAGTTTAGGTTTAGGTGTAGGATTTTAAGTGTATGTGTGTGGATTGCTGTTTTTTGTGTGTGTTTGTGTTGTGTGTATGTTTCTCGGAATAGCGATTGTTATTCTGACTGTTCGATGTTTTCAGATTTCGATGTTTGGGGTTCGATATTATAACATTCAATGTTTAAGAGCTTCGATGTTATAATATAGACCCGTTTTCAGTGGAGACCCGAGGAGAAAAGCTCCACAATAATTGCAAGTTACATTTCACATGTTAAAAAAGGACATAGTTCGTACAGCTAATTAAACATTTACAGATAAGCTCCATGATATTTGCAATTGGTTTGTCACAATGTTACAAAAATGAAAAGACATAATTCAATATAGAAATGTCAACCTTTACGTAAAGTGAATATTTTTGTTATAAACTCAATTGTAGGTTTAACATTTCAAAATATATAGCTACTAGCCATTAGTAGGTTAGGAAAATATTATGCATGGAGAGGGTAATAGTATAATTGAGATTGGAGAGTATAGTACAATAGATATTAGAGAGAAAATTTGTTTTTGGTAGGGGAGGGATTGTTTTGGGTGGGATGACGTAATAGTAGAGTTAGTTGGATAAGTCAGTGCAAGGTGGAATGAGGGGGGGGTTAAGTTGGAGCGTGGCAAGGGCATTCCCATTTGGAAGAAAGATGAGGGAGTAGGTGAGATTTGAAATTTGTATGGTTAGGTAGGTTGTGTAGGTGTGTGAGGAGAGAGTTCCACTGTTTAGCCAAGGAGTGGGACAGCAGTAGATGGCCAGGAGGTCTTGCAGGTTTGTGGACCTGAAGGAGATTTTGGTATTTGCATCTGAGTGAGCAGTTGGGAATGTAAAGTTTTAAGGAAATAGCGAGAGCAGGACAGTTGGCAGGTTTAAAGATGAGCTTGTGGGCAATGGTGAGTTGTAGGTAACTGAGGTAGGTGGGTATTTCAAGCCAGTTGAGGAGGAGGAGGGAGTGGCAGTGGTGGGATGAGTTTTTTGTATTGGTTGCAAATTTGGAGATCTTGTGGTAGCAGGATTCAAGTTTGGACCAAATGCCAAGATGGAGATTGGTGAAAAGAGGGGCACCATACATAAGGGAGGGGAGTAGGAAGGTGGATGCAAGAGTTTGATGGGTAGAGGGGCTTAGGAAGTGGTTGTGCCTGTAGAGGAGACCTAACTTTTGGTGGGTTTTCTTGATTGCGGAGTGGATGTGGGTGTCAAATTTTAGTTCTTCATCAATAATGATGCCAAGAAGCTTGGTGTTGGGAATGATTTCAAGGAGGTTGTTGTTTTGGCTCTGGATAGTGAATGTGGATTTGTCAATGGAGTTTTTGGTAGGGGAAAAAATATTAGTTTGGTTTTATTTGCATTTAGTGCCAGATGGTTAGACTGCTTCCAGGTTTCTGTTTTAGAGAAGGCTAGGTGGGTTTTTGCTAGGAGCTCAGTGGGGGAGCCTAGATTTTAATGTTAGAGAAAATATTCTCCATACACCCAGGGAGAAGGAGCCAGCTCTAACTACAGCAGACCATGTGGTTCATTTGGTACACAATTACAGTATTTCACTGTTTTGGAAATGCAAACAGATGATACTGTTTTTGTGAAAATTTCAGGATATGGGTTTTAAAGTGAATCTCCAGATCCCTGCTGTACTCTATGCCTCCAAGGGGTCTACCCACATTCTCTGGTTGAAGCTGACAGGTACTTAAATCAGAAAACAGAGATCTCCCACAGACATATGCTCATGCAGTTTCATCTCCAGCCAAAGGACTATCCAGTGGAAAGAAAAGAGACCCATCTGCCTTAAATTCCCCCAAGAAGTAGCAGATTCAAAAAAGGGCAGGGAAGGTAATATACCAAATTGGGCTATTGATGGAGACCAAATTAAACACTTCTCTGCAAGCCACTCAAGGGAGTGGCACTGCGTTTCTAGAAAATGACATTCATTTAATGGCTCTGGAGATTTTACAGGAGAAATTAACTGAAGTAGAAGAATCCTGGAGTGATTGTGTAGCTATGGCCTTGAAAGAAAACATGTATAGGACCTGACTATTATATTACAAGGCTAGCCAATGTGCCGGGACACTTTGCCTCGCAGGGTGTTCTGCCTGCCTACCATGAAGAAGTATGCAGGATTTTATTGCAAAATGCCATTATACTATAATATCCCATACCCTCAATGCTTGTCCATGATTTAGGGTATGTTTTATCAAGGAGGGGCAGTAAATATGCTGTAATATGATTACCTTCAAAGCAGCAACAGACTATTAACAATGCTGCTTTGGAATGTCAAATGGCACTGATGATTTTTATGCTGACTGTTGCAGCTTCTACCTTTCCTCTCTGTGTCCTGCCCTTAGTTGACAGGGCATTCTTATTTATAGTTCTTATATTCTTATTTTTGTTATTTCAGTTGTATTTTGTACATCTTATTCATTCTTGCTATCTATGATTTTGTTTGCTTAATATTAGGGCTATATAACTTGATATTGTTGTCCTGTTCAATTTAGATGCAACCTCTGAATATTAAAAATAATAAAATAAGGATGTGTAGTACCACAGACATCAGTTTGCTAAATGGAATATAAAAAGGCATTGATGGGTAGGAAGATTAATGTCATTACTGATACTTTAATGTAAAAGGTGATAAATGATGCTTTTCTTCAAGTAACAAAGGTTAAGAAAAAGACTGCTGTGAGTGCCTTTATGAAATGGAAGGGGCACACAATTTTATCTTGCTCTAGCTCATCAAAGCAAAGAGTGACCATACTGATTCATCAGCCCTTAGGCTGGATTATTAGACAACAGATTATAGATGACCAGGGAAGATGGGTGATAGTCAAAGTAGATACAAGTCTTAGCTCATTGATCCTAGAAAATGATTATGGTCCCAGTCAAGTCATTCCTGAAGTTTTAGTATAGTTTTGGGAAAAAGTGGACTTGCTGTTCCAGCCAAATAATGGTCTCATAGTAAGGGGAGGTTCTGACAATGCTATGGACCTTATGGGATTCTGCATGGTAGACTCCAATTATCTCATATTTCTTCAGTGCTACAGGGCTTTGTAGAGAATTTTCTGGTGACTGATGTATGCAGGACGTACCATGACTCTGGTCTGGATTATGCATATTATGCATAAAGGGTGGCTGTTAGATTGGATTATTGGTGAGTTAACAAGGTCACAATGTAGGGGGCTGGAGGGTCAGAGTTTTGTAGTAATGTGCTATCATATCACTCTATAGTGACCTTATCATTCTCTATTAAATTATCACGGGTGCAGGTTACTCCCTAGAAATTTGATCCCCTCTTATTACCTTTCCTCCATTATTAATAGCTCATGGGAGTCTAATGATACCTCCCAGGCTCAGATTTTCATGTGGTGGTGGGAATTCAAGCATAGATGCAGAGACTTTGCAGACTGGTTAGGGCTACCTAAAGTGATAAGTGTGCTCAGAGTTTAGCTTCCTTGTCCATTTCATCGAGTGAACTGGAAGCTAAGTACAAAAGGTCTCAATGTCAAGATGTGAAATTGTTGTGGCAAATTAAGGTCACATTGTGGAGAAACAGGAATGATATAGTTTGCTGCACTGGGCATCAATATCACCTCTTATAAGCTTCTGGACTGGAAATGTAAAGAATGGGTCCAAGCCGCACAGATCTTGGCTTTAAGCATGCTGTCTTTTGCACAGGTGTGCTTTTGATTAATAAAGTAACCCAGGAATACACTAAGTCGGTTTGCACATGGCCACTGACTGTTTCTAGCAATATGTCTGATCTGTTCAATGTACTCCCTCCCAACAAAGTAACTAGACACTTGATTATTTAGCTTACAAAACCACTCACATTGTTTGAAACTGAATCAGACATTAATAATCATCCCAAAGGTAAAGCGCCAATGTTGGATGGCTTACTTCAGACTTTTTTAAAACTTTAAGGCATTGGTTGGTCCACTTCAAAACAGACCATAGACATGGGTAGCTTTTTTGAGGATAGTCTTCATGCTAATGTTATAATGTTTCCAAAGCCCAATAAGGATCCATTATTTACCACCTCCAACTACTGACCTATCTCTCTCTTACAAACTGAACTCAAGGTGTTTGAAACAATTTTAGTAGGTAGAATGGAGGCTTTTATTCAAAGAATGGTTCTGACAAATTATTTGGGCTTTATCAAAGGTAGATTGGGGGAACCTGACGCAGTGCATACATGGCTTAATCTGCAATGAATAACCCAATTTGCTGAAAACAGATATGGGGCTGTCCAATTGGATTTTAATAAAGCCTTTAATAGCCTAATTTAATCTTTTCTGTGGAAGGTGGTGCACTATTATTCAGTGCCACAGCAGGTCACTGACTGGGTGAATTTATTGTAGACTAAGCCAATGGCTAGAGTCTTTTCTAATGGGGTACTGTTTGATCCCCTTACCTTGCTCCATGGTACTAGACAAGACTGTCCCTTGTCCTTGATGTGCCTGTATGGTTTGCTGGTAATTGCATAGTGTTACTGAATAACCCTATAGTGCAAACCCCTGACATGCTAGATACTTTGACAGGTTGGGGATAAACAAATCTAAGATAATCTTATTCCTGTTTTATGACAATAATCGTAAAAATGAGGTCAATCAGGTCTTGAAACAAATTTCAGTGGTAACACGTCATGTTTGCACATAGTAATGTATAGGGAGCATACCTCTCAATTGTCCAGATTTTCACAGAATGTCCAGATTTTTGCCTCATATTTTTGGTCTCTTCCTTGTACAATTTGTGATTTTCTGGCAAATTATTGAGATGATCTCAGGAATGAAGTCACTATATAATGATATACATTTGTGTTTCAGACTTCATATCCTTCAGAAAACATGCATGCTAAGGCAAATTTTGTTATTCTAGCAACTTTCTAAGTTTATAAGATCAATATTTAAAATCTGTCTCTATTTTGGCCTTTGTTCCCCCATTTTATCAGGGTTTGATAGATTTTTTTGTACTAAGGGATTGAGAGGTATGGTAGAGAGTCTCAGAACATAGTGGACCTTAACACTGTACCGATGGTAGAGTCCATGAAATGAAAGATTGTGCAGTAGAAGGACCTCAGATTATATTTCTTAGAATGGGTGCAGTTAGTGAGAATGTTTCTCCTGCCTAAACTACTTTTAGCTGCAATATATTCCCTGAGTAACCTTCTCAGCACACATAAAAATCCCAAACGTTAGCTGCAGACTTTGTGTGGGACAGTAAATTACCCAGAATTAGCAGGAAAATATTGTTTATGCCCACTAGATTTGCAGGACTAGGTCTACCTGATATCTATGGGAATGGGAAAGCAGTTATTTAGCAATGTTTACTACAGTGTTAGGGGACACAAAAATGTATTTGTTTTTTTTCCTAAAGGTACATCTTAGACTGTCATCTAGCCCTAGTTTCAGCACACAGCCCCTCACACAAGGTCTGGGACCTAAGCGCGATTGACTTGTGGTTTGAGGCTAGCATTACAGTGAGCCCCTGTAAACATTTTCCACAACTGATGAGGTTCTTATTCATCTGTAATCACCCAAATAATGAGGTCTTTAATCATTAGAAGTAGCGTGTCTTTTAATTGCAGTTTTCTGCATTGCAAAAACAGTCCCTATTGTCCATAGCTTTCACTGCTGGCAGTGGAGTTCTTTCTGGAACCTGCCGAAGGAGTGGTACATAATTGTCCTCTTTATAATAGATTTATGGGACACAAGGACACAAGCTATGATGTCTTTAGAAGGTTTACAACTGATGTTTACCCCAATTGCTGCATGCCCAGTGGCAGCATTTCCAACTATAGTCCATTATCCCACTCCAAAACCTTTAGCAACCTAGTAGATGTACAATTAGCCTACAAAACTGGATTAATGCAAGTTTGATGGTACAGCTTAAGAAACAACCCAGGCTTCAGGTTTTCTATCTGGTTTTAATGGAAAATCCAGAGAGGTTGCTAAAAGTCTCCTTGGAGAAATGGAATTTTTACTTGTGGCAGAAAAGTTGGAAGGTTGAAAAATCTTTAGTTTTTTTACAAAATGTGATTATATGGATTAACTTTAAAATCTCGAAATACTGAAATATTGAATTTCAGTATCTCAAGACTATAAAGCCGAAAACTCACAAACCCGAAAACCAAAACCGCAAAATTCAAAACCATGAACGTAAACAAAACATTACACCACACATACAATCACAAATACACCTATCTCCCGACACTACAAAAAAGCAAAACAACACACACGAACACAACAAAACAAACACACACACCTATCCTTCCTATAAGCAGGGGGGGCAAGCCCTCTGGCACCACGTATGTGGGGGGCTGCACCCCCCACACCCCGCTACTTATATATGCTAACTCCGAGGCCACACTAAACACCAAAAGACAAAACACCCACCACCACACATTCTACACCCCCCATTGCACAGACACACATCACATACATACAAACACCACCACTCTCGACACTGACACACTCACACTTTTACCTACCTACCCTAACCCACACCTAACACTGCCCAATACACTCACATACACACAAACCCTCCCCAAAACCCTTAAAACATATAACACTTACCTAACGCACCATCAGTACAGCGGGTTCGACATTTCCAGGTTCGATATTCTGCAGTTTTGCGCAACTGCAGATTCGACAATTTAGTCTCGAAATACTGACATTTCAGTATTTCGAAATTCCAACAGGAACCCGATTATTTATATATATATATATATATATATATATATATATATATATATATATATATATATATAAATTCATGCACACATGAAGGGGGTGTGGTGTGTTTGTGTGAGTACATTTATACATATATAGGTTCATAGGTTCATAGGTAGGTACTAGGCTATTGGCCCTAGGGCCTATATAAGCCTAGCCAAAAAGGTACTCTGGCTTTCACCACCCAAGAAAACTATTTTCCTGTGCCACTGTCGAGCAGAGCCACAGAACTGATCTCAGGGGTGGATTTCCTATTTCTCATCCAATCATCAAGATTTTTCTTGAAGACTGTTAATGAGGAGCTTTGTTTCATATAGATAGGTAGTTTGTTCCAGAGTATGGGAAGTCTCTGGGACAGGAATCTATCCCTCCAGCATGTTCTGTTTATTGTGGTGACAAGGTTTAGGTCCCTAAAGCATGTAGCTCGGAGGGATTGGGATTTCCTTAATTGGGACATGTCCAACAGCTCTGGATTTGACATAGCTTTGTATGTTAGGCAAAGATCGCCTCTGAGTAGGTTATATGCGACAGAGTAAAGCTGGAGATTTTTGAGACAGTCTGCATAGGGCATCTGTATGAGGCCGGTAATCCTCTTTGTGAGGTATTACTGCGGTCTTTCCAGTTGTTATAGATGTCTTGTGAGGTACATACCAAAAGGGGCATTGTAGTATATAATGGGTCTAATGAGTGAAGAGTAGAGGGGAACAATTACCTCTTTTTTACTGGATGAGAAACCTTTTGTGATGAGGTGTGCCACATAGAAGGATTTCCTGACTACTATGGCGATGTGATTATCAAAGGAGAGACTACTGTCCACCTGTGTCCCAAGGTCTCTTATCACACTTTCGGTGTTAAGTTTACTACTGCCTATGTGGTAGTTCATGGGTACAGAGTTTTTACCAAAGGGGATGACAATGCACTTTTTGGCATTGAGCTTGAGGCCATGGCTTTGACACCAGGCATCTGTCTCAGTGAGGCCCTTTTGTAGGATGTCCACATCATTAGGAGTTTCAATTATGGCTCCTAGTTTGCAGTCATCTGCTAACTTCATTAGCCAATGACCGCCTGTGTTAGCCTGTACTTCAGAGAAGTAGATACCAAACAGGAGAGGACCCAGGACTGAACCCTGTGGTACTCCACTTGTCAATGGTCTGAAGTCGGATTTGGAGTCTGCTACTTACATAGTGTGGGTTCTGTCAGTGAGCCAGTTGGCAACCCATCATGTGACATAGGGATTTATACCTAGTTTAGTGAGTTTATCTATAATTCCAGAGTGGGGGGATGGTGTTGAAAGCCTTGGCAAGATCTAGATAGGCTGTGTGAACCACATTACCCTCGTCTACGGCATTTGTGACTGCTTCAAAAAAGTCTATCAGGTTTAGGAGACATGATCTGCCTTTTACAAGCCCGAACTGGGTGGGGTCCAGAGTTTGGAGGTTACCAATGTCTTTGTTTATAAGTTGCATGATGATACGTTCCATGGCCTTGCAGACCAGGCTCATCAGGTTAATAGGGCAGTAGTTCCTGGGGTCCATGGTGGCTCCCCCTTTGTGGAGTGGGATAACCATTGCTGTGTGCCATTCAGTGGGCACAAAGCCTGAGGTGAGGCTATGATTGAACATGGTACTTAGGTGGGGTGCCAGTTCGCTCAGTAGTTCATGTAGAACGCAGCCTGTGATGTTGTCAGGTCCCATGGATGCTGTATTCTTGGCTTTGGAGACTGTATTTTTTACCTGTGCAGCTGTGATTACAGGAGCTTTGCATTCTTCCGGTATAGAGGTGGACCCTTTAGGGGGTGAGAGGGGGTAAAGTTAGCACTGAACCTATCTGCCAGGATGTTGGCAATATCAGTTAGTTCTGTATATTTAGTGCCATTGTGCTGTAACTCAGAGTAGATTTAAGTATTGCAATTGAGATTCTTGACATAGCTATAGAATGCTTTGTGGTTGTCTTTAGTATCAGTGGCAATTTTGTTTTCATAACTAGCTTTGGAGGATTTTATGAGGAATCTGAGCTTCTTACTGAGGCTGACCAGGGAGTTCCTCCAATCATGGGATTTTACTCTTTTTTGCAACAGTTTCTTTCTTCTATTGTAGAGTTTGTTTATGGCAGAGGACCACCAGACTGGCTTCATTTTTTTGGAGGATAGCATCTTAGTTCTGTTAGGGATAACATGATCCATGCACTCGTGTAAGTGCTTATAAAGTGCAATTGTGTAGGATTCAGAAGTCGTACCTCTATTGTCCATCTGCATGGGTGTCGTGAAGTTTGCCACATCTGTCTTAAGAAGCGT
The DNA here is from genome assembly GCF_019279795.1 of Protopterus annectens. Classification (NCBI taxonomy): domain Eukaryota; kingdom Metazoa; phylum Chordata; order Ceratodontiformes; family Protopteridae; genus Protopterus; species Protopterus annectens. Next base: position 773,248,067 of record NC_056729.1, read on the forward strand.
GAAGTTGGCTTTGGAGAAATTTTTTACAGTAGTTTCCCTAATGGGGGGTTGGGACAGGATGTGAATGTCTAGGGTGATTAGCTTGTGGTTGGATCTGACCAATGGGGAATTGACCTTTGGTGTGGAACACCAGTCACCCAGGCTGGTAATGACCAGGTCTAGGATATTGCTGCCCCTGGTGGGATAAGTTGATTCAAGGTGCTGGTATTTATGAATTCCAGAAAACGTTGAGCTAAAGAGTTGGTACATGAGTAGTTTTCCCAGTTAATGGTGGGGTAGTTGAAATCACCCATTATTAGGGTGTTGGGTTGTACCCTAATATTTTCCAGTGTATCTAGAAATGAGGAGTGGGAATCCTGGGGCATGGTGGGGGATCTGTAGTAAGCTACAATTTGAGTTAGTTGCACTTGGATAATCTCGGACGCATTATGCTGAGCAACTAGCCTGGAGGTGTGGGTATCCTTAATAAATATGGACACGCCTCCGCCTTTAGTGTTTCGGTACAGGTTAGGTGGCCAAAAGGTGTGGTATGAATTATAGCCTGGTAATGCAGGGGTGCTTTCTGAAGCCTTGAACCAGGTCTCTGACACTGCACAGATGTCGATGTTCTCCATTTTAAGGAGTGCATTTTGAGGTTTAGACTTCTAGCATTAAGTAGCATTTCCCTCAGATTTTGCTTGCTTGTACCTGTTACGGTGGTGAATTTGTCATTTGAACCTTGCCTAAAAAAGGCACTATAGGGGTGGTAAGAGCCTTACCCAGTATCCGGAATCCCAAGGCCAACAGGTGCAGGCCATCTCTGGCAAAGCATCGTGGTCTGTCGATCATGTCATCCCAGGTAGACAGATACTGGATCTCCTTAGAATGACACCAAGCCAATTGTTGAAGTCAATCATTTTGTCCTTGTACTGTGGTACCATTCTGGTATATATATATATATATATATATATATATATATATATATATATATATATATATATATATATATATATATATATATATATATATACACACACACACACACACACACACACACATATATAGAGAGAGATATATGTATATGTATATATATATATATATATATATATATATATATATATGTATATATATATATATATATATATATATATATATATATATATATATATATATATATATATATTTATACTTGCACAGGGTGTTTGTGTGTGTAAATATATACATATAGGTTTTAAAAGTTAAGTACGCCTATTCTTTTTGAACAAATGCTACAGAGTCTTTTACATCCACCTGAGTTATCATCAACTCAGGCAGATGACACTGTGATAGACAAGGGTTATTGCCCTACAATTCATGCCACTATCACCAATTTATACATGATGACAGGTGTTTTAATTCTTTGCTGCTAACACCAAATAATACATGAGAGACAAATGGCCTTAAGAGTATGTGCTAAATATGCACTAATATGTATGGTAATAGCCAATCACCTGCCATACTCATATAAGCTTCATACTGTGCAGCTATATATCAGAGGTGTTATCACTGCTATGCAGGATTTTATCTACCTCAGAATGAGACCAGTGCCTTCTAGTGTAATATTTCTAATATTCTAACATTAATTGAAAGTTAACCAAGAGTATTTTGCACACAAACATACAATATTTTACATGTGTGGTTAGTGATACTACTGCATTACGGGCACCCCTTCCTTGCCTTTATAGTAATGCTGCTATCAGCTAGATAGACCACATTGCAAAAGGTAAAACACAACCAATACTTAGCCTTAAAATAAGCCATCCTTAAAAATGTATGTCAGGAAGAGCATTAGCAGTTATTCTTTGAAAGGTAAAAGGCAGTTATTAATGCATCATTCCAATTCACATACACATACGCTAATCAAAATAACCATCCCAAACATTTCAACTGAATAAATAAACTCTTTGAAATAAAATTAAACACCCAGTTTCAACTCATTCAAACTTATAACACCTTTTTGTATACTTCCACTTAATACCCATAGCTCCTCATGGCATCTTGATCTTTTTGAGGACTGGCTTTTTTAACTAATTTATTATTTATTTGCCTTTGTTTACTAGGAAAGTCCAACTGGGTAGAAAGCCACTTTTCAGCAGGGGCTCAGAGATAAAAGCTCCTAACAAATGCAAATGCAAATTTTGACAACAGTGGGCCGGATTCACAAAGGCTTGCATGGAGTCTAAGAGTAGAGTAAGACTCCATGCAGCCAACATGTCTGCCGAGCGATCCAGGAACAGCCGGCAGGGGCATGCAAGACAGCCCCTAAAACGGCTCTTACACGGACAGGGCTAGGTTATGCAAATTACCTCATTTGCTGCTGAAAGTTATGCAAATGAGGTAAATTTGCGATCCAGGAAACCCTAACCTGTCCGAGTAAGAGTAGTGTTATTTGCAGAAATGTACTCCGTTGTCAACTGAGTACCGTTCTGCAAATAGCAAAACGGAGCCATGACAGCTCCAAATAAAGGATGCATCCAGTTGAGGAAGCATGCCAATGGCCAAATATACAGCCATTGTCAATCTTTCCCGTTGCAAAATAAAAAATATTTTTTTTACCTTGATCCCCAAAGTTTAAGCGTAGCACAGCGTCGCGCAAAACTGCTGCGCTCTAAAAAACAAAAAAACAAAACTAAATAAAAGCCAAAAATAGGCATTTTATTACAAATATACATCTGCCATGCAAGTGAACGGCAGGCTGAAGACAACATGGCCACTGAGCAGAGGTTGCTAAGGGGGGAAGCTCAGTCTAAGAGATGTAACCAAGCATTAGTAGGCAATCCTATGCAAATGAGGGTAAGGATAGTGAATCCCAATTTCACATGGCATATGAGCAAAGTCCGTGGAGTGTAAGAGTATGATAAGGGGAGTATCAGAGTAGAAGATAGGTGACATCATGAGGGGGGTATGTATGAAAGAAATTAAGCTCATTGGAGCAGAGTGGCATGTGTTTGCTGTCAGTTACCCATCACTGGAAGAGGCGTGTCAACAGGTATCCTAGCTAAAGGCAAGAAATTGAAGGTGTATGCCGTGGATAACACTAAAGTTTCTTGTAGAAGTGCCTGCAACGTGTATGCGCGCGTGTGTGTGCCTGTAAAACCGAGTAAGACTGTGTGTGCGCGTGTGCGCCTGTGTGCGTGTGTTTAAGCTGGAGTAAGCAAGTGTAAGGTTGTTGAAACCTGTGTAAGCACGTTTGGGCCTGTTTGCGCGCGTTTAAGCCGGAGTCAGCAAGCGTTGGGCATGTAAGCATGTGTGCATGCATGTGAGCTTGTGTGCGCATGCTTGCGCTTGTTTGCGTGGTGCTGCCCCCTGTGGAAACAGAAAGGGAAAAGGAAGCACAACAAATAGTAGGAAGTTAACCAAGGAGAACTAGCAGAGCTAGCAGGTGAAAACAATCAGAATCAGCCAATTACACAGGCAGTACACTATCCCAGCCCAGCCCAGCACTTAAAACTCTGCAAACAACTTTCCACTATGTTTTTCTCAGAGACACTGCAACACTGCAGTAAGCTAATAGAAGTGAAAACTGAAAAACCTTTACTGAGACAAAGAAATGTTAGGGGCTGCCATTGCTGTTATAAGGCGACATATGCAACATGCTGAGAGTGGTGACAATGCGAATGCTGCTGAGCACACAGTGAGGATACGGAGAAGAGTGTACAGGCCCAGGGTAACCTACCAGGGGCTACATGAGCTGGAGATAGTGGAGCACTATAGAGTGGACAGAGACCTCATGCAGCAAATTGTTGAGCTGTGCAGGCCACACCTCACACACAGAACCAACAGAGGGGAACCCATCCCAGTGGAAACCAAGGTATGTGTTGGCCTAAGAATACTAGCAACAGGTACCTTCCAGAGACCAACTGGTGATATGATGGGGATTTCACAGCCATCAGCATCCAGGGTACTGCACCAGTTCCTGAATGCCATGTCAGCACATGTCGGTGATTATGTATATTTCCCCAATTCCCGTGAGGTACTGGCCAGCAATATGCGTCTTTCCCAGCAAATAGCAGAATACCCTGAGGTAGTGGGTGCAATAGACTGCACGCACATATGCATCAAAGCACCAGCTGGTGAGCAGGGTAGGGTCTACTTTAACTGCAAGGGTTTCCCCTCCATCAACTGCCAGGTCGTGTGTGATGCCCAGGGCATAATAATGAATGTGTGTGCTGGCTGCCCTGGAAGCTACCATGATTTCCATATCTGGCATCTGACACAGCTGTACCAGACATTTGCCAATGGGGACATCCCTAATGGTCACCTAGTGGGGGGATGCTGGATATGCACTGGAGCTGTGGCTGATAACACTCATCATAAATGCACACACACCTGAACAGGAATGCCATAATGAGGCACATGCATAAACATGAAATGTAATCGAGCGTGTGTTTGGGCTGCTCAAGTCATGGTTCCGGTGCCTGGACACATCTGATGGAGCCTTGCAGTACTCACCAACTACATGTTCCCAAATAGTCATGGTATGTGCTATGCTACATAATATGATCCTGCGAAAACAGCTGCAGCAGGACCAGCATAGGGCTGGGCACAACAGCCCCCCACCATTGCCAAGGCCATCACAGGCAGAGCGTGACTCAGAGGAGGAACAACCTGAGCCTGCCCCAGTAGGCAGATGGAGGCGTGCCCAGTATGCTTTGGCCTTGGCAAAGAGGCAATGCATAGCATATACACTGGCTCAGTAGGAACCCTGGAAATGATACCGCTCTCTGACTCGCACATATAGTAAAAGGGATGCCTAACTTGACACTACCTGTTTTCAAACATGTATTGGGAGTGTACTATGTGCATCCGACATAGGCAGCCCTGCAGCACCACCTGAGGCATGATTGCCATGTTTTAAGCAATATAAAGCAGTGCTAAACAGCTTTTACCACTATTTAGTATATGTAAACAAAATTGCACACACTAAGTAGCACAACTTTGGGCAATGTTGAGCAATATTGGGCAACGTTCAGCAATGTTGGTTAATGTTGAGCAATGTTGGGCAAGTTTGATCAAAGTTGGGCATAGTTGAGCAAAAGCAGGTAAACATGGTCATATATGCTTTACTGTTCCTTATGCAGTCTGGTCTGCCCAGTATGAAAATATGAAGCAGTGACAGTCCTCAAACCCAGGATACTGTGCACTATAGTCACAGTACTGAACCACTAAACCATGACAGTATTTCACTTGTCAGCCTGTATGAAGAAATGTTAATAAGTCTATGCAAAGTGTCTCATGGAAACCCCACAGGCACAGCATAAACCCTGTAAATTATGACACAAAGGTGAGCCCTGCAGTAAAAATACAACTTGATTTACAACACACATATAGTATAAATGTTAATATTGGGCATGTTCACACACGTCAACAAATGTAGTGGACTTCACACAGCAACATACTGAAAGGTCACACTGGGCATGCTCACACATGATTAAATGAGGCAAATGTCAGGCAACAATATACTGAAAGGCCAAAATGGGCATGCTCACACACTTAGGCCATGTTTGAGTACAGCAGTGGGCCACACATATCTGGCAGTTGCATGTGTTAACCCAGGAACCTCTCACAATTCACCAATCCTGACTTGTGCACACAGTGATATAACAACAGACACATATATAATATATTGGAGCCCTGTCATAATCAAATATGTACTACAGATACTTAGGTTGTTCATAGAAAGTTGAAAAGCAAAGAAAATAAAAAAACCCGAAATCAGTATCATCAATAAACAATGTGCACTCCAAACACTATCCAATCCAGGTCATGGAAAGATTATCTGCGAAGGAGTCCATACAGAACCATGACACTTCCTTCAGCTATGTCATAAATAGCAATGTACACTCATATATGTCCTGAGTCTGGGCCAACTGTAAATGACTGAGAATGCCAACATCCTGCCAGACAGGCCCATACATACATACCCACCTCCCACTGACAAAAGGCCCTATCATCATACCAGGAGATATCACATGTAGAATGGGTAAACAGCTCCTTCCAAAGCTGAAAACATGGCATCAGTTGGATTACATTGTGCCCCTATATGTATCATAAGTGAACTGCAGAACAAACAGACCCTGCACCTGAACAGTCTGTTGAGCCTCACCCTCTCTACAGGATATGAAACTGTTGAATGGGTTACAGCAACATATGGCACACTACATAAGTGTTGGTGCACAACAGACCATGGCAACTATAGTCTTATAAGCCAATGAAGTCTGATCTGCAAGGCCATGGAGTCCATCATGATTGAAGTCAGAAACAGAGCTATTGGAAGCCTATAAACACACAACTCTACCAACTTTGGTCAGGTCATGGGCAGATCATGTTTACCAAACATGCTGTACTGTTTGCAAGGCAGCCATCCAGTACATACATCAATGAAATCGCCACCGTCCACACACTTTGAATAGGCCTTTTCCAACATCCCAGACACATGTCGTATCCACAAAATCAATAAGCTGTGCATAAATATGTATTGTCATTGGATGGATTGGCAACTGGGCCACAGATAGATCACACAAGGTAAGAATTGTGGTGTCCTGTTTAAGCTGGTAACACCTGCTGTCCCCCATGGCTCAGTCCTGGGATTGCATAAAACTAAGTGTACACACATTACCATGTCTAGTCTGATGATGTCAGCATCCCACAAATATAGCAGTGGAAATGAAAACTCCCAGTAAAGCATATATCGCATCGTGTTAATGCGTATCTCTTCAGTATCATAACATAGTTAGGTAGGGGTTTGAATCCTGCAATTGCTGAGTGTGTGTGTGTGATACTGTTGGTCAATGTGTTGTGGGTTTAGCTTTTACTCCTGTATGACATATCAGTATAACAACAGTATGTGCATTGCACACTTCAGGAATCTGTGTGGCAAATACATATATGTACATGTGACCTCAATTAGTTCATAGGTGTGAAGCCTGCTTTCTACATGAATACATCTGTTACCTATGACAGATTGTGCTGCTGCTTCTCAGACCTTCGGTCACATATGTATGTTTGTGACAAGGCCAGCCACTGTAGTGATCTGTGGCCTAGGTCATCTGTGTCACACACACCCATGACAGTTTCTATAGAATAGTGTGAGTGAGGGTTCATGCCTTGGGTATATTTCAGACATGTTCAAACACAACAAAGTCTGTCAATAATGGACATTCATTATAGGTGTACAACAACTTTGTGGATATGCATACAGACCCCTTATTGGTTATGTGATACACTGAGGGACTTCAGAATACCTATAGAAATGTGAATACCAAAGGACAGATGACATAACACTTGGCTGTATGTACACATCGGTACCCGTTCTACATGTTTGGGGCTACTACCTATGTGGTACTGTCGGGATACTATGTTTATTAAATGTGGATGACTATGCTATGTTTGGCTTACAGCTTTACAGCATGGGTTGGATAACAGGTATCTGTCTGTATGATACCCTTGTGGAGGATGTGTCTCATCCGGAGAATGCATTTTAGGCCACTGTATGCATTTCCAGATGTGGACGGACATATCCCTAGTGTGTTTGCTTGTACCTAAGAGGGCTATATGCCAAACAGGAGTGGTCCCAGGAATGTGTGGCAGTCAATACCACTGGTTACTGGTATAGTATAGTACCGGATGGATCCAAATGCTACTGAGTTTCCTACATCTGTGTGTCAGTTGTCAAGACATCATCTAACGATTGGTTATAGTCAGGCTGTTGAGGTTGTGTATATTACCAGAATGCAAACCAATGACAGATAGTAACAGTATCACCCACAGCATAGTGTCAAACCATGTCATACACACATGTGTACCGAAGTTAAAACATATGTGTATTAAAATGCATACTGGCCACCAATAGAAACAATGAAGTTTTGACACTGTGTAATACAGGGTATGTCACCCTTCCCATGTGTCCACTATGCATGTACATGCAGACAGTGCACCTCCACCATGTTCACAAATGTACACCTGAAAATCTGTACTGCACACATCACACATGTACTGTCCGCTCCCCAACACATGCTGCCAAAACTACACACATCAGCCAAGTGGCACATGGGCAGACAATACATTTTTGGAATTAACACTGTTGTAAACAATACTACATTGATAATCATAGCTTTAATGCATCATGCCTGCTCAGATATACCTCCAGGAATATCATTACACTGTACTGTTGACAACATGCTAACATTGCTACACTGCTATAAAGTCACCCTGTGCGTCAGCACCATGTTAGCCTGTTCCTGCATCAATGTCACAGATGACAGGAGGTGGCACAGTTTCATCATATGCACAGGGTGTGTTGTTGGTTTGCCAGAGCCCGACATTGACCCATCCAATTGACATGTATGTGTGTGTGTGTGTGTGTGTGTGTGTGTGTGTGTGTGTGTGTGTGTGTGTGTGTGTGTGTGTGTGAGGGACAACGGTACAGCATGGGTCAATGTTGATGTAATGTGTGTGTGTATGTGTTAGCCTTAGGTGTTTGGATTATGTGTGTGTGTCTGCATGCACACAATTCCACCATGTGGCTGCCATATACGGGAGGTTGTGGAACAGCCACAGACTGTACCTGCCAGGCTGTACATATCACCGTCTCTGGCCATGGATACAGTACCTGTGCCTGGCAGGGGTGCAACGGACAGTATCGGGTACTAAGCCAGACTGGGTACTATTATCAGATGCAGAGGGATGTCGACTGGACCCATGTCCCTGCTGGGACTGGCCAGAGCCACGTGCACGTGGTCTTCTATGACTATTGACAGCCCTGCTCCAACATTGCTGGGGCTGGTACTGCCACTACGGGAGCGGCTGTGACTTGTGTGTCTTCCACGACAACTGCCAGCCGATGATGTTGCTGGCATACATCCACGTCGACGTCTCAGTCGTCCTGCACTGTCCTGGCACATGGACATGACATTGCAGAGGACATCTAATGTCTCCCCCCAACGTCTATCAATGACCTTGGTGTAGTCACGCACGGCACCGGCAAGGTCACGGATACTGTCATTGATAGCGGTGTTATGGGCCCTCTGTGCCCTCAGTCCCTGTCTGGTGTACCGTTCCATACGTGCCTGCATTACAGCCCGGAACATACCTGAGGTTGTAAGACCTGTGGAGGCACATCTTCCAGGGGCATTACGACCAGCAATGCTCCCACAAGAACCCCTGGACATCCGCCTATGTGGTACCATTCCAGGAATCTGAGTATGGCTGCTGTGAGGGGATGCATGTGCCATAGATACCACACTATCCTGGTCAATGCCTACTGTATGCTGTCCCTCAGCTAAGGCCATTGGTGATGAGGGATGTATTGGCAGTATGAATGTGTGCATAGATGGTGTGGAAAGCTGTGTACTGTCGATTGGTAGACCAACGACAGACCCTGTCAAACCTGCCTGTGCCACAACACATGTTTCATCATCTCCACTATTTGTGGCAGTGTCTTCAGGTTCCCTGCTGCACTCAACCAACACAACCTCAGCACCTGTGAGAGGGAGACAGGAAACACATTTTACAATCTGCACATGATGTTAGCACACATGCACACATGAACACATGCACACATGCACACATGCACACATGAACACATGCACACATGCAGACATGCATGCATGAACACATGAACACATGCATACATGCACACATGAACACATGAACATGAACACATGCACACATGCACACATGAACACATGCAGACATGCACACATGAACACATGAACACATGCACACATGCACACATGAACACATGAACACATGAACACATGCACACATGAATACATGAACACATGCACACATGCACACATGCACACATGCACACATGAACACATGAACGTGAACACATGCACACATGCACACGCGCACACATGAACACACGCACACATGCACACATGAACACATGCAAACATGCACACATGAACACATGAACATGAACACATGCACGCATGCACACATGAACACAAATACACTACTCACTAAAGTAGACACACACACACACACACACACACACACACACACACACACACACACACACACCAACAGCAATCCAGAACATACCCATTAGTGGTTGATGGTGGAGTACAGTATCACAAGCCAAAGAGTCCTATCATACGTGTCAGCATGCAAGATGTGTGTTGCTCAATAGCATGCAGTGCGAGTGTAGAGAGTCCTTATTAATAACAGTATACATGTGTTTGATGCATGTGTGTTGTTCAATGATTGGCCTCACCCTGGAACACAATGTGTACATGGACACAACATTGCTGTGCAAGTATTAAATGCTTTTCAATGTCCTGTGCACCATCACTCACAGGTATACATACCATGGCTGGATGCACACAACTGTCAGGTGTATAGCAATGAATGCTATGTGTTGTACTGTAGTTACTATAACTGGATGTAGTGTAGTACCATGAGCCATCGTCAGGCAGCATCATGTAGTCACTCAAGGCCACTAATGTGTGACACACTGGCAACTATCTTGCTGTACCTGAACTGCAGCACTGTGGCTACATTAACCATTTCACAGGCAGTTGTTACATGGGTATGTAAGGTGTTCAATAGGGAGCATTGCCTAACATGAATGTCTTGTTTGTTGAAGAGTTTTGCACCGCCCCATGATAGGCCTCTACCCCTCAGGTATAATATGTGTGCTGTGTGGATGACATTTGGGATACTGGAGTCTGACCTTACAGCAGGTGTCTAAATACGCCATGTGTATCATATTAACACTTACTGCGTATGACAAGGTGGTGTATGTTGTGTGCATGTGTATTGACTCTGCCTATACAATGTCCACTACAGTGTACCACAATTGTTTGGGATGCTCTGTGTATAGCATGTGTTTGAGGCAGCTACTCATGTTACTGGGATGTGCATAGTCCCACAGAAAACTTGCAGAGCATGCATTATGTGTAGGTGTTTTACATGTGTATATGGCCTACAACTCACCTATGACATGCACATGTTATTTGCCATATTAAATGTAGAACACTCACCAGCATGGGTCTGCTGTCTTGCTGTCACACCAGAGGGACCTACAAGGATATGAGACAGTTTTCAGTGTCAACAACTGTGGCATTGCTGCTGTGAATTTGCAATTTTACAGTAGTACAACGGTTGACAGTCACAGGCATACAGATTATGTTCCAAATTATCAGTATTGCACAACACCAGGCTCCACATCTTCCAAATACACAGTACACATCTGACATATGCATGTTCTAACAATCGAGCTAACAGTAGTCTACAGATATGGCATGTTACCTGCACGCTCCGAGTCAACTTGCTGGGTGACTCCGGCCTCCATGATGACACGTCTGTTGTAGTGGTTGTCCAGGAGCCACCACACCGAGGAGCAGCTCTTCCACTCTGGTGAGGGGCGGATGTGATGCTGCACCACCACTTGTGGCAAGCTGTTGTCTGCGGACATCAGAGGCATGCTGCTGGACATGTCTAACTAAATCACTGCAGTGATGGCGTATCTGCTCATAAGTCCGGTTATGCATGCTTACATCATTAACCCAACGGACAACATCTTGCCACAGTGCAGTGCGCTCATGCTGGTCCTGGCTGGTTCTGGAGAACAGCAGGGTGTGATGTTGTAATAGGGTGGATATAATTATTTCCTCCTCTTCAGGGGAATATGCAGGTTTGCGATGATGAGACATGTCCCTGGAAGACAATAAAACAATTATTGTGAGCAAGTCTTGTGGCACACTTAACATTCTAAAGTACAGATATCAATGAAATGCCATATATAGCAACCTATTGGCTGTCAGTAGATAAACACTTTTAATACCACACATCAGTGCTCAGCCCACAACTGCCTGAGTGCCTGGCACGTTCTATATATTAAACCATGTTCTGCACAGCAACAAAGTGAAACCAGTATGTAAGACTATACAACAGCACATGGCACACTGTATGTGACACAATGCACCACCTAGCCACAGGAGGTATATATGAAGCTAATGCATACAGAAATATGTCATCCATTGAAATGATTGTAAAGTACAGTTACAGTACTACCAGTACACCACACTACTTGTTGATAGCAAACCCCTAAGTAACATATGTGCACATTCATCAATATAGGTGGCATACTGCTGTACTACACTATACATGTTGCTAGATATGCACTTATATCCTGTAACACACATACGACCGAGGCCATGTTACAGGCATACCCACACACACATCAGACATAACTACAAGACACAAAGGTATGGCAACCCAGATGAGCTTTACCTGTGTACCATACAGTACTGTGTGTCAGCACTTACAAAACCTTATGCCTGAGGTATGTAATGTGTGAGGACTACAGGTAACAAACAAAACAGTGTTTCCAAGCAATGTGGATATACACCATACTGTGCTGTTTAGGCCTACAGCTTCAGGTAATACTACAGTTCATATGGGATTTGTATTCACTAGTGTTAACAATCAATAAGCATACATGTACTGCTTTAGCCTACAATGGCACACTCCAGTCAGCACCATGGGACTATGTCACACTGTATATCATACTGCTTTTCCAGCCTAGCAATAGCATATATATCTTTTGCGGGGATCAGAGCTAGAACACTACATACCATGATATAAACATCTTCCCACTAGGCTATCACACATATACACTACGTTGACACATTCACCTACACATTCACCATCACACTCAGTCAACCTCACATAGCAATTAATGCAACATGTACATGTGTGTGTGTATTGGGTCCTAGGTAGCTCATAGGCTATTAGGCGTAGGGCCTATAGAAGCCTAGCCATACGGCACCCTGCCCTTCAACACCCATGTAATATAAGTTCATGTGCCCCTGTCATGCAGAGCCACAGAGGTGATTCCTGGGTTGTATTTCCTATCTCACATCCATTCATCATGATTATTCATGACGACTGCTAATGAGGACCTTTCTTTGCTATTGATAGGTAGTTAGTTCCAGAGTATGGTATGTGTCTGAGATGAGAATGTACCACTCCAGCATGTTCTGCTTTTTGACGTTACAAGGTTTAGATCAGTACAGTGTGTAGCTTGTAGGGATTTTGATCTGTTTACATGGAGCATGTCCAACACCTGTGAGTTTGGCATAGCTTTGTATGTTAGGCAGAGCTTGGCTCTGGGTAGGCGGTATGTGACACAGTGTAGCTGTGGTTTTGGAAGACAGTCTGCATAGGGCATCTGTTTGAGTCTGGTAATACTCTTTGTGGTGTTTGTGCCTGGTGTCTACAGTTGCTGTAGATGGCTTCTGAGGTACATACCAAAAGGCCTATTGTACTCTATGATGGGTTTTATGACTGATGAGTAGAGTGGAACACTGACCTCTCATTCCATGGATGACACACCTTTTGTGATGACATGTGGACCGTACACAGTTTACATGACTAGTGTGGTACTGTGATTATCAAAAGGGACACTACTGTCCACCTGTGTGCCATGGTCTCTTATCACACTTTTGGTGTTGAGTAGACTACCACCTATGTGGTAGTTCATGGGTACAGGGTTTTTAACAAAAGGGATGGCAATACATTTACAACATTGAGCTTAAGAGTACATATAAACATCCATTGGTGTACATATAGATTTACATGTAGGCACATATTCAGTCCACCTTTCATGGTGGGAATATCAATTATGCAAGAGTTGAGAGAGATACAGTTATGTAATAATTTTGCACAGTCTTGTGCAGAATGCATTGAGGGTATTCTCAGGCCATGTATCTTTAGCAGGACTCCCGGTCTGGAAGACTATAAACTTAGCAAATCATACCCACAGCGTTTAAACAACACATGTTATATACCAGCACTGTATGCTGTCTTGTTTGCCACACACTACAACCTACATGAAAATATGCACATAACAACCTTCAACAACATATATATGTCCACCCTTCACAAACAGTTGCAGTATGTACCTTGCTCTATGCACATGTTAAGATGCTAATATATCTGACACATAAATATCTCTACATATGTGTGTGCCATACACACACAAGGTACACACTGTTGTACATCCGTAGACCTCACGGATTACCTGTTGGGCCTGGCTACAACATGAACAGTTGTCACATGTGTGCATAACAGTAATATTACAGGGAGTATTTATTGCTGCTAATGCTACATTACTATACTAGCCTGGTACAGCAGTTGCCAATGCTAAGCTACACATTATATGACTATCATGCATGTGTTACTCTGTCACATCCAGGTTTATATAGCTGTTTGCACTACTCCCCCAGACAGCCATTATACACAGTACTGTACAGAACATAGATGACATGATCGGATGTTTGACATTAAATGCTGAGCTACATATGTCACAGTTATGTCCCACTGCACACAGCTACACACTAATTTGTCCATGGCAGTAGTCATGCATGGCATCAGTGCATACATACCTACTGCTGCCACATGTGCATGTTTCTAAGTATTTACAGTACTCTTCATAAACATCTACTACTTGCCGGTAATCACATATCTGTTACATACATGTTTGTCACTTTCAGGTCTGTCTGTGCATGTTTTGACAATTTTCTTTTTTTGGTGTTACTTAAGTAAAGATTGCTTTTACTTAATTTCTTTTTGTTTTAATTAAGATTTTTTTTTTACTTAATTAATATATTTGGTTGCTAATTCACTCAAGTCTTTTTACTTAATTAAACTTTTGTGTTATTAAGTAATAACTAATTTTTACTCCTCCCCAAGTTCAGTGACGCTTTATCACGTGCAGTGTAATGATTGCATGTGGGGATAGCAAGTACGGTCTGCTTTTATAGGTATCTGCACATGTACATGTGATGACCTCTGCACCAATTGGTGCCCAGCATTTGGTAAATGCATACAGCCTGCTGTGTGGTAATTGCAGTACTCACTGTCATAGCAACCCAATGCTATAAATTGCTAAGTTTTGTAGGTGTAGCCCTTTCAGATTTCCAGAGTGGGGCCCATGTTTCTTTGCTGTGGACACTGTTGTTTAAGTCAGAAGGTTGGTATACTTCTTATATCTGAAGCTAGAGGTGTAGACAGTGATGTACATGTTGTACTCAGACCTGACTGTTGTCACTTCGAGTACAGAGCTATCAGTGCAGAGTTTAACTCACCCCTACAAATGCTTACACAAGATATATGTGAGTATGTAGTTTCTTTTCTGCTTATGTAATTAACTACCATACAAAAGTAGTTATTGAGAAGTATTCTTTTGACACATGAACTGTTTGTGGACTGTTATACTGTGCATATTGATGTACTCACTTCTGCAGGGTTTGTGTATTTTTATTGTTGACATTAGCACAGGGGTCTCAGATAAACTGGACAATTCCACTACTGAGTATGCCTACCTACATCCTTGATTGACCCTAAACACATGTATATTTAAAATACTGGGGGGGGGGTGCAGACATACAGAGAGCATTATGTCTTATTG
This sequence comes from Protopterus annectens, assembly GCF_019279795.1. Classification (NCBI taxonomy): domain Eukaryota; kingdom Metazoa; phylum Chordata; order Ceratodontiformes; family Protopteridae; genus Protopterus; species Protopterus annectens. The sequence goes on from NC_056729.1 coordinate 773,263,509, forward strand.
TGTGAGTGTTATCTTACTGGACTTAATGGATTGGTGTGTACCTGTTAGTTTATCAAGGCAGGTGATCTGTCTGCATAGTTCCCAACTGTGAACCTATCCAGATGTTAGCCTGTTATTCTTTGTCTCTGCAACCCACAGGTGTTTTCAGCACTGGTACAATGGCATTGTTACAGTCTGTTGCTACCAGTACATGGCTACATCCTTTGGTATTTCTGTGTTGTACTCCTACATAAGGGTATGCTTGTGGAAGTCCTCACAAAACTATTTGCAGAGTGTGTAACAGCAGATAAGCTGATATGCCTGTGTGTTTCTGCCTCTGCCAGGCCTGTGAAACACTCAGATACATATTTGCTTGGAGTCAGGGATAGGTAGTTAAAAGTCAGGTACACCTTCCAACTAATAGAGACAGTAAGTGTAGACTTGAGTGAAGCAGTGCATATGGATTAGTACTCCTTTTATGAAGTACAAGCGGTGTCTCCTGTTATTGTTGTGATTATTCATTGTGTAATACACTACCTCTCTGACTAACATCAGTACTTTTCAGAGGGACACAGCTAAAATATGTTTCACAGTCAGGAAGTATGGCCTCTGCCCTAATCAGATATGCCAGTGTTTGTCCTGCTATGATACTGTGTGGGGGTTGTAAAGTGCCTCTATAACATTATTTGCTGCTAGAATGGCTGCTTCTCTTATCACAGTCATGTAATGCAATTCCACAACAATTGCTGGTAAAGATCCACAGAACAAGCTTTGTGTTATGGCCTTCCTATTTTTCCTTTACATTCACTCATTGTATTGCATGATATATTTATTTCGGCACCACATTATTGTATATCTGCTTTGGCTTAGTGGTACTTCATGCAGTCAAGTGTGTCCAAGGTCTGGGGTTCGAGACTGACAGAGGTGTTTTATTTTGCTGCTGAGCAGAACAAGGGCCCTGACATACAGAGTGATTAAGGGATAAGTCCACCTGCCCCCATTCTTCTACCTACATTTTAATAGCACCTATTAGCCTTCATCTGGCATTCTCCCATCCCCCTTCCAGTACCTTTACCTCACCACTCTATCTTCTGGTGTTGCATCACCAGGTAAAACAGTTCCTTAACTCACTAGCTGAATCACAGATAATGATATACTCCTCTTTACTACCCCTCTTGTTTGCACCATACCTCTTTACCTTGTATAAAAACCAGTTTCTCACGGGATTTCAGGTCCCAAAAGGCCATACTATCACCCCAGCTGTAAATCCTTCCACCTTCAACCATACTTACAGTACCAGATCCTATCCAACATCTTGTTTAGTCTATCAACATCTCAACCCCGGGCACATTAGCTCTAGATCGAAACACTACCACAAACTAATAAACAAATTCCTGAAGTTCATCACCAAGTATAGACTCAACCTAATACTTGGTGGTGATATTCACCCCAACCGTGGCCCACTCACTTCAGATGCACATACCCCCTCTACTTGCAATCTAAGCTACAAACCTACAATTAATAGGCCAACTACCTCTCTCCTAGTCTGTCATCTCAATATTAGAAGCATTAATAACCAAGTACATGAATTGCATGCACTTCTCGATGTCCACTCCCCTGAGATTCTCTGTTTATCTGAAACCTGGTTAAAACCTAACACTAAAGACAATGAAGTGTTACCACCTGGGTACAACATACACAGGCTGGATCGTGCTTCGAGGAAGGGGGGTGGGGTAGCTGTACTCTATAAATATGAGTTGAATGTCACCATAGATGTAATACAGCCACCTCAGATTAATAACTCAGAGATTCTTGCCACCAAATTGCAACTTAATAAAAATAAATGCATTAATATCATCTGTATGTACATTCCCCCAGGTAACAATATATCTACATTTGAAGATATCCTGCACTGGCTATTATGTCACTACCCCCAAGAAACCCTACTACTTGGAGACTTTAACATACACTGGGGCACCTGTTCCTCAGAATCCCCAACCACCCATATTAACCTGCATGCATTTACACAAATTATATCCACCCCTACCAGGACAGGTAAACCCAACCAAAAGGAAAGTATACTTGACTGGGTACTCATAAGTAGTCACCCCCAACTGTACACCTCTGGTACCCTCCTTGATGGCCTAAGCGATCACCTTCTCACATATATAATTAAGCACAAAACCATTAATTCCCAACAACCCTTACTCAGAAAGGTTAGAAACAGTAAAAACTTTGACCCTGCCAAATTCCAACAAGAACTAAACTCATGTAATTGGTCTATTCTAAAACACCTCCCCTTAGAGGAAGCAGTAGCATACTTTAACAACAAATTCCTTGAGATCCTTGATTTGCATGCACCTGTTCATTCAAAGAGAACCAAGGCAAAAACTGTGCCATGGCTTTCTAAAGAGTCTAAACTCAAAATTACCCTTAGAAACAAAGCATGGGCTTTATGGCGTTCTTCTAAAGACCCTCAAGATCACATTAAATACAGGCAATCCAGGAAAGAAACCAAAAAATCAAATTTACAAGACAAAAAACACTACTGTAATTTACAGACAGTAAATCAAAATAACCCTCAGAAGTTTTGGGCAGGTTTAAATAATCTACTAGATCCTGGACAAACTTCAACCCCAATCCCTGCTGCTACTATTGATAAAACTCCTGAAGATGTTTCTGATAGTTTTAACCAATTCTTTACTGAGACAATTCAAGCCCTAGCTAGCCAACTACCTCCTAGCTCCCCTGGTCCTGAAAGTAGCATCCATAGAAACTTACTCACGTTCAGCTTCCAACCAGTTGCCACTTCACTTATCCATACCTTGATCAAAAAATTAAAACCCACTACACTTTCTGCTGATCAACTCCCTGCCGAGTACCTACAAAAATCAGCTGATGCTATTGTTTACCCCATCTCAATACTAATCAATCGAAACATAGTAGAAGCTAAAATTCCCACCATCTAGAAAATATCCTATGTAATCCCACTACACAAAGGAGGCAGCTCTACTGATTTCTCCAATTATAGGCCAATAGCTATACTCTCTCCACTTGCAAAGATTATGGAAAAATGTATTCATAGACAACTCATGCACCACCTAATCCAGAATCACCTTATGGCAGACACTCAGCATGGCTTCCATCCTCATCACAGCACTACTTCAGTCCTCCTAGCCTTTACCAACACCATAAACCATAATCGCAACAGTAATTATATATCCTCAGCCCTCTTCTTGGATCTTTCCAAGGCATTCGATATGGTTGATCACCAACTTTTAATCCACACCCTGCAAACATTCTGTCTAGATACTGGAGCCCTTCAATGGTTTCAGTCCTACCTGAATGGTCGGCAGCAGGCTGTACTCTGGCAGAACAAACTCTCTAACCTTCTACCTAACACCCTTTGAGTACCACAAGGCTCTATACTAGGGCCCTTGCTGTTCTCCATCTTCATTAACGACCTTTATACTGTCATCCAAAAAGTCAGCTGTATCCAATATGCTGATGACTCTACTCTGATTTGCTGAGCCACATCTCCAGTAGAGTTATGGTCAGCTACCCAGACCACCTTTAATACAATAGAAAACTGGCTTTCTGAACATCATCTGATCCTAAATCCCAAAAAAACTAAAATGCTGTTATTTTCAACATATAGGTCTACCGCTTTCACCTTTACCATAAAATCAAATGATGGCACAATAATCTCCCCTGACCCCTCTACAAAATGCTGTTATTTTCAACACGTAGGTCTACCGCTTTCACCTTTACCATAAAATCAAATGATGGCACAATAATCCCCCCTGACCCCTCTACAAAACTATTAGGTGTCATCATAGACAATAATTTAAAATTTGACCTACATGTTAACCAAACTATCAAAACCATCAATAAAAAACTAGGGTCACTTTACAGAATAAAAGCCTTCCTAACCCCTCCAGCTAAAATTGCCATAGCTCGCTCTCACCTTCTTTCAACCCTTCTGTATGCATCCCCTCTACTCTCGAATTTAAACAAGACTGTCCTTAACAAACTCTCAATTTGCTACAACCACATTACCAGGTTTGCCACTGGGCTGCCTTTTAGGACACATCATTGCATCAATCTAAATCAGCTTGGGTGGCTTGAACTACCCAGTCTAATCCAGTATAACCAACTGATTATGGCATATAAAATCCTCTATAATCCGGACAATACTCCTGCACTTAAAAATATTATCACCCCCTATAAAAATCCTAGACCGCTTCAATCCTCTAACAAACTAATAATTCAGACTAGCAAAATTAATAACACAGCTGGTGATTCTCTCTTTGCAAACTCTGTAAGTAGATCCTGGAACACTCTTCCAGCTGATATTACCTTACTTTCCACCTTAGGTCAATTTAAAACTAGACTCAAACAACATTTGCCACTTAACTGGCTATGTCAGTGTATCAAGCCTGGCTAACTCTCTCTAGAATGTGTAAAAATCTGTTAACCAGTTTACTGTGTAATTTAATTTAATCCTGACTTGCGCTCAGGATTAACTGTAACCTGTGGAACTTGTTTAACTTGCTTACTTATGCAATCTCTGTAAATAGTCTATTTGTAATGTGTAATGCTGGTATTATGTAATGCTGTATCTGCTTACCCTTGGAGCTTTTCTCCCTGGGCCTCCGCTGAAAATGGACATGCATCCAGTCGGACTATCCCGGTCAACAAATGTAAAATAAAAATAAATAAATAAAAATAAAAACTTTTAAGCAGTTGTAAGCGGGTTTGCATGATGCTTAGTGATGCTAAGCTTAGCGCACACATGCGCACACTCACTCAAACCCGCTAACTACTGCTTAAAAGTGCTTACTCCCGCAAACCTCCGCGTTAATTTCTTTGAAAGAAAAGAAAATGGGGAGATAGGAAAGTGGTGAAAAAGGGAGCACAAAGAGGGAAAGACAGTGGGGAAACCAGCTTGGGATGTGCAGGACGGGTGTAGGGAAGGTCCATAGCTGCCCATTTCTTTACCAGCAACAGCTGTGCATATGTTACAAATTTGGAGTGAAATTTGAAACCTTCCACCCATGAGAGAGGGGTGAGGAGAACAAAGTATTTTGTACTGCCAATTATAATTATCAGTTTACATGTCCAGCGGACATGTGTGTGAAATGGGCAGCTATGTATGGGGCATAATTCTTTTGTGGGAACAGATTGCCCCTATTTTTTTTCAGGTGAGAGTGGAATGTAAGGTAGAGGAAGTAGGTATATTTGGAGAGGTAGGTTGGGGAGGTAAACAGACAAGACAAACAAGACGCATACAGGGGCGGAGTATGACACATGGGGTGGGTGAACACAGTTGACGGGGACGGATGTTTGGAAATCGCAAGCCCGTGAGCCCACAGATGGTAACAGTGGGACTGAGATCCCCACCCATGGGCAGTCACCACTGCACCTTCACAGCCCCGAGGGTGGCTGTGCTGGGGGCTGCATAGGAAGGGCAGGCTCACCCGTGAGTCGCGCCACTCTCGCCTCGAGCTGGCGTAGGGGATCAGCGACTAAAAGCTGGATCTCCCTACGCACCACAACCCGGACCCTTTGGAGGGTGACAGGTGGCCCTTCTCCACACACGCTTGCAGGGCGGACGAGCCCCATCCCCTGCAGCTCTTGCACCCGAAGGTGGCACAGGACAGGTGGGTCTGCTGGGACCGGCCTTCCCATACGTTCTGTGATTAGGTGTGTTAATTACAACATGGACAACAGCATTCCAAATTAGTTGTAACAGCATGCAGTAATATTCCCATTAACCCAACACACCAGGGTTCCAACAGTTGAACAGCAAGCATAACACATGCATATATTGAACGACAGTGGACATTACAACAGCATGCAGGGATGATTGGTGGCAACAGGCCACCAAGATTGTGGTGTTTGAACAGGGCACATGCATCAAAGTAAATGCAGATATTTATAGAACAAGAGGACATATGTCCCAACAAATGTTTTGAGATTAGACATACCCATTGAGGTGTGGAATTGCATTGTTTATGCACATAGAGTAGGGTGTAAAAAGAAACCTCCATTAACATCTTATAAGTACTTTTACTCTACACTACATTCCTATTGACTGCAGGTGTATATCCCCTACATGTATTATTACACTAGGCAACATGCATTAGATTGTGTAATGGGTTTGGCTAGTTCATTATATACCTGACCTATATCTGACATACTAACTGTCCAAGATGCAGATGTTACTGCTACATAGTTATATTTTTTATTTATATTTATATATCTACATATCTGGATGTGTTCACGTGACATTTTCAGTTAAATTTCTACAGAACCCTACATTTCATGTAGCACACTCACATTTCTGGGGAACACATTGACAAGCTACTCGTGTGCCAGATTTACCTGTGCATGCCAGCCATTTACCGACTGTTGAGGACTGTATATATGCTTCACAGCTACTGACACTTCCTTATTCCACTTTATATGGGACTGCCCAACTGTGGGTTGACTTAATACAACAGTACTATTTATTTAATGCAAGGGTACAACAACATTTCAAAGTAAGTGACACAGATACACTCCAAGTATTATACCTTTATTAATTACATTACACACTTTTCTACAGGCTCTCTCCTTTATTTGATATTACAGTGCATACGGAAGACTTATTCAAGACATATTATACCTTTATTGATAGGTTACAACACTCTTTTTCAGGCTCGCTCACTTATTTTATATGACAGTACATGCAGAGATAGTATTCCAGACATATTTTACCTTTATTAATGGATTACTACACTCTATTTCTGGCTCTCTGACTTATTTTATATAACAGTACATACAGAGAAATTATTCAGGGCATTTTATAGCTGTATTATTGGGCTACAACACTTTTTTCAGGCACTCTCACATATTTTATATAACAATACATGCAGAATAATTACTAACCTGCCTGGTGGCTCAGCGTTAGCAGCCTATCTACATAGGCTTGCTGATTCGCAGCACGGACACCTGCAGCTGTGAAGTAAAGGAAGGGATATTGAGACATACCTATCCATTATATAGACTATATTAGCATGTCTTATATACTGCATTCTATGGTTACCTACTCAGTAGTGGGACATCTTGCATATGACGGGCCTCCTGGATCCATTGGTTCAGTAGGTCCTGCTTCCAGCTCTTCAGGTCTGCATGGTGGCGACGGACCTGCTCACCAGTCCAAGGGACACCTGTGTCACTGGTGAGATCATGAGCTAACTGGTTCCAAGCCTCTGCTTTATACTCCATCCCTTGGAACTGGCCCTGCAGGAGTCTGGACTCATGATGGTGGACAAGGAGCCAAACCATGTATTTTGACTCCTCGATGACCCAGCGATGCGCTCGAAAGCGAGTACCCTCTCCAGCTCCAGACATTCTAACTGCAGATGGGAGCTACAATCAGTTATGGCGAGTATTCCCGCCTATGGAGCTGAAATATGCCGCATTTCCTGCACTTTTTTTGATTGGCCGTTTTTGAAAATTCTCGGCTGACTGCAGACCTGCTTAGCAATGGTTAATATACCATTTATAAGTATATGTATGTTAACAGTGGATGCTTATCCTAAGCTGTCATGGCTTAGTGGTTCAATACTTTGATTATGGTGCACAGTGTCCCGGGTTCGAACCTTGTCATTGCTTTTTATTTTACTACAGTCCAGACAGGCTAGGGGGTGTGGCTGTGTTTAGGCAACTTTGCTCGACGTTGCTCCACGTTGCCCGGTGTTGCTCCACGTTGCCCTACGGTGCGCTGGTTAGCACTGTGCGCAGCTTCGCGCAAACTTATTGCGCTGGGTAAAGCGCTGCTTAGCTGTGGGCAACTAGATTGTGCTGGGTAAAGCGCTGCTTAGCTGTGGGCAACTAGATTGTGCTGGGTAAAGCGCTGCTTAGCTGTGGGCAACTAGATTGCACTGGGTAAAGCGCTGCTTAGCTATGGGCATTTATATGTCAAGATCCTTCTTACATTTCTATATATACATTTTGTTCACTGATATATAGGCCATTTCAATGCATTTTAGTAATATTTTATTCATATATGTCAGGAATTATTTCATATGCTTATTTAAAACATAAAATAGAGAGGGGAGTGGTGGGACTTGAACCGTAAATGCCTCCTCTTTGTGCAAAGGCTCTACCACTACGCTATTGCTATTTGGATTGATTTACATAAACATTTGTTATTATGCTCTTCAATGTTGACATTGCTAACTGCAGCTAAGCTATGGGCACACCCGCGCAAACACACGCAAATATGGGCAGCTATATCGAGAATTATAAAAAATAATAAAAGTTTTACATTTTATAACTCTACTAGGGGTTTACAGTGTGAGGGAGTGTAGTGTTGGGTATGTTGACATTTGAGCGGACTCGCTCATGTGTGTTGACATTTCACAATTCAGACACTTGCAGGGGTGTGGACCTTAGGACTGCTCAGCAGTTAGACACGCCCCCTGCCTTCCTGCATGGTCCGTGTTAGACTTGGAGTGGTGTCAGCGTGCCCTCATGAATATGCATGGCACGCTGATGTCATACTGTTCAACTGCAGTTTCCGAGTAAGACATTTAGTCTTACATGGAGGATTCGTGAATCCGGGGGAGTGTTTTTTTCTACATATACAGTTTCAAGGCTAAATGACATAACAGCTAATAATGGGCAGCATTAGAAAGGACAAGGAATTATTAAGAAAACGATACTAACATTGTTAATTTTGGATGCCCTGCATTAGAGAAATGAATGATTGCTTGCCACTTAAACATATTTTAATTTTTATTTTCATATTTTAATATTTTAGAGATCCACATACTATTGAGGCATGTGGTATTAAATGCTAAGGCAGGAGACAGGAAAATGTGTTGTCAATGTCCATTGTATCACAATATACTAGAGATATTGCTATTTGTTTGTTAGTAATTATGAAAATAAGTTAACATTTCACAATGTTCTTAATACCTCAAAAAAAAAACAAGCAAAAAAAAACAAGTGACTAATAAACTATTTCAAGGCATCAGGTGAAACTTTACATGTTGAAAAAAACTCTTTGATATTAGCACAGTAAGTCATACATCTTGCAAGATATTCAGTGTTATTTATATTGATAATTACACAATTAAGCATATGTTTTCAGAAGTCTGTAAATTCTCAATAAGCATGCAGTCAGAGATGATTTTTTTTCTGTTATGTGAACGTTTCTGTCTGGTTAACAAAAATGTTCTAACAATGTTTCTCTTGTTTGTACAGTTTCCAAGATATGACAGTCTGTGGGCATTTAGCAAAAAATATAATTCTGGGATTGTGTGCATTGTAGCATATTATAGTATTTGTAGAAAGACTATGACTAGACTGACTATAGTCACTATCAAGAATACTTCTTAGTGATAATATTGATTTTTGTACTATTTTAATAGCTTTTATTGTTCACAAACTATTTACATTTGTTTATCTTATGTTTTTTAATTTTTTTTCAGAAAATGCTCTGGAATGCAAGGATGCGTGAAGACTGCAAGGGATGTGACATTGCATACCACAAAGGTTTTAATGAGTTACACTTACACAAGGAAAAACCATAATAAATGTGCTTAGGTAGATAAACAGAATAAAAAACTTGCAACTCACAAGTTATCTGGACCTGTCTCTAATAACAGGTGATGAAATTTTCTGAATTTGAATAAACGTCTGACTTAAATGTTCAAAAAGTAGTTGTATAATTCCACAAACAATTTGAATCTAATTTGAACACTCCGGAGATATAATCCACTTCTGAAATTCAGAAACACAGCAGTACCTGACTAGTCAGTTGCTTTCTATCACCATGTGAAAGAGTCCAAGATAGCTTTTCTTGCTGGTATTCAAAGGTGTATGGTGCTTTTTTGTACTTGTTTTAGCCTGTGAGTAATACTGAGTCCAACAGCTAGTGTGCATATCAGACAATGAATCTAGGTACAGCAAGATTTTGCACTCATCGGTAGTACATTTAGTTTCAATTTTAACAGTTTTGTTGCTGAAGATGGAAGATATTCATCTGGGGCCATTAAGTTTTCTTATTTAAATGCAACCATCACTCTTCATTTATATTTTATTTTGATTGGTGGAACCTGGCAAGGTGATTTTAGTGATTAACCATTTTACCTCAAATTACCATTGGCAAATGAGTATGTAAAATCTAGTGAGCTACTAAGTAACAGTATCCCAAACCATCAACACTGTAAAAATATGTTGTGATGCTTTAATAATTTGTAAAATCATATTTTTCTACAAACATGGTTTCCTTCTAAGCATTTTACAATTGCGTTATGTGAAGAATTTTGTTTTTGTTTTGTTTTTTTGACAGGGTGAAAGTGATCATAATAAGAGATGTCTAACTTTAAGTATGTAGATCCATAAAAGTATAATGATTTACCTTCAGATGAGAAACAAAGGAGGTAAAATCCAACCAGACCGAGTTTGTTCAGAAAGTGAATAGAGAACAAGTAATACATCTTGCTCTTAAAGTATAATATTTGTTTTTATCTCGAAGTTGGGTACAATGCTTTTATTTATTTATGGTTTGGAACTATACTGTATTGCTTATGGTCAGTTGGAGCCAATTAATTTTGCTTTGTTTTACAAAAACAATGATTTCACAATTTCATGTGGCTTAACTTCTGTGATTTTTTTTGTTACAAGTGTGGTTGTTTCTCTCTATACAGCTTACACATTTTATTGGTTAGACACCAAGATTTACATATAAGTAAACAGCTAATAATATAGATAGATAAATAGACATAGATAGATAGATAGATAGATAGATAGATAGATAGATAGATAGGGTTCCTGTTTCTTTACTGAAAAATTGTAGTAGTGAAAGTCTACATCAGTTGAGGCCTTTCCCTATCACCATTGTATGACTATGGTATGTTTTTTTATTTATTTAGTTTTTATTTACCATTGTTGACCAGGTTAGTTCCATTAGGCTAGTAGCCCCTTTCTACGGGAGAGACTAGGGGAAATTTGACCAGGGCCTAAGAGAAGTTTCTGGGATTCAAAGGTGTATGGTGCTTTTTTGTACTTGTTTTAGCCTGTGAGTAATACTGAGTCCAACAGCTAGTGTGCATATCAGACAATGAATCTAGGTACAGCAAGATTTTGCACTCATCGGTAGTACATTTAGTTTAAATTTTAACAGTTTTGTCGTTGAAGATGGAAGATATTCATCTGGGGCCATTACGTTTTCTTATTTAAATTCAACCATCACTCTTCATTTACATTTTATTTTGATTGGTGGAGACTGGCAAGGTAATTTTTGTGATTAATCACTTTACCTCAAATTACCATTGGCAGATGAGTATGTAAAATCTAGTGAGCTACTAAGTAACAGTACCCCAAACCATCATCACTGTAAAAATATGTTGTTATGCTTTAATAATTTCTAAAATTATATTTTTCTACAAACTTGTTTTCCTTCTAAACATTTTACAATTGCACTATCTGAAGAATTGTTTTTCTTTTTTTTTTCAGGGTGAAAGTGATCACAATAACAGATGTCTAACTTTAAATATGTAGATCCACAGAAGTATAATAATTTATCTTCAGATGAGAAACTAAGGAGGTAAAATCCAACCAGACTGAGTTTGTTTAAAAAATGAATAGACAGCAAGTAATATATTTTGCTCTTCAAGTATAATATTTGTTTTTATCTTAAAGTTGGGTATAATGCTTTTATTTATGTATGGTTTGGAACTATACTGTATTGCTTATGGTCAGTTGGAGCCAGTTAATTTTGCTTTGTTTTACAAAAACAATCCCTTGGATTCAATAGACTCCGTGCAGGAATAGTGCTATTCCTGCACAGAGTGGTTCGTGTCTGTTTAGCCTTAACTTTAACAGCAGCGCGCCTTGCATATTCATGAAGGTGCACTGCTGTTAAGGCTAAATGGACAAGAACAGTGAACGTGTGCAGGGGGCAGGTTTAAGTAGTCCACGGACATCGAAAACACGCTCTGCACTCAGAAAGTGCCGTACGGCACTTTCAAACAGTATTTCAGTGTCCGCAGACACTGAAATGAAATTAAAAAAATCCGTGGACACTGAAATAGCTGGGGAGCAAAAAACAATGCAGGGGGTGTGTGACAGGTTCTGTCACACACCCTGCATTGTAAAAGTGCCATACGGCCATAGCCGTTAACTGCACAGGTTTCTGCAGAATGCCCATATGCCTGCCTTGCATACATCTCACTCTCCCAGAGGAATAAAGCAATACAAAGCCATAAATAATGGGGGGACAAAGCCACAAAAATAGGGACACGTTTTAAATATTGCACTAACAAACTTGAAAGCTGATAGAATAAAAGGTTTGCAGTAGCACGGACTTCCTGCAGAGTATGAAGACTAAAACACAAATGACTGCCATGTGAAAGCACTGTACAGCCATAGCAGTTAACTGTACAGGTTTTTGCAGAATGCCCAGATGCCTGCCGCGCATACATCTCACCCTCCCAGAGCAGTAAAGCAGTACAAAGCCATAAATAATGGGGGGACAAAGCCACTAAAATAGGGACATGTTTTAAACACTGCACTGACAAAACTGAAAGCTGAATCGAACCCGGGGTGCTGTGCACTGCAATCACAGCAACATACCTCTACAGAATCTGAGCTGTGAGAATCTGCAATGCTTTGACAAACATATCATGCATTCTGGTTATTTAACAATGAAAAAAGTCATTACTTCTAAGACTGGATCCCAGGGCCCCATGCACTACAATCACAGCAACATACCTCTACACCAGCTGAGCTGTAGAAATTCATAATGTTTTTACACATATCATCCACAACAGTCATTTAACATAAGGGGAAATTATATATCTGTATTGCTCTTATATACATTGATTCAAATATATATATATATATATATATATATATATATATATATATATATATATATATATATATATATATATATATATATATATATATATATATATATATACATGTATATATATGTGTGTGTGTGTGTGTGTGTGTGTGTGTGTGTATGTGTATATATATATATATATATATATATATATATATATATATATATATATATACACATATAAGACATCTGCACACAGCCCAACAAAGTAGGGGGATAAAGGGCAAACAATAGTGACATCTTTGAAATATGGCTGTCATACACATAGAAGTCTGCTAGAGTGGCATGGTTTGCTTTAACATACAATTCCAGATAGATTCCAAGGAATGTCATTATTTACTGATGTCAGTGCTCAAATCATCCCAGTGATTTCTCAGAAACCCACAACTGTTATGGGCAACAGACTAAACATATGAGCCATGCATATGGACAGTGTCTAGACATCTGGGCAGTGGAGAGGTATGACCGCAGTCATGTAAAAGAATGAAAAAAAAACATTACAGCTGCCAACCATATCACCCAGCACCTTCTGAACCACAGTAAGACCAACATGACACTACCCCAAATCAGCTCTGGGCAATTACCCATGTATCTCCAAATATATCATGCACTACATGGATGGAACTGTAGGGAAGAGCAGATAGTGGTGCAAAACTGTCCACCCACAACCATTTGCACCACAGACACAGCAACATACCAGTACCCCAAATGAACTCTAGAGTAGAACAACTGTTTGAAAAAACATATTCTGATTGCCAGTCACACACTACATCAACATATACTGGCCCAACTCACAGTGTACTGGGAATCCTGAGGTGTTACAGGACATTTCTCAGTCTGCCCGTACAAACATACACACCTGATAGACCACCAGCAACCACAGCAGCATGCACAGTCAGATAGAAAAAGGATTTATGACACTCACATCTGCTACTCTCCCTACTCAGCCCAACAAACATCTACAAACAACACTGCTACACAATCTTGGCAGTCCATTCATAATGGCCAGACATACATAACTTTCATATGTACAGATTTCCAGAGAATGTCCAGGGTGTGAGACCATATTCATGGCCATTGCTGCATACCACTTCCAGGAGTCTGCTAAGTCGATGGGATGATACCTGGAGTGCAGTCACTGAATAATGATACACCATACCTCTGAACATCTTACTGCAAGACATCTGGACGAAGCATGACATACTTGGGGGACAGGGGTCCGGAAAGCAGGACATATCTCACATAATGGTGCTACAAACTAAAACAGTTGATTGTATTACAGGCTTTGTTGTAACATAACATTCTTGAAGGATGTGATGTTTGAAACACCAATGGATATCAACAGTTACTGACTACAATCCTCACATTATCCTACTGATTCCACAAAAACAGACGTTGTCTGAGGAATAGACCAAACATAGCAGGCAAACCTCTGAGCAGTCTGTGGACATCAGGACAGGTGAGAGGTATGTCAGAGAAATATCTCTGTCAGACATCAGGTCACACAGAAAATGCATGTCTAGATGAACCCTTTTAATCTAGCAACGCTCTATGTGTATAACAGCACTACTGACTTACAATCTGCACCCAATTCTGGAGCTTTGTTCCCCATGCTGTTGGGCTGTCTCCACATGTCCTGTCCTGAGATGTATTCCCACCTAATGTCTGTGAAGCTGTAGTCCCCACACCTTCATAATGTCTCCCACACAGGCAAGGAAAAGGGGCAAGGCCCACATACAGGGTGTAATTATAGCACTGTGTTGCTATGGCATTGTCAAATGGAAAGACACAACTGCTATGGATACAAGTAGCTAGTGGGAGACACCAATTGGTGCACAGGCCATCACCTGCTCATGACCAGTACCTACAAAAGGCAAGCTGCTGCCTATGCAACACAGGTCTCAACCCATCTACACAAAGACAGACTGCGACTACACAAACCTAACCATTTGCACTGTTGTGAGGAAACTCTTCAGCACTATAACAGGTATGTCAATCATGTAAGCATGTAATGGAATGCAGAAGGGGGGATGTAATGATGTCAAATGGGACATTAAACACTAGGCCGCAACAAGACCTCTTGGACTCGCATGCTGCTGTCTAGCACCTATGACCATTCCTGCTTGCCCTGTCTACATTGATATGGAGCACATCTCTGGCTCCTGAGTCATCCCAGCAAATGTCAGCTCATGTATGAGTACTACGTGAGTGTCTGTTGTCCAATACTGAGTGTGTCACTGCCAGGCCAACTACCTGGGATGTTGTAATTACTCATATCTCACCTGTTAATGCTAGTCTGATACATATGCTTGTCTTACAAATGTAAGAGACGTATATAGGGTGTGTGCATACTCCACAACAGGTGCAGATGTGTGTGTTGAACTGTATGTGATATACTGAGCCCATACCTGATAACTGTCCAGAGTTTGGCAGACTGAACACATGTTTGGCTTATATTTGTAGTCAATGCCTCAGACAGCTGTGTATTGTCTGGCACATCACTGACAACCCATTAAAGACTGAAGTCATAACATATTAGTATACATTTGATTCTCAGATGTCATATCCTGCAGAGTAGACCTGTGACTGTGATACCATCTTTGCTGGCAACTAAGTGTGTTTCAGATAGATTCATAAAGTGACACTATTTACTGGCATTTGCCCACCACTGATGTGTGCCTTTGTGCAGATGCCTTGCTCTAACAGGAGCTTGGTGTCTTACCATGAAACCCATGTCAATGCAAGTGTACCTTGGCCTGTAGGATGCTGACATTTGTGCAGTCACTAATACCTGATTTGTAGCTGTGAAGAGCACACCAACCTTGCCAGATCACTCATCCCATCCTACATTTAGACCCCAAATGGAGGCCTGCAAAGCCTCAGAAGGTGGACTGTTGAACATTAGCATACACATACATACCTCCAGGCTGGCCAAACAGTATGACACATGAGTGACATCCAGATTGAAGTTAACAGTTGACAAAGCACCTACTCAAATCATAGCTAGCTACAGACCTCCAACCATGACTATGGACACCCACCACACTTTTTGAGACCTGCTGGAATCTGTCAGGATTAAATCATTTACCCTGCTCCTGGGTGACTTCAAATACCCAACCATAGTGTGCATGACATATGCCACCTGAACATGAACGCACATAGATTCTTCAGCTTTGTCAATGGCAATGCAGTGGATCAGCCGGGTAACACTCCTACAACAGGTGGAAATATCCTGTACCTGGTCTTAACCAACATGAGTAGCCACTGTAGCACTCCTACAGTGCCATACTCCTTGGTAATATCTGACCACATGGCCATCACTGTTCAGGTCACCATCTCCCCTGCCCCCCTTTTCCGTGTCAGACAGAATGAACTGTACAAAAATGACTATAAATCCCCTCAGAGCAGGTAGAAGTAGCTGTACAGCCAATGTCCCATTTATTGGAACTAGCAGCAGTGTCCAGGCCCACACCATGATACTATGTGGGCACCTACATAGCTGTATGGACTCAGCAATACCTGACAGGAGAACATCATCTCCCTCAAGGTAGGGTAAACACCTGTGGTGGACAGCAGCAATGCACAAATGCCATAACAGATGGAAACAATTGCTGGACGGGCGAAGAAGGAACAGGTGCCTTATTAGAAGCAATGTCACCTTGGTCTGCAGAAGCAAATAAATTCACAGGTGATGTGTCCTAAGGCTGTCTTTGAGTGCAAATTGGACACATCCACAAGGTCAACCACTAGGCCTTTCACACATGTGTCTGCAATTCCAGAGGCAACACATAAATCTGCTCTGAAGTGGTGGTCAATAACACCACATACACATATGGCATAGATATAGGTAACCGGCTGTAGACAGGTGAAGTGTAAACATTATCCCCCTATTCCCACATTGGTAGACATGTGCATGTACAGCACCTGCCCCCCTCCCCTCATCATCAGGAAGCAGGTCCATAATGCCCTCTCAAAGACAACACATAGAGGTCTACATAGGCCTGATACCATCCCAGGCTGCATCCTAGATGAACACAGGCATGGGCTCTCAGATCCATTCTGTACTGTAGTCAACCACAGCCTGAGCACTGGTCTCATCCCATCAGGACAGAGGGCAGCCACTGTCATCCCTATACACAAAGGCAGAGCAATCCTCCGACCCAGCCAATATTATGCACATCAGCCTAATTAGCCTGCTCTGCAAGGGCATGGAAGGCAATATCAATGACATTATGAACAGGGACATTGGCAACATTGAAATGCCTGAGCCCACACAACATGGTATTGTCAAAGGGAGATCAGGCCTGTTAAAGCTGGTTGACCTCTCTGAAATGGTCAACAAACACAGGGATGAGGGGAAGATGGTGAACAATGCCTACATTCACCAAGCCCAATCCTCTCACACTAATCCCCAGTTGGCCAGGATACATACACCTACAAGCTAGGCACCAACCTGTAGGTTACCAGATGGGTAGCTAACTGGTCCAATGATAGTACCCACTCAGTCAAAGTAGTGGAACCCACCTCTAGTAACAGAATCTTTCACAGCGGTGTACTCCAAGGATTGGTCTGGGGGCCTCTACTGTTTGAGATATAATTATCTGAGGTACAGGACACGAGCAGTGGTATGTGGCTGGCCAGGTGTACAGGTGCTTGCAAGCTGGCCACTGTCTTACATTCCCCTACTGATGTGAGCATCCCCCAAGAGGCACTCTGTCAATTACTGACTGGTGCAAGAAGCATTACTGCAAACTGAATTCCAGGAGAGGCATCATTCCCCCTGCTGTGTCAGATGTCATCCACACTAAGAATGACAGTAATAATGTATTGAGCAGGCAATCAGGTGTGAGGTGACTTGTGCACAGAGGTTGGTAGCAACCTGACAGTTTCCCACCATGTGGGCACCATTGTATGGAAGGCCATCTACATGGCCCACCTCACAAATATGGGTATGTCATCCAGGAACCGGGAGGCCACAACATCCCTGTACTCCACCCTTACCAGAAACACTACCAAGTACAATGGCTCATTTGGCATGTACCTTGCTAAGCAAGTGCAGCAGTTGCAGAGACCACAGAGACTCCTGACCAGGCAATTCCAGGGTCTGCAACACCTACCCTATACAGGTAGGCTGAAAGCCCTGTCACTATACTCAGTCTCATACAGACTGATCATAGGTGACTTGTGTCTGGCATACAAGGCCATGTCCAAACCAGCCTTGATGGCATTTCTGCATATCTGGAAGACATATTGCACTCACGCATCATGCATGCAAGGTCCTCACCTTGTCTGTGACATCTATAATACTTGTTGGTGGGATAGTGTGGTGTCCCATGCAATACACTGTCTGTAAAATACACTCCCTCCCCATGTCTAACAGAGTATGTGTATAGCCCTCTGGAAGAAGAAGCTGGATGACTGCATGGGAAATGGATAAGACACCCCTGGGGTCCTGCATGTGTTCCAGATGGACGGGGTTAACAGATGCTGTCTTAGAAGGAGCATGGGTGAAAGTCTGGGCCAGGCTTATGAGGGCATCAGGGCCAATAGCCTGGTATCATCTTATGAGGCTATGCACCTAGTACTTTACATGTGTCCTGTATGTATTGCAGACTGTCCTGCAATGTTGTGTGAAATGAATCCCTGTGAGTCTGAACTGTGTATATACTGCAGTGATAGTGTATAGTTCTGTCCCCTCATCAGTTATCATCACATATTGTTACACCTTGTCAGTGTGTGTGGTCTGTATAGCAGTAAGTCAGCACTTACAGTACGTGCATATGCACTTGGTGACACTGTATAGCTCACTCCAATAGCCTTGGTCTTGCCTGCAACTACCATTCTGCTACTAGGCCCATCACACAGTAGGATTTGTCACCCTTTATTGTGGGCCGGATAGTAGCAGTCATAGAGATGGATTGTGGCAGGCAGAATTACCATAAGGTCTGCCCTGAAGGGCCCATAAGTTTCACAGCCGTGCCAGACTGTACCAAAAGTGTGTGTTTGTGTGTGTGTGTGTGTGTGTGTGTGTGTGTGTGTGTGTGTGTGTGTGTGTGTGTATGTACAAGCCAACTTTATAGTGCAGGTATTAATTTACATATGTTGTCTTCCCCTCAAGGGTGGCAATGGGGGTCATGGTCCCTCCCGCACGGAACCTAACGTCAGTGTCTCTACAGACTCTGACAGTGATGATAGTCATAGTGAGACACAGGTGGTGTTGTCAGGGGCTGAATCTGTGCCATTGGTCGGCATCCCACTGTTGTCCACAACATCCCCACACACATTCACGATGCCCACACACACCCAGTCCCCAGTGGCCACAGATAATGGACAGTTGGTGGGTGGTGGCATGGAACAGGCAGGTGTGGTGACTATGGCAAGTGTGAGTGTAGACACCTGCCACAACTGGAGTGCAGGCGAGGTCCTACACAGTACCACCAGCACTACTGAAGGGGGTGGTGCTGTCCACACCGCAGCAGGCCATGGGGCACGTGGTCCTGGCCGATCTCATCAGAGACATGGATCCAGCAGACAGCAGTCACTATTGGGGAGTAGTACTGCATCTGGCCTTGGGCCTGGTGGTGCCAGTGAGACCCCTGGCAGGACCAGTTCACATGTCCATGGCCAGAGTTGATGAACTGTACACCCTGCCATGTACGGTCCACAGCTGTCCAACATACCCCTGTGTAGGGCAGCCACATGGCATGACTGTGTGTATACAAATACACACACATCACCATCACAGCCAGGTCACCTCCAGACATACACACACACACACACACACACACACACACACACACACACACACACACATACACACCACCTCTGCATGGCCCATTCATAGAACACCCATCCAAACACACACACATGATGTCAACTGTATTGCCCAGCCTAGGCCTCTGGCAAAGCCACACAAAACCCTGTGCATATGATGATACCTGTGCCACATGGGGACATGCTAGGGTGAATTAAGTACAGTTTAGCTATGTAATGCTGCATAAGATGCTGTCAGCTGGCATTTGTAATGTGTACACTTCAGAGTATGTGTACCTTTTCAGCCATGATGCATTATTGGTGTTAGTAATGCTGACTGACTGTAGTCTCACATACTGTAATCTGTTTGTGTTCTAGGTGTCTGTGTCAGCAGGATGTAGCCCTGCAGACATTGTCAATGAGGGGTATGGCAGAGTGGTAACACATCAACTGTGTGATAGCTGAGGTACAGCTGAATATATACACATTTACCATGTGCCACAGAGCTTATAGGGCTGAGGGGAGAATACAGATAAGTCTATGGTGGTTGACATCAACAAATCTTGTAAAGTGGACAATGGTAAGTGTAGTGGGTGGAACACATGCCCAGAGGATATTCTGTCGACCAAACACACAGAGAATACTGTTCCCACACACACACACACACACACACACACACACACACACACACACACACACACACACACACACACACACACACACACACACACACACACACACACACACACACACACACAAACACACACACACACCAGGATCGCAGTTGCCAGTGTTGGGTTTGGAATAATCTAGTTAGTGGTAGTACAATGTAATGCAGTTATCGCAGGTGGCACGGAACTGATAGTGTGATGAGTGTTCCAAGGTAACTGTAAAGTGAATAACATCACATGCCCTTGTGAGGTATGGTAATGGGGGTCCACTGGGTGGGAAAAGACTCATAAAACTGTCATCTATGAGTCTACACACTCACAAACACTGCTATACACACTAATGCACACACACACACACACACATTTGCCAGTACTGACATTAGCAGCCCTGCCTCTCATGTTATTCATTCCATACTCTTACATAGCTGTTGCACACAGTACATGACCTATAGGGCTTAAAAGTGTCTACAGATACCTCTACAGTAGATGTAAACAGTGGGCTTCGTAAAGTGGACCTTGGGATGTGTACTCGGAGTGCTATAATCTAAAATTGCAAATCACGGCCACCCAGTGGATATAGTTCTCACTCAAACACACGCACAGGATACTGCACACACACACACACACACACACACACACACACACACACACACACACACACACACACACACACACACATTTGCCAGGACTGAGATTAGAACCCCTATCTACCTAGTTATTGCTATTACAGTTTTATGCATTTATTGCACGTGCCATGAAGCTTACAGGGTGGAGAGTGTCCCAAGGTAATTCTAAGGTGAACAACATCACCAAGCCCTATAAAGTATGACAATGGGAGATGTACTGAGTGAGAGTGCACTCAAAATACTTTAACCTACAGTTATACACACTTACAAACACAAATACACTCAAATACACATTTTCCAGGACTGAGATTAGCAGCCCTGCCCATCTTGTTAGTTAGTCCATATTGTTACATAGTTCCTGCACATAGCATGGGGCTTACTGGGCTGAAGAGTGTCAACAGATACCTCTACAGTTGATGAAGACAGTGAGACTTGTAAAGTGGACCTTGGGAAGGGTATTGGGAGTACCATGGCCTAAAAATGTAACCCCCCCCACTCAATGGATATAGTTCTCACTCAAACACATACACAAGATAAAGTTCTCGTACACACACACACACACACACACACACACACACACACACACACACACACACAGACACTCACATTTTTCAGGACTGTGGTTATAACCCCTACCTATCTAGTTATTGCTACTACAGTGTTATACATTTATTGCATGTGCCACAGAGCTTATAGGGTGCAGAGTGTCCCACAGATCTTCTAAGGTAAACAACATCATCAGCCTTTGCAAAGTATGGCAGCGGGCAGTGTACTATGAGAGTGAGGGCTCAAAATGCTGTATCCTATAAATATACACATTTACAAACACTTACACACACACACACACACACACACACACACACACACACACACACACACACACACACACACACACACACACACACACACACACATTCTCACATCTGCCAGGACTCAGATGAGAATCCCTACCTCTCTAGTTATTGGTACTATAGTGTTATGTAGGTACCGCACACACCTCAGGGCTTGGGGGGTGGAGAGTGTCCTAAGGTACCTGTAAAGCAAATAACATCACCAGCTCTTGTAATTCATGGCAATGGGAGGTGTACTGGGTGAGAAGGGCCTCAATCTACTTTCACCTACATGTTTACATGCTCACAAACACTTTTATACACGCCAATGCACACACACACACACACACATGTATGCCAGTACTGAGATCCATAGGTTCATAGGTCCATAGGTGTGTACTAGGTAAATGCCCATGGAGCCTTTACAAGCCTAGCCCATAGGATAACCCTGGCATCGTACCACCTGATGTTACTCCACAGTATGTCTGTCAAGTATAGCCACTTCAGTGATGCCCAGTGTGAGATTTATATTCCCCATCCACTCATCCAGATTTTTCTTGCAGAAAGCCAGTGAGGTGCTCTGCTTGACATGCATGTGAAGTCTATTCCATAGCGTGGCCAGTCTCTGGGTTATAAACCTGTCCCTCCAGCATGTTCTGTTGATTGTGGAAATGGGGTTGAGGTCTCTGGTGCATGTGTTGCGGACGGATTGGGTTTCTTTAGATGTAGCATGCCTAACAGAACTGGGTCAGACATGGCTTTGCAAGTCAAGCAGAGATCACCTCTAAGTAGCCAATATGAGACAAAGAATAGTTAGAGTTATTAAGAGTCTGTCCATATAGGACAAATGTTCATGGCCTATGATCCTCTTTGTGAGGTACTTTTGCAGCCTCTCTAGTTTTTGCAGGTGTCTAGTGAGGTACATGCCAAATGGGCCTCTGTACTCGATGATTGGCCTAATGAGGGAAGAGTAGAGGGAGACAATGACCTCTTTCTTCCTGGATGCAACACCCTTAGTAATGAGATGTGCCACATAGAAGGACATTCTGACCACATTGGGACTGTGGTGGTCAACAGAGAGGTTGCTGTCAACCTGTGCTCCCAGTTCTATTATAATGACTTCTGTGTTCAGTGGACTACCATCGATGTGGTGATTCATGGGAACCAAGTTGTTCCCAAAGGAGATGGTGACACATTTTCTGGCATTGAGCTTAAGTCCAGGGTTCTGACAACAGTCATAGGTCTCAGTGAGGCCTTTCTGCATGATGTCAACATCACTTGGGGAGGTAATAATAGTACCCACCTTGCAGTTGTTTGCAAACATTGTAAGCCAGAGTCCTTTGTGTTGGGCTGGACTTCAGAGGCATAGATACCAAAAATGAGGGGACCCAAGACCAGACTCTGTGGTACTCCACTTATGGCTGGTCATCAGTCTGACATGGAGTCTGCTGCTTTCACACTGTGGGTTCTATCTGTGAGCCTGTTTGCAACCAACCTAGTGATATAGGGGTTGATGCCTAGCTGAGTGTGTTTGTCTATGATTCCTGAGTGGGGAATGGTATCAAAGGATTAGAAGCCCTGCCTATCTTGTTATTTATTCCATACTGTTACATAGTTATTTCACGTGGCGCAGACGTATAGGGCTGCAGAGTGTCTACAGCTGCCTCTACAATGGATGACAACAGTCGGCCTTGTAAAGTGGATATTGGGATGAGTACTGGGTGGACCACAACAGAAAATTGCAAAACCCACCCCCCAATGGATATTCTTCCTAATCAGACACACACACACCCACACAAACAGGATACTGTTCTCGCAGACACACACATTTGCCAGGACTGAGATTAGAGCCCCTACCTATCTAGTTATAACTACTACAGTGTAATGCATTTATCGCACACACCACGGAGCTTACAGGGTGAAGAAGTTCCAAGGTACTTCTAAGGTAAGGAACATTACCAGCCCTTGTAAAGTATGGCAGTGGGAGATGTACTTGGTGAGAAAGGCCACAAAATACTTTAACCAACAGATAAACACACAAATACACTCGCATACACATTTGCCAGGACTGAGATTTGAACCCCTACATAACTAGTTTTTGTACTATAGTGATAGACAGTCATCACACATGCCACAGAGCTTATAGGGCTGAAGGTTGCCCAAAGGTACTTCTAAGGTGACTGACATCAGCAGGACTGCTAAAGAAGGGCAATGGGAAGTGTACTGGGTGTAAATGGGCTCAAAATCTTTAACCTACAAACACACACACACACACACTTTTAATTTGCCAGGACTGAGTTTAGAACCCCTACATAACTACTTATTTGTATTACAGTGTTACACAGTTATTGCACGTGCCACACAGCTTATAGGGCTGAGGGCTGCCCAAAGTTACTAAGGTGACTGACATCATTAGGACTGCTAAAGTATGACAATAGAAAGTGTACTGGGTGTGAATGGGCTCAAAATCTTTAACTTACAAACACACACTTTTACATTTGCCAGGACTGAGTTTAGAACCCCTATCAGGCTAGTTATTTGTACTATAGTGCTACGCAGTTATTGCACGCACCACAGAGATTAGAGGGCTAAGAGCTGCCCAAAGTTACTTCTAAGGTGACTGACATCAGCAGGACTGCTAAAGTAGGGCAGTGGGAAGTGTACTGGGTGTGAATGGCCTCAAAATCTTTAACTTACAAACACACACACACGCACACACACGCACACACGCACACACACACACACACACACACACACACACACACACACACACACACACACACACTTTTACATTTGCCAGGACTGAGTTTAGAACCCCTATCTGACTAGTTATTTGTACTACAGTGTTACGCAGTTATTGCATGCAACACAGAGCTTATATGGCTGAGAGCTTCCCAAAGGTACTTCCAAGGTGACTGATATCAGCAAGACTGCTAAAGTAGGGCAATGGGAAGTGTACTAGGTGGGAAAGCATTAAAATACTTATTCCTACACCCCCCCAACCACACTTACATATGGGGGATTGTGATTAGAACTCCTACCTATTTAACTAGTTATATTATATTGTTACGCAGTTATCACATGTTCTGTACAGCAAAGGTCCAAAGGTACTTCTAAGGTGAATGACATCAGCCGATCTGTAAAGCAGGGCAATGGGAAGTGTACTGGGTAGGTAAGGCATCATCATACTTAGACCTACACACACACACACACACACACACACACACACACACACACACACACACACACACACACACACACACAGGTAAGTGATGTGATATTACAACCCCCACATTAGTACCACCGGACAATGATTCTCATCTTCATGCTGGCACTTGCCAGTGGTTACAACTGGTATGTAACTGTCTGCAGCATGACATCACACTCTGCTATTCTGGGTATCCCTGTGTATGACTCCCTCTGTGTGTGTGTGTGTCTCCCTGTGTGTCTCACTCTATCACTGTCTATCTCTCTCTTCTCCATGTCTATGTGTGTGTACGCTTGACATATTTTAATATGTTGCCCATATATATGTGTGTGTATCACATGCAACAGATGCAGATATAGCACATATGGGCCACCTACAGCCGGCTGTGGGTAATCCTGTCTGATGGGTGTGTGTGGAGACAGGTGTACATAGCTGTGTGTATGCAAAGACATCTGCACAATACAGATACATATAGCCCATTGTGGTTTCAGACATGGGTTTTATTTTTCTAAGTGTAGGAGCATGCCCAGTATGACCTTCTATAGTAAGTGTGGGACTCCATTCCAGGAATAGTTGTAACTCCAATCTGGGGTGTTGTGTGCTACAGCCATACCTTGCAACCTGTTTGTGCAAAATATCTGGAGATAGGCTGCCAATATGGGGAAACAATGGCCCAAACATAGGGGGATACTGTAACTATAGCTCTTATTAATGTATGAGTTGCTTGAGTTACAGGGTTTGTTTTAACAGCATTTTCTGACTTATGTAATGTTTGACACTGTAATGTATTGTGTCATTATCTACTGATAGATATCATCACATCATCATAGTTATTTACCAGAGAAATACGAGATGGATGATGCACAGACAGATATTATGTGGCAAAGGCTAAACCTTCTTGCACAATCCAGCCAGCTGGGAGGTGTGGCTACAGCAGATTGACTGATGAATCTGTGTAAAAGGTCCAGCACCTTGGTGATATACTGGATGGGGATCTCTTGGTTGTGCGGTATTCTTCTTACCTGAAAGGT
This sequence comes from Protopterus annectens, assembly GCF_019279795.1. NCBI lineage: Eukaryota > Metazoa > Chordata > Ceratodontiformes > Protopteridae > Protopterus > Protopterus annectens. The sequence goes on from NC_056729.1 coordinate 773,289,514, forward strand.
CATATCCTGGTGTGGCCATACCCCTCAACTGTACAGATTCTCACAGATTATCCAGATTCATGCCTCACATATCTGGTCAGTTTGCCTTCACATTGTGGTTTTCTAGCAAGTTTGTTGCAAATCACTCAGGGTTGCAGACAGGGAATAATGACCGACCGTTAGAGTTTCAGACTTCACTCCCTTCATGACATCCATGCTACTACACACTCCCTCTGTTATTCTGTCACCTTTCTAACATTATGATAACATTATTTCAAAAGTGTCCATATAGTTGGGCCTTTATACCACCATTATGGATGGCTTTGTCCAGATTTCTTGCTCTACGAGGTTAGAGGTATGTTACTAGCATTTAGCGGCATGGCCATTCATTTGCATTTTGTTGATTGTGTTATGTTGGTAGCATGGACCCCATGAAATTCCCTACAATGGCACTATTGGTGGGGCATGGGTCTTTGCCACAGTCTTGTAGGCCACGTGAAACTGATGCAGGCCATCTGTAGTAATGCAGTGTGTTCTGTCACTCATATGTTCCCAGGCTGACAGGCAGTGGATCCCCCTGGGGTGACAATGGTAAGTGAGTCGGTGTTACAGATAATCACTTTCTGTTCATATTGACCCATCACTCTTGGTGACAGCAAGATGCTGCTTATGCTAGGGACATACCTGCATGGGACACATTCAGCACACTGCATCATGTCTGTCTTTATATAGTCCGTGAGGTACTTCTGACATCATTCATACTACCATGGACCAGGATAGTGTGATACCTGTACCTGTTGTGGGGTGGCTTGAGTGCATGTGTGATATGACAGATTATGGCACCTGCCAAACAAGTAATCATGACTTTCTCCTTATCCTGCCTGGTGTGTGGCACATCTGTGTGTCTCACAGTGAAGTCTTCTATGAGTAATACGTTGTGTGTATGGTAAGGCCTTAGTGTTTGCAAGACCCTGGTGTGTGGGGTATATGTGGTCTGCAGGTTTGAGAAGTTCTCATGTGTTTTTGCCTTTGAGGTGTCCTTTACTTGGGGTTTGATTTGTTGAGGACCTTCACTTATGTGGGTGTGTGTTGTGTATTTTCAGGTGATGCTTACTGACTCCATACACTGCAGGGCACCTATGTTATTGCAAAATGTGCTCTGGTGTGCACATTCTCCATTTGTCTAGCTAGTAGTTCCCCTCCCCCTTCTGTGTGTCTCTTTATCCTTCTGTAGTCCGGTCATAGGCTTTGCCCACAGTGGCTACTATTATGTATTTGTAATTCTGATGTGAGCATGGTAAATGTTGTAACATCACACACAAGATTGTGGACTACAAACCTCTGAACATACCTATTTGGCAGGTTGTCCATCATTGCACCACTACATTTGCTGGGGTCCTCAGACAATTTGTGTTACTATGTTATTATGTGGTTACATGTTGGCCTAGCTGTCAAACTGTCACTGACTCTGACATCTGGACAGGCCCACATATGACAGTCAGATGAAGGCCCACACATGGGGACAGGGTGTTGATACTGTTCTGCAATACATAGTTTGGGGACCAGCTTGTTACTTGCTTGCTTTCTGTTATGGGTGTGACATCTGCTTCTCCACTGTCTGTCACTGTTGTTTTGACATAACCTTTTCTTATTTTGCAAATAATTTGCAAGTGAATGCAATGTTAGGACAAGCAGAACAGAAATGCAAGGCATACTTGTGCTTCTTCTGTGACAACCTGCCATTCCAGGGGTATGGCTGTTGGCCAGTGATATGTCAGTGCTGACACAGTAAGGTGGCAGCCTTTTATGACCTTCCAGTACACTGACCTTCAGTTACCTGCTGTGCTACTAGGCATCATACCTGTCTACGTATGAGAGCCAGACATCTGGACAAAGCCATAAGTAATTAGGTGACAAAGGCCTAAATATAGGGACCATTTTAACTATTGGCCTTACAAACCTAGAAGGGTGATCCAATAACAGATTTTGCATTAGTATGCATTTTCTATAGGATATGAAGTCTAAGACACTACACTCCATCATTATTTTCTGACTTTGGACTTTCATGGTTTGCCAATGATTTGCCACACAACCACTATTTTATGATAAAGACACCACAAATTTGATGCAATTTCTGTACATTCTGCGGAAGGTCTGTACAGTTGGGAGGTATGATAGGCACTGTGTAGGTTACTCTGACCTGTGCACTGTTCATATGTGTGGCCCCTGTCCATCACCTGTCCAGCTTACCGGCAGTAATGGATATTGACATCTGGACAGTGTGTACAACTCCCACCGTAGGTGTAGCTGACATGCAAAATAGCATGTCCCTGTCTACCACAGTACTGTACCTAGGCCACTAAGACACAACAGCCAGGTTTAAGTGCTGGCCACATCCTGACAGTATTTCTCATGCATATACATAGATCATTGACCCCTGCATATTGTGGACATGCAACAAGTTATCCTGTTGATTGGAAGAGCCCTGGTAATGTGTACTCTGCTGCTATTACCCTACAAACTTACATGTTACTGCATTTCTATGGGAATATGGGTGTGGGGGGGCACACTTGTCAATGGTACACATTTGCACATACTGTGCTGATATTGGCTTTACGTTTTGGTTCCATTTAGCATAGTATTGTGCCCTGTCTTGGAGAATAGAAGCATATCACTAGAGCCCACAGATTAGATTGTAATGGCATGCAATTGAGTTTCAGACTTCTTACCCTTCACAGCCTTACTGCAACTGCAAGGTCTGCTGTGATATCACTGTGTAAGTCTGTAGGGGGGTATTCCATCATTGATGCCATTTGTGGGCCTTTGCCAGACATTCCTTTATGGTTTTCTAAGTCTGACTTGCTGGATGAGTCTGAGGGGTGAGTATGGGAACCCCACATTGACATCCATGCATGTGACCTATGACCCCCTTAATTGGCCCCCCGCATATACTGCAATGGGCTTTGTCATCTTGGATAATACTGCATAGTGTGGGGAAGCCAGTATGGGGCAGACATTTCCTGGTGTCCCACATAGCTGTCAGTTGTCTGCTGCTATCCCAGTAAGCCACCCCATTCCCTTGCATGCATGCATGCATGTACCAATACCATAGATATGCTACCGGAACATAATACTCCATTCGTTTATTGTTTAAAAGACTGACTTATCTTGTGCCTGCAGCAGTTGTGGGGACAGTGGGTGAGGGCTGACTCTGTCAGATGCATGCATTACACTGCCTATACAGGGTAAGCTGCAGGTAGTGTGATGTGTGTGGCGTCCATTTTACTGTGTGTGTGAGTCAGAGAGCGGTATCAGTCCCTGGCTCCTTACAGTGTTATTGTGTGTACTATGTATTGCCTCTTTGCCAATGCCTAGGCATACTGGACATGCCTCCGTCTGCCTACAGGAGAAGGCTCAGGGGCTTCCTCCTCCAAGTCTCTCTGTGCCTGTGGGGACCTTGGCAATGGTGGAGGGCTGTATGGCTCTTCCCTGTGCTGTTTGTGCTGCAGATGTTTCCACAGGATCATATTGTGTAGCATGGTACGTACTATGAACATATGTGCATATGTGGCTGGAGAGTACTGCAAGGCTCCACTGGATATTTCAAGGCAGTGGAATTGTGACTTTAGCATCCCAAACACATGTTCTATAATGATCCTGGTTTGTGTGTGTGCGTGTCATTATGGCATTCTTGATTGGCGGTGTGTGCATTTCTGATGGGTGTCATCATCCATGGCTCCAGTGCATAGCAAGCATCCCCTACCAGATGGCCATATGGGATGTCCCCACTTGTGTATGCCTGGTACAGCTGTGATGAATGCCAGATGTGGGAGTAGTGATAGCTTCCAGGGCTGCCAGCACGCACATTCATGATAATGACATGGGCATTGCACATGACCTGGCAGTTGATGGAGAGGAAGCTCTTGCAATTTATGTAGACCCTACCCTGTTCACTGGGTGGTGCTTTGATGTGGATGTGCATGCAGTCTATCGCACCCAGTACTGCCGGGCACTCTGCTACATGGTGGAAGAGACGCATACTGCTGTGCCTCTCCTCACGGGTGTTGGGGAAATAAATGTGCTCACCAACATGTGATAGCATGGCATCCAGGAACTGGTGGAGTACCCTGGATGCAGATGCCTGTGAGACCCCTATCATGTCCCCAGTAGGTCTTTGGAAAGTACCTGTAGCTAGTATTCTTAAGGCTACACATACCTTGGTATCCACTGGGATGGGTTCCCCTCTGTTGGGTCTGAGTCTGAGTTGAGGCCGGCACAGCACAATGATTTGCTGAAGTATGTCTCTGTCCACCCTGTAGTGCTCTACTATCTCCAGATCATGTAGCCCCTGGTAGGTTACCCTGGGTCTGAACACTCTTCTCCTCCTCCTCAGTCTGGGGCGGTTGTCAGCATTATCCTCCTCACCACCCTCAGCCTCTAGCACATACTGACAGATCAAAGCAACATCAGCCCCTAACATTTTTTTTGGTTAAAATTCCCCCGCATGTGTACACCAATGGTGAAAGGTTTGTGGGAAAACCAGAATGAAAGGTGTTTTCACAGTTTATACTGTTGTGATGCAGATACTGCCTGTATGATTGGCTGGCTATGATACATTCCACCTGATGTCTATTTTATTTGTACTTGATTGCTTTTATTCTGCTATTTGCCTTTTTTTTCTTTTTTCCCTTCCCATTTCCACCCCTTTTAAGCCCCGAGGTGCTCTGTGCAAACCTGGTGCCCAAATGTAAACAGTCCTGCTATTTCTGTTTTTTTTTTTTTTTTTAGACCTGGTGCGCACCACGCAAACCCATTTAGCTAAGATAAACAATGAGAAATGGCCCTCCCCTGGATGTAAACACACTTTTCATTTCATGGAATAAGTCAATACAGGCTCAGACACACACACCCTTGCTTAGCTGTGCTTAGCTAAGCTCAAATGTGAGCCGTGGAGCTCCATTGTGCTTACACCAATCATGACACACACACTTTTCATGTCAGCTGCTTCTGCTGCTTACACCACTGCCTTATAGCTCCTACCCGGTTAGGTGCAGCCAGACAATGGTTTCCCCTTCAGTGATTCAGTAATATTTGCTCATTTGCATACTCCACAGCCTTAGTCCCTGGTTACACCACTCCACCACAGCCTTCCTCCTTAGCAACCAGTGTTACCTGTTATTGTTTCTGCATGCCATAGACTATAATGGCAAAATGCAGATTTCACTTAAAATTGCCTTTTCACATTTATCAGCACGATCCCGTTTGCGCGCTGCTGCCCTATGCTTAAACGGCCGAGATCAGCCAAAAAAAAGAAACTTTGATTTTTATACTTTTGCAACACTTGTCCATGCCAAAGGCCATATATTTCACCATTGGCATGCCTAAGGGGTATAATACATGCTTTACTTTGAGGTGTCATGCCTCTGTTTTGATTTTTGCAATTTCTGCACCTCACACTATTCCTTCATGGATACCTGCCTGCTTACTGAATCGCTAACTCTCCTCATTTTCATAGTTTTCACCAGCAAATGAGGTAATTAGCATTATTCAGTGGTGTCTGTGGGGGAATAGTGCTGCCAGGCTTGTGCATGCCCCCAGGCTTGTTTACTGGATTGCTCAGCAGCCATATTCCATGCAGGGGTGGCTACACTATTCTTACACTCCTCTTCTTCTTCTTCTTCTTCTTTCAGCTTTTCCCGGTTAGAGGTCGCCACAGCAGATCACCTGTCTGCTCATGATTGGCAATGAAGTTGTACGGTGTTGAGTTGCCAGCCCAGCGCCCAACCTTCCACAGAAGGCACACACATGCATGCACTCACACCTAGGGCCAAATTAGAGTGTCCAATCCACCTACAGCATGTCTTTGGGATGTGGTAGGAAACCAGAGCACCCGGAGGAAACCCATGCGACCACAAGGAGGACATACAGACTCTGCACAGAAGGCACCCCAGCTGAGTATCAAACTGGAGAACCTCTTGCTGTGAGGTGGCAATGCTAACTGCTGCACCACCGTGGCTGCCCTACAGTATTCTTAAACTCCGTGTAAGCTTTATTGACTCCCGGGGAATGATTTCACAATTTCATCTGGCTTAACTTCTGTGATATTTTGTTACAGCTGCAGCTGTTTCTCACTACACAATTTACACATTTTATTGGTTAGACACCAAGATTTACATATAAGTAAATGGCTAATAATATAGATAGATAAATAGATAGAGATCCTGTTTCTTTACTAAAAAATTGTAGCAGTGAAAGTCTAAATCAGTTGAGGCCTTTCCCTATCACCATTGTATGACTACAGTATGCTTATTTATTTATTTAGTTTTTGTTTACCATTGTTGACCAGATTAGTCCCACTAGGCTAGTAGCCTCTTTCCAGGGGAGACTAGGGGAAATTTGGCCAGGGCCTCAGAGAACTTCCCCTACTCTTTTTGACAGGTGCAGTGGAATCTTTTACATCCACCTGAACCATTCCCCTCAACCTGGAAACATCAAAAATCTGGACAAAGGCCCATGAAAAGTAGGTATAACTGACCAAAAATAGGGACACTGATTAATATAAAATTTGCATACATAATCATATAACCCCACCCATTCCAGTGGAACTGTGGGATAACAACATGAAGATTGAAGTCACTAAATAATAACAAACAGCAGACATTTGCGTTTCAGACTTCATATCCCTCAGAAAAATACATCACAATGCAAAACTGTTATTCTAGCAGCTATCTGAGTTTACAGGAGCAATATTTAAAATCTGTCCCTACTTTGAGCCTTTGTCCCACCATTATTTTTGGCGTTGTCCAGATTTCTTGCTCTGAGAGACTGAGAGGTATGTGACTTAGCCTGTGCTATCACTAATACAGGTTGAAGGTAATACTTTTATAACTTACTTAGATGTCTTGAGTTAAAAAAGTGGAGTTATAGTTTACAGATGATAATTTAAGCTAGTGCGTGTTACAGAAATGTCAACATCCAAGCACTAAGAATGCAACTGAGATACGTAAACAATTAGAACCAATTAGAAAATTTAAGAGGGGACCACTAGACTGGCAGAAATATCAAGGACAGTGCAGACAAAGATTAGCACCCTGATAACTTAAAAGAAACTTAACCTGCCACTTAATCTTACATTCAGGATATAAATACATTCACTTGTCAAAGAACACCATTAAAAGCAAAGAAGAACATGTACCTCTACCTCTTAAAAATTTTTGAGAGCACACTTCATAGACAAAGACTTCATTATTGAGGGTATTTCAAGACTATCCCCAGGATTCATGGAGCACGGCGCAAGGATGGTGTTAGCCTTACGCCGAGCTTGCAGCGTAGAGATGGCACAGCAGCACCATATGCATATTAATGAAGGCGCGCTGCCGCACCGTCCACATGCACAGGAAATGTGCGTGAGTGCAGGGGGAGTGTTTAAGTGCTGCACAGAGGCGTGAACTTGTCTGCTACAGTCGCGCAACCTAAAATGCTGACTAGTACAGCCTGCCTTTAATAGCAATCAATCCTGTCAGTGTCCATGGATACCGAAATGTATGCAAAGCATACAAGATAGTTCCGTGATCACCAAAATAAAATCACAGGAGTAAACACATAAGCACGTAGCTGAATGCTGAACCCCCCGACCCTAGAACTATTACATTTAAAACCCCGTGTCCGTATTTCATTGTTGTGTTGATTTTTATACCAAGTGGAAGCAAAACGCAGCGTGTTTGCGCGCCGCTGCCCTTTGCTAAGCCTAGCCCAATGGTTAGAGTATTCGCTTAATATCTGCCCATTCGCAGTTCGAGTCGTCCTTGTCTGGATGGCTCAAAAATTAATGGGTATAACCTGGGTCAACCTACCATGTCATGAAAGATAAGTATTTGCATGTACCTATGTGCATAAAGTACAGCATGTGGAAGACCAAATATGCTAGGATTGGCCTCACAACCATAACAATATCAGAGATATGTAGAGTAGGCAATGTGTACTGCTGTCTGTGCCATGAGTTAACAACCAGAGAAGGGATGGATGGTGTGTATGTGGATTTGGGGGGGGTAATGTAATAATCTGCCAAGGGGACACTGGGTCGGATGTACAATAGGTGAACTGGAGGTGTACGAGGGAGCAGTGGGAGAATCCAAAAGGAAACTAAAGAACATACATTCACATCCCCAATAGACCCCTGTCAGGTCATATTGCAGAAAACAATCCCACAAACATATGAACATTAAAATGTACGATACACATGTACAGAAACGGTACCGGCTCACACTACATAATGGTTTGGCCTGAACTGAGCCATCCAACCCCTACACACCTGGATACATAAATGAATACCCATTGTCCCCTCCACAGCACACCACCCCCCCTTGCTGAACATCCACCAAAACCACTCATACTCGGGCTGCTAGCTTGGGCCAGCCATATCTGCACATAGTGCCCCCTACCTACATCTAGTAGACAGTCTCACCCTAAGCAGTCTCAGGCCTGCAAACGAGGTATCCCATCCATGTATAACCTCCCTCATTTCATATAACCAAAAGAATGGGGGTCATCGGCGTCCACAATATTTGGACATCCCTCATGGGATAAGAGTCTGTTCTCAAGATTAGACTTGGTGGCACAACACGATTTCCACCCCCGTTGACATCCGGACACAAGGTGGATTAGCATTACTTGTCCACAACACTGCTCAGTTCCTGCAGAACCTACGACCCAGGATTAAATGCCTGACCGTGATGCACATCTCCCCATGTGCATTATCGGGAATATATACCTTTCACATGTTCCCAAGAAGCTTCCCCATAGCCATCTTCCAAATAGTACATGTCCACAAATTGTATACCCTGTCTAGGTTCCACGTCGTAATGATGCACACAACCCCTGTATACAAATGGTACAGGTCCCTTCCGGATGCAGATGTGCCATTGAAATGTGAACTGGAGTGACGTATCACAGTAAGAATGGAGAAGGTGTCTGCGTGATGGGAAGTGGTGGTTAAACAAGGTGAAATTGAAAACCGCTGCTGAAATGTGTTGTACTCACCCTTTGTCCAATGGCCCTTGTTCTGCCCAGCAACACAATAAAGCACCTCGGCAAGGCTCGATGTCAGGACCCTGCACACCACAACCAGTGTGATTTACCATTAAGCCACAGCAGTTATACTTAACTCTGATGTTATCACAAACATAGCAGACAGCACAATCATTCAACAGTATGATCAAAGAAAATAATCATGTAGATGTATATGCATGCATACGTACAGATATAGATATATATATATATATATATATATATATATATATATATATATATATCTGTAAAGAACAAACATGATCACAATAAAGCATTTATAACGAATGTGAAGGAAAGCAGAAGCAGAACTCCTGTATTATTTAGTGCTGTCATATCAAGCTGGTCAGAGATGAGCAAACCCCCTGCATTTCCAACCACAGGTAGGATGCTAACAGTGGGACTAACTTTGTCCACGTGCTAAGTCTGACTTTCAAACAGGTACAGGGCAGTCCCAGTCCCCATTCGGACGAGCCAAAAACCGGAAGACTATTTGAACACCCTGACCATTATATGAACATATGTTCCAGGACTATAAGCTTGGGACGTCTGAATATACTTGGAGTGAGTCAACATGTGGGATGGGTCTATAGTGGTAGGGAGTGGCGCATGTGTAGTGGTGTGGTTTTTCCAACTGGAGAATGAATGACTGCTGTGTTAGAGAAGTGTTGAGGCGTGTGTTCGGGTAACTATGAACCATGGGTATACATCAAAATGAAGCAGCACACCAATAGTGTAGTAGTTAGAGCATCTGCCTAACGAACAAGCATTCACGATTCAAGTTCAGCTATAGCACATATAATTTTTCATGTGGAATGAATGTCATTCTGCTGTAAAACCGTCATAATAACATGTAAAAGTGAACTTGAGTATCGCATGGGACTTTTTACCAAATCCATTCAATCAAAGTGCTACTGTCATAATGAATAAGGCACAAGTAAGCACAAATAAGCAGCAGTAAGCATATATAACAAACAGTAAGCAAATCTGAGTGCGCTTGCGTGGGTGTAAGCAGTGCCCAGCATGGGAAATGTATATAAGTATGTACAAATGTAATATATACATATATATATATATATATATATATATATATATATATATATACATATACATATACATATATATATATATATATATATATATATATATATATATATATATATATATATATATATATATCTATATATATATGAAGAATGAATGTCGTAACAATAAAGCATAGAAAAGGAATGAGAAGGGAATCAACAGCAACTATAGTATTATATAGTGCTATCAGCGTATGTTATATCAAGCTGGCCAGGAGTGAGCAAAGCATTGCTACTCACACCACATGCAGGGTTTTACCAGTGGGAGTAACACTGTTGATCTGCTAAGTCTACTTTACAAATGATCAGAGGGTAGTCCCCAGTGTGACAGCATATTTGGATCTCCGTCCATTACACAAGCAAGGGCAGATATGTTCAAGGACTAAATGGTGGGAGAGCATGATAATACATGTGTTGGGACAACATAACGTGCAGGAACCCTAACACTGGGGGGAGGGCAATGTGTGGAGGTGTGTCATGGCCATGAAACAACTGGATAATGGATGGATTGCGTGTATGTCGAACTCGGGTGGGGTCAAGGAACCATGGGTATGTGATTATGAATCCAGGCGTGTCATGGTTGGATGGCCTGGTTCTAAATGGACCACCTCGTGGAGGCCAGTGAGTTAGTTATAAGTATGTATGCAGACCCACATGCATACATCTATATGTAGAAGTACATTCCCTGTAACATATCCATTCCATTTGCAGACATAAACACATGAATGTGCCCTTACAAACCTCGACAGTAGATAGAATAATAGGTACTGCATAAGAGGGAAGGGACGAAATTGCTAAAACGCAGAAGTGTGTACAATGTCCAAAGTCAGTGCTGTGCTGAATAAATCAAATGTGAGGACTGTCTCACACAGGGAATTATCCCTGTGATCTGCCTGCAATGGCAACGCCAAATACTAAACTGGTCTATTTGTAAAAGAATCACGCCAAACATGTACATAATTAGTTCTTATGTGAAACGTGTACGTTACCATATAGTCAGACTAATTAATTTATTGTAGTGTCATGTTAATGGGAATAAATATGTAAGGAAGTCTAATCTTGACATAAAGACAAGTGTGTCCCATGTGGGATAACACAAAAATTGCGAATAGTGTCCTATTGGTCACTCATGTCACCAATGTTTGTGGACTAAACGTTAGGGATTCCTGAGGATACGTGTAGTGAGTCAACCGATGGGACGGGTCTACAGGGGTAAGGAGCGGCCAATGTGTACTGGTGTGGCTATACCGCTAATCCAACTGGAGAATGGATGACTGCAGTGTTAGTGAAGTGTTGGGGTGGGTGTTTGGGGAACTAGGAGACATGGGTATATGGGTATATATGCAAATGAAGTAGCACAGCAATAGTGTATTGGTCAGAGCATTCGCCTAATGAACAGGCATTCACGGTCCGAGTCCCACACTAGCACATATCATTTTCCATGTGGAATGTGTATATAAACTTATTTATACATCGTATTGCTGTACAACCTACATAAGAACATGTACATGTGAACTGGAGTACTGCATGAAATGTTTAATTAATGTCATTCAATCTCAGTGTTAGTGACATAATGAATAAGTTACTAATAAGCAGGTGTAAGCACAAATATGCAGTAGTAAACATATATAAGCACCAGTAAGCATGTTTAAGTGCGTTTGCGCGGGGGTACATTTCCGTTAATGGGGCAACACTGTTAATGCGGTTGCTGACTTCCGAATCCAGTGGCAAACCATGTATTTGTGTTAGTCTTAACATGTGTGTGTAAAATGTAGTAGTTACAGTTGTTTTCATTTTGTTTTTACATTTTATCCATTTAACTGATTTACACACAACTGTTAACATTAACATCCAAACAACATGGCTTGAGGTTGGAGTTGGAGCTCAGCACCCGCATTGAAAGTGTTTGCCCGAAAGCAGAATAGTGCAAAAACAAAGACAAAGGCCTACTATTACAGCAGTCTATCCATTACAGGGAAAGCAGGCATTGTAGAAAACGTTTTCATTGTCAAATTCCCATCCTCAACATCTCTAATTATACTTACTCGGCTTCTTTAAGCCACGAGGATGTGATTACAATCAGTAAACAGTGATCATTTGTTTTTTAAGAGTGTCAGGCATGGATTTAGGAAGGCATCGCTGAGCCTGGAAATAACTGTGTTTACGATGTATACATCTGTTGCTATTGTACAAGGCGTTTACATAATTAATCCAAGTTGAAGCCTAATCTTAACAACTTGTGTCTTGTAAGCCCTTCACTGCAAACATATACATAGCAATTTCACTGTCTTTTAATCATCATTTCACATGCCTCACAGAGGACTGAAAACTGTCTGATTACAAATGGTCAGCATGACTACATCTTTGTAAACTGTAAGCACAGGCAGTTACTTCATGTTAGGCATTTCATGCAGTGTACATATCACCATGTCATGACTAATTAACAGAAGAAAGGAATGTCATGATATTTGCAAGTATTTCCTTATTACTGATTTCCTGTCTGTGTGACTTACTGGGGCAACACTTTAAAGCAATCACTCTGCTGTAATGCAGTACCTTAACACATCTGTCAGGCAGACGTGTGTAAAATTAGACTAGTTACTTGGTTAAACATTTAATTATTAACACAAGCATTTTATACCAACATGTGCTCAACAGGCATGTTAATAAGCTGCATTGCACCTGAATGATTGCATTAATAGTGTTGCCCCGATAATGGAAATGTACCCATTCAACAGTATAGGGCATGTATTCAATTACTTAGATGTATGTGTGTTAATGTCCATATATATATATATATATATATATATATACATAGATATAGATTTTATATATATATATATATATATATATATATATATATATATATATATATATATACATACATAGATATAGATTATATATCCCAAGAACAAACCTCGTAGCTATAAGTGTACGTTGGATAGAGGGGGCACACCTGACACTTGTACACATATGCTAGGACTGTACTGGTATGTCAGGTATGCCATTTCAGTGTGTAGTCTTGCCTATTGTGCTGGCTAGAGGCATACCAATGTACTACAGATCTTAGCTTTAATTACCAACATATTAGTTTCTGACTTCCTAGCCTTCACAACTTACATCCAACTGCCTGGCCTGCTGTAGTCTGTCTGTGTGGGTCTGGGGGAGCGGTTAACCATAGGGCACATTCAGAGGCCATAGTACAGCATTTGTTTGTGTCTGTCTACACCTGTCCTGCTGGCTGAGACTTGTGTGGGTCTTATGGACGCACATGCCGTTCAGCCCATTACCTGTAGTGGGTTGTGTCACCCTGTGTAGTACTGGCTACTATGGTGACTCCAATATGTGTTACAGATGTCATGGTGCCACTATGGGCAACCCAATTCCCTTGCATGCTCACATCCATACCATAGCTACAGGTAACAACACATTCTACTCCATTTGGCAATTGGTAGGTTGATTGACTTACCTTGAGGGTGTACTAGACTTGAGGATGGTGATGGAGGGCTGCCTGTGTTTGATGCACATAGTACACTCCCTATACATGGTTGAGCACAGGCAATGTCATGTTTGGCATCCCTTTTAATGTCTGTGCGAGTCAGAGAGGGTGTCATTCCCTGGGTCCCTACTGTGTCAGTGCATATGCTATGTGTTGCCTCTTTGCCAAGGCCAGGTCATACTGGGCATGCCTCCTTCTGCCTACTGGGTCAGGCTCAGGTTGTTCCCCCTCTGAGTCACTCTGTGCCTGTACAGGCCTTGGCACTGGTGTGGGGGGCTGTGTGGCCCTGACCCATGCTGTTCCTGCTGCAGCTGTTTCTGCAGGATCATATTGTGTAGCATAGCACATACCATAACAATTTGGGTGCATGTAGCTGGTGAATACTGCAAGGCTCCACCAGATGTGTCCAGACATCGGAATCGTGTCCTGAGCATCCCAAACGCATTCTCTATTATATGTCTGGCCTATGCGTGTGCCTCATTATGGCGTTGTTGTTCAGGTGTGTGTGCATTTCTGATGGGTGTCATCAGCCACGGCTCCAGTGGGTACCCAGGATCCCCCACTAGCTGACCATAGGGGATGTCCATAACAGCAAATCTGTGGTACAGCTGCATCAGATGCCATATTTCTGAATCGTCATAGCTTCCAGGGCAGGCAGCACACACATTCATTATAATGCCATCGGCATCACATACAACCTGGCAGTTGATGGAGGGGATGCCCTGCGGTTGATGTAGGCCCTACCCTGCTCACCTGGAGGTGCTTTGATGCGTAAGTGCATGCAGTCTATAGCACCCACTACCTCAGGGTATTCTGCTATTTGGTGGAAGAAACGCATATTGCTGGTCAACACCTCACGTGTGTTGAAGAAATAAACGTGCTCACTGGCATGTGCTGACATGGCATTCAGCAACTGGTGGAATACTCTGGATGCTGATGCCTGTGAGATCCCCATGATATCCCCAGTTGTGCTTTGGGAGGTATCTGTGGCTAATATACCTAGGCCTACACATACCTTGGTATCTACTGGGATGGGTTCCCCTCAGCCAGTTTGATGTGTCAGGTGTGGCCGGCACAGCTCAACAATTTGCTGTAGGAGGTCTCTGTCCACCTTATAGTGCTCCACTATCTCCAGCTCATGTAGCCCCTGGTAGGTTATCCTGAGTCTGTGCACTCTTCTCAGTCTCCTCACTGTGGGTTGTTCGGCAGCATTCACATCCTCACCACCCTCAGCCTCATGCACATGTTGTTCTATGTTGCCTGCTGCAGCCCTTCTTATTTTGTAGTTTTGTTTGTTAAAATTTCCCTGCTTGTATACATAGGGCATATAGGGCGGCGCACTGGTGCAGCGGTTAACATTGTCACCTCACAGCAAGAGGTTCTCTGGTTTGATTCTCGGCTGGGGTGCTTCTGTGTGGAGTTTGCATGTTCTCCCTGTGTTCACGTGGGTTTCCTCCGGGTACTCCGGTTTCCTCCCACATGCATCTGAAGCATTTCTCCCCGGGCCTCCACTGAAAACAGGCTCTGTGGAACCTAGTCGGACTTTCCCGGTCAACAAAATGTTAAATAAATAAAAAAATAAATAAATAAAATACACTGGTGGTGTAGAGTGTGGAAAAACCAGAGGGATGGTGTTTGCTTAGTTTATAGTAGTGTTCTGGGCTGGACTGGGCTGGTCTGCTGCCTCTGTAATTGGCTGATCCTGATAAATTTCACCTGTCAGCTCAGCTAATTCTCCTTGATTACTTTCCTACTGTTGTTTTCCCTTCTGATTGCCCTAGGCAGGTTTAGACACATCCCTAGCTTAGCCGTGCTAAGCTAGGAGCAGTCCCGAGCCACAGGGCTCCAATCCACTTACAGTATGCCTGACACCGCCCCATGATGTCACCTATATCCAAGTCTTGCACCCGGCTATCTATACTCTTACACTCTTGGGACCTGCCTCACACCCTGGGGAAAACTGGGATTCACTATCCTTCACCTCATTTGCATAGGAGTGCCTGCTAATGCATAGTTACATGTCCCATACTGAGCCTCCCTTAAACTAACCACTGCTTACTGTCACGCAAACCTGCACACACCCGCTCACAACTGCTTAAAAGTGCCTTACTCACAGCAACAAAATAACCAGCCTCTGCAAGGCTCGAAACCAGTACCCTGCACATCACAGCTGATGTGCTTTATCATTAAGCCATGGCAGATATATAGACATTGGATGTTATCGCGAACATATCATCCAGCACAGTCATTCAACAGTATAGGACATGTATTCCATTACGTGGATGTATGTGTGTCAATGTCCCTACTTTCAAAAAAAGAACATCATTAAAGGACAAATGGTAAGACTTTCCAGGTTAATTAGTGATAATACTACATACAACATTGAGATAAATAAACTGATTGACATGTTTCATGAAAGGGGCTACCCTAACGATATCTTATTGAGTATTAAAGAAGAACTTATGGTTAAAAGAGAGACGATTTATAAACCTATTTTAACAGCAGGGTTGATAGTGGAGAATAGGAAAGAGATAACTAATAAATCAGGTCCATCTATGATATTACCATTTAATGAGGACAGTGCTAACATTATGCACATTATTCAAGATATTTGGATAGGGTCCCTTTCATCGGACATTACAAGCACAGTTGGAGTCTTGCCTTCGTTCACATTTAGTAGGGGTAGAAATTTGAAACAATATATGGAAAGTACTAACTTACAGGTTCCATATAAACATTGCATGATGAATAAATGTGGATTTTGTAGTACGTGTAAGTACATTAATAATGGGCCATATGTTTCAGTGCACAACTACAATAAAACTATAGCTAGTCCAGGGCAAGTTAACTGTAATACTAGGATGGTGGTGTACTTGGCTACATGTTTGTCATGTAATACATTCTATGTGGGTAAAACCATTAGAAAGCTGAGATTGAGAATCTTAGAACATGTTAGGGATATTAAAAACAAGAAAACAGCAAGTGCACTATACACTCACAGTATTAGATGTGACAATTTTAAAAAATTCTTGTTTTTTATTATTGATAGAATTCCCTATAGAGACAATGGGGGTGATGAAAAGTTATTATTGGAGGTAAAAGAGGTTATATGGCAACTTAGGCTGAATGCCTCGAGACCACCAGGGATTAATGAACACATTTCATTAGCAAGTTTGTTGAAATATAGGGCATTGACAATACAATAGGAATATACATTAATATTAATTGTAACACACACTGTTGTTTGGTATTAGTGCTTAACCTTATTACCATACTACTATTCTTTTGTTAGGTGTTACAGTATTTATATAAATTACATTTTATTGGATTTGTTCTTTATTTTTTGTTAGGTTATTATTTTTATTTTTAATAACAGTATAAATGTAATAGTCTATGATGTGGTGTGATTTTATAGAAGTTTTTTTGTAACACTTTTGTATTACATAGATCACTATACAAGAATTTCAAACGACCTACTGTTTGAATAGATTAATCTGATTGGTGTTTGTTAGGAGGTGTGTTTTTCAAGGACGTTATTTAAACTTCAACGTATTTTTTATACACAACTCTGATGATGCCCTCAATAGGAGGGTGAAAGCGCTAAGTTGTGTTTCCATTCATTTTATATGCTGTCATTTTATATGCTGTTATTTTACCTATGGATTAAACCAAGTTAACAGTGCTTAAGAGCTTGTTACATCTTGTGGTTATTTCAACGGAGACAACAGTGGGCACAGTTCCTGGTTTGGCTATTTTTTCAAGACCGTATTTTCAGTGAGTGTGAGCTGTATTACTACTGGCTGCCTAGCTGGTTTCGTGTGTCACTGGAATATCCAGGTATCCTTGGTAAGCAGCATGGAGCTACTTCTATCCCAATATGTGGAAGTTACCAACAAATTGATTCAAGCGTTAAATAGTAGAACCGGAGGTACTGTTCACACCGGTTCACCAGATGGTGTAAGTGGCAACCTTGATGTTACACTTACGGACTCTCTAGCAAACTTATACACCTTGCACACCCCTCCATCTACGAGTGTACTCAACGTCGCTGATAGAGTTAACCCTACGATTGGCGCCAATTTACCTGAAGGCAGAGCACCAAGGGTTACAACGAACCGGAATCAGAATCAACATGCATTGAGTTTTACTTCATTGCTGGATCCACCGACGATGACCAACAACGCTGAAACATCAAACCGAGGTTCGGTTGTTGCATGTGGTTCCATTAAAGAACAACTTTCCCAGTTCGATAAAGTTTTACGGCGCTACAAGGCACTTCAAATGGATAATGTATTTTTGGAGAGGTCCATCGAACTTAACCAGATACCCAAGGGCCTACGTGTGTTTCGTTTACCAATGGGTTTCGAAATGGGAACGGAGTGCTTTGATGACCTTATTTCCTTGTTCGACAACACAGGTATAGAGCTCATGAAATTAATTATCCGTAACAACAATGACAAATTATTTAAATGTAAAAATGAATTATCACTATTAAACAACAATATTACTAGTGATTTACTGTTTGAACACAATAAACAAAAGTACGAACATATATTGAGTGAAGCGGAGATGTTTGTGAATAAGGGACTGGACATTAAACAAAACAAGCTCAATAGGGACAAAAATGACTATTTGGAGAAAAAAGCTTACGCTCATTTTAGATCCTACAAAACATTACATGAAAGGTCTAATGTTCCTACCACATCTACTTTTACCAATTCTGTGAATGACTCTGATGATTATGTTGTAGCTGACACGACTATAATAGATGAACAAGAGTTTTTTTTACAGCCTCAACCGGTGAGGCGTTCCGAGAGGATACACGACCGTCAGTCTGTGAACAGGGAAGGTTACCCCAACAGGGGAAGAACTTCCAACTGGTTCAACAGGCAGAATGGACAGAATTGGGTCAGACGACACTAACTAATGGACAGAATGAAGTGATTGATGGATTTTGTAATACTATGCAGTTAGATAGTAATACTAGTTGTGGTCTTTCTACATTAAGTGATTGTACAGTTGAGAATTTTATTGATACAATACAGGTTGTTTCTCCTAGTGAAACTTGTTTTGACAATATTGACACAACTACGAATGTGGAATTATTTGGTGGTGAAAATGCTAGTGATGACCGACTGCTAACATGTGATGTTATTAAAAAGGGCAATTTCTGCATTTACAACTTTAGCGAAAAGACTTTTAATAATGAATTTATTAGTTTGTTTGTTAAAGGATTTTCTTTCGTTCCCTGTTTTAGGCATGATTTAGTTAAAATTTTGATTTCTTTGAAATTGTATGTGAGGGAACTTAATTTGAAAATGTTTTTTGCTAAGCAAAACAGTGTAACGTTGTTGTATACACCCAAATTGAAAAGGAAGAGTACTTTTATCCCCCCTTCCAATGCTAACATTCACATTTTTGAACAAATATGTGAAACATTCTTGAGAAGACACTTCAAATTTAAGTATGATTATCAAGACAACCTTACACAGGGTGAAAGATTTTGTTTGCAGGAACTAACTTCCACCAACATGTACAGAGTAATGAAACCGGACAAGGGAGGGGTGGTGGTGATTATGAACACCACTGATTACATCAGTAGTATGTTGGTATTGCTTAATGATACATCTACGTATCTTAGAGTGTTTAGATACGACGTGTATAAAGCATATACAAAAATAGACTGGCAAATTCTGAATGGTTTTGGAAGGTATTCTAGATAAGGAAGAACACGATTTTTAGTTGTGAATTCCCAGTTATTCCATCTATATTTGGGATACCAAAATACATAAATCGGACATAAACCCCCCCTTCCGTCCAATAGTTTCAGCTAAAAGATCTAAGACTGAGACGCTTGCAGCTTATGTTGATTTTCACTGTAAGAATATATATCAGAAAACTGTACATGTGTTAAAGGACTCCTGGCATTGCTTGGATATCATTAGGAACACTCAATGGGAAGAAAATTACATCTTTCTAACCATTGATGTAGTGAACTTATTTACGGTTATCCCCAATGACCGAGGGGTAAATATGTTTAGAAACAGCTTACACAGATTGTCTACACACCATATAGTGAAACAAAACCTATTAGTTGACTTAATTGAAATAGTATTGAACAACAATTATGTTAGTTTTGAAGGGGATTTTTTTAAACAAAACACAGGTGTGGCAATGGGGGCAAAATGTGCCCCATTATATGCCAATTTGGTTTTAATAGATTGGGAAAATGAACATGTGATGTCATCCAAATTTTACAAGGATATAGCATTATATGTACGCTTTTTGGATGACATTTTGATATTTTGGAAGGGTAAAGAGGAAGATATAGCCTATTTTGTCGAATCTCTAAACAAAAGTACATCATTTCTTAAGTTTACATACAATGTGCAACATGACAAATGTGAATTTCTAGATATAATGCTAATTAAGGACAGATTAAACAACAGACTTAATTCAAGCATTTTTCGTAAGAAAACCTACTCGAATTCATTTCTTCATTTTGAAAGTTGTCACCCCTACTTTCAAAAAAAGAACATCATTAAAGGACAAATGGTAAGACTTTCCAGGTTAATTAGTGATAATACTACATACAACATTGAGATAAATAAACTGATTGACATGTTTCATGAAAGGGGCTACCCTAACGATATCTTATTGAGTATTAAAGAAGAAATTATGGTTAAAAGAGACGATTTATAAACCTATTTTAACAGCAGGGTTGATAGTGGAGAATAGGAAAGAGATAACTAATAAATCAGGTCCATCTATGATATTACCATTTAATGAGGACAGTGCTAACATTATGCACATTATTCAAGATATTTGGATAGGGTCCCTTTCATCGGACATTACAAGCACAGTTGGAGTCTTGCCTTCGTTCACATTTAGTAGGGGTAGAAATTTGAAACAATATATGGAAAGTACTAACTTACAGGTTCCATATAAACATTGCATGATGAATAAATGTGGATTTTGTACGTGTAAGTACATTAATAATGGGCCATATGTTTCAGTGCACAACTACAATAAAACTATAGCTAGTCCAGGGCAAGTTAACTAATACTAGGATGGTGGTGTACTTGGCTACATGTTTGTCATGTAATACATTCTATGTGGGTAAAACCATTAGAAAGCTGAGATTGAGAATCTTAGAACATGTTAGGGATATTAAAAACAAGAAAACAGCAAGTGCACTATACACTCACAGTATTAGATGTGACAATTTTAAAAAATTCTTGTTTTTATTATTGATAGAATTCCCTATAGAGACAATGGGGGTGATGAAAAGTTATTATTGGAGGTAAAAGAGGTTATATGGCAACTTAGGCTGAATGCCTCGAGACCACCAGGGATTAATGAACACATTTCATTAGCAAGTTTGTTGAAATATAGGGCATTGACAATACAATAGGAATATACATTAATATTAATTGTAACACACACTGTTGTTTGGTATTAGTGCTTAACCTTATTACCATACTACTATTCTTTTGTTAGGTGTTACATTATTTATATAAATTACATTTTATTGGATTTGTTCTTTATTTTTTGTTAGGTTATTATTTTTATTTTTAATAACAGTGTAAATGTAATAGTCTATGATGTGGTGTGATTTTATAGAAGTTTTTTTGTAACACTTTTGTATTACATAGATCACTATACAAGAATTTCAAACGACCTACTGTTTGAATAGATTAATCTGATTGGTGTTTGTTAGGAGGTGTGTTTTTCAAGGACGTTATTTAAACTTCAACGTATTTTTTATACACAACTCTGATGATGCCCTCAATAGGAGGGTGAAAGCGCTAAGTTGTGTTTCCATTCATTTTATATGCTGTCATTTTATATGCTGTTATTTTACCTATGGATTAAACCAAGTTAACAGTGCTTAAGAGCTTGTTACATCTTGTGGTTATTTCAACGGAGACGACAGTGGGCACAGTTCCTGGTTTGGCTATTTTTTCAAGACCGTATTTTCAGTGAGTGTGAGCTCTATTGCCAAATGTATGGGTATGTCTTGCCAACCCTGTCTCTTCGCTGATTGTGACATATATGGTCACTATATAGGGAAACTACAAAACACACTCCATCACATCCAGTGGCTAGACACTCACAGCCACCAACACATGGGATATGACTGACAAACACACACACCTGCTATGCCTTGGAATTGAACACCTACCTGACTACTTTAAGACACTACAGCATTATGCAGTTACAGAATGCGATACCGAGATTACTGAGTTACAGCAGTCCAAGAGGTGTATTTCTAGGTGGGTGACATCAGCAGGATTGCCATAGTTGAGTATAGAACTTGTATGGAGTGTGAGTACTCCAAAAAGCATTGTTCTGTCCTCAGGCAGACGGACACACACTTGGCATGTCTGGGATTGGAACACCGATCTGACTACTTTATCACACTACAGCATTATGCAGTTACAGAACACGCTACCCGAGATTACTGCGTCACAGCAATCCCAGAGGTGTATTCCTAGGTGGGTGACATCATCAGCCTTGCCAAAGTTGAATATAGGACTTGTACAGAGAGTGAGTACTCTAAAAAGGATTGTTCTGTCCTCAGGCAGATGGACACACACACACTTGGCATGTCTGGGATTAAAACACTGACCTAACTACTTTATCACACTACAGTATTATGCAGTTACAGAATGCACTACTGAGATTATTGGGTCACAGCAATCCCAGAGGTGTATTCCTAGGTGGGTGACATCATCAGTCTTGCCAAAGTTGGGTATAGGAATTGTACATAGTGTGAGTACTCTAAAAAGCATTGTTCTGTTCTCAGGCAGACGGACACACACACACACACACACACACACACACACACACACACACACACACACACACACACACACACACACACACACACACACACACACACACACACACACACACACACCAGTGGTGGGATCAGAGCACCTGCCTATCTACAGATCACTATTACAGTACTACGCAGTTACAAGTCATGCCACAGAGATTACACATTCCAAGGCAGTCATCATGACTTTCTAGGATTGCGGACTTCAACAGGGATGCTGACAGTTAAGATGTACATAGCTGTGAACCTGTGTGGTTAAAGTAGGAGTCCATCCTGAACAGGAGTATGACCATCTGTGGAATGAACGACTACTATCACTATACAGGGTTACAATGGCCATGCTCATACACATAGAAGCACATAACTTACACAAGGTGTCAGTGGGCATGCTCACACACTTAGTAGCACAGGGCTGTTTGGAATGCACTATGAGTCCAACTACACAAGGTTATACTGGGCATGCTCATACACTTAGTAACACAGGGCTGTTTGGGATGCACTCTGATTCTAAACACGGAAGGCCACAGTGGCCATGTTCATACAGTTAGACGTACAGAGTGTGTTGTAATGGACTCCAGTGTTAGTAGTTGTCATTGTTAGCAGGAACGCTGCACTACATATATCTGACACTGGTCATCTACACAACATCTGCTGCTGTCCGTCACCTTAGATGTATCAGTCTATACTAAGCACAATACTACCACTCGTAGTGATGTCATGCTAGGAATGGAAACTGCTTGACCAATGATCCAATGTCCTGCTGTAATTACGAGGTTGTCCAGTGTCTGTCATTCTGGGATGACATGACTGACAGAAGACAAGCCTTTGTCACAGATCACATGCATCCATGATTCAAGGGAGTGGTGATAATACCTAGGACACATTTGCTCATATAGTGCCATACCAAGGCAAATGTCCTAAACACAGAATAACACCCTGACACCTAGAAGACAATTGCATTGTATGCTTATGATAACCAGTGCTAGATGTGTTGCTGTCATAATCACAGCTGCTCACTGTAGAACCTACAGTGGGGAATACTGACATCTGTGCAGTGAGGAACACCTGGCTGAAGGCTCTGTGGTGCACAATAGCACTATCACCATATAACTCAGAACCAGACATGTGGGCCATAACACTGGTATGGACCACTCCAGGTGGTGGTGTCCCCACATTCATAACAGCTACTCACATGCACAGACCAGTACTCCAGCATAAGTCATCACAGATGAGTCAGGTGCAGGTCACAGTGTCATCAGCTGCATTCTAGGATGTAATCCTCAGACACCACCATGTCCTCAGGCCACCAACACACATCCATACATGTGGTATGACATATAATGGTACAACACCAAGTAACCTTTAACTGGTGGACTGTACCTAGCCCTACAACAACTGTGCAGAGTACCCATGTACTGACACAGTTGCAGCATGTGTTATGCAATGCAATGATACCACTGTTTGTAACCAGGTCAGCTATACACATACCAGGGTCCCTCAGATATTGACAGCATTAACAGATGACTGTTGCTGTGCACCATTCAGTGTGTACACAGCCTGACATGAAGCTATGATTGTACATGATGTTTATGTGGAGAGCAAATTGTTTTCACATTTGTGTAGGATATAACCTGGGATGTGGACAGGTCCAATACAGCCTGTATGTATGGCATTAGAAAGTGCAGCTTGTACCTGCATAGTTGTTATTACAGGGGCTCTGTAGTGTACATGGATATATGAATGTATACCTGTTGGGGGGCAGTGTGTTTATGTTATCCAAGGCCCTATCTGGATGAGTAGGTGCTATTTCCGTAGGTGCAGTACTTCTCATGCCATAGTGCTGTGAAGCACAGCAGGTCTTGTTGTTGCCATTATGTTTCATGACACAGCTATGGAATCCTCTGTGTTTGGCCTCAAAATATGTGGATGATTAGTTTCACAGTAGCTTTGTGTGGCATTATATGGTGTATCTGAATTTTACTGAGGCTGACCATGAATCAACTTCCACTCATGTGTGTTGACTCTTGCAACAATTACTACCTTCTGCGGTACAGTGTAAGGCAGGGTACCACCAGTTTACCTTCATGTTTGTGTTTGGCTGATTCCTGTTTATGTTTCAATGGCATGATCACTGCACATATGTGAGTGCTTAAAGTGCATTTGTGTAGGACCCAGCATTTGCACATGTATTGTACATCTGCATGGGTGCCATGACAGTCACCACTTCGCTCTTACTGAGCATAACATTAGCTTTGAAGACTGACCATGTGTGGCATACTGTTAGCCCTGTTGGTGTGACTATGGTGATCCAGGTCATTGGTGTTGATGAAATCCAACATGCATTGAGCACATGTGTTGGTGCATAATGAGTCTTCCCAGTTCATAATGGGATAGCTGAGTGGCCATGATTATGGTTTCCTGTCTTAAAACTGGTATTCCCCATTACAGCACAATGACAGTTGGGAATTCTGAGGCATGGTGGATGATCTGCCACAAGGTGCAATTTGGATTACACTTTGCTACAAAGGCAGTTGCTCAGCATAATGCATCTTACGTTATGCAAGTGCAACTAATGTGGAGGTGTACATATCCCTCAGGAAGTTGGACACACCTGTGGCCCATATGTTCCAATAAAGGATGACGGCCAAGAGGTGAGGTATGTGTTATAACATGGTCATGTAGGGGTGCTCTCCAAAGCATTGAACCATATCTGAATCACTGCACAGATATGTTCTCCATGTTTCATATTGCCATGTGTCCATATTGAGTACCTGATTTGTATCATTGAGTAGCAAGACCCACAGTTTATTTCCTGGCTGTCCCTGTTGCACCAGTAGACTTTCACTTGAACCTGGCATGATGAGGGCACTATAGGGGAAGCATGGGCCATTGCCAGTATCCAGATTCTTGGGGGTGATAGGTGCAGGCCCTGTCTGGCAAAGCATCATGGTCTGTCAACCATGTTATCCCAGGCAGAGAGATGCTGGATACTCTTTGAATTACACCAGTACATTACACGATTGTGGAATACAATCCTTATCACTGTACTGCTGCATCATTCTGGCCAGTGGCAGAATGCTACCCAGGACTTGGGACATACTTGCATGGGCTACAAGACCTGACAGTTCCTACATGTGTTTCCATGCAGTCCAGGCTACTGCATCACAGGTTCTGCACAACAACATAGAATAGGCCAGAGACATGTGTATAGTTCTAAAGGTGGTCTGAGTGTATGGGTATGTGGCTGATCATGGCAGACAGGCAGTTGACAGTATGTTTGCCCTCATATAGCTTGGTGTGTAATATAGTGCTAGAGTTTGCATTCACAAATGAGTACTGTTGACCATGTTTCTGGCCACGTGTTCTGAGGAGTGACACAATTATGCAAACTATGTCATACTGTCTTTGTATTCTGTTGTCTGTCTATTACAACCTGGGAGGCCTCTTGCTTGGCCAGATACTTAGAGGCCTCTGTGAATGTGTGTGATATCTGGTGC
Source organism: Protopterus annectens (assembly GCF_019279795.1). Classification (NCBI taxonomy): domain Eukaryota; kingdom Metazoa; phylum Chordata; order Ceratodontiformes; family Protopteridae; genus Protopterus; species Protopterus annectens. The sequence continues at coordinate 773,315,482 of NC_056729.1, forward strand.
ATGTGTGTGTGTCCTTACTGTGTTCTGGTAAGGATATGTGTTGGTTGTGGTGATGAGATGCATGTGTTAACCTACACCTCTTGACTGTCTAGTCCAGTCATGGGTGTAGAATGGACTGCCTCCAAGCTCACCCCTGTAGCGGCATCCCAGACAATGTATGGGGTGTGGTGTTAGGCGGGTTTGGCAGTGTACATGGCATAGAGATTGCATTTCCCCAGGATGGCCACATACACAAAGCTGACATTAGTAAACACCAGTAGCTGACTAGTGGACATGCCTGTATGAGCATTCAGTACTACAAGTACCACATACTGTATTTAGTTTACTTACTGCTTATGAAGATGTTTTAGACAGTAAATATTTGTGTTATGGACGTGGCAAGACTAGCTATTAGAGGAACATGGTAGCTACCTTTAGTAGCAATCCTCCTCTGAGGACTACATCACATCCTGATAGTTGATTACAGATGATGCAAGTGTGAACAGGGCTGTATCCTTGTCTGGGTATATACTCACATACCCAGCAGAACCATGAGCACTGTTAGGCACAGACACCCACTCCCCACACAGAGTCAAATATCAATAGAGTCTGCTGCCACTATCAACATGATCAGGATATAATCAGATAATGTACGCCATCACCTATGAAGCAGCTATTACACATGGACAGCAGTTTCCTACATCTTACACTCCTACTGCAGATGTCACACTGGAGTTAAAGATGATATGCACCCTGTTTCCTTACCAGTACTGTCAACATATTTCCAAGCAGCTGTTAGTCTGGCAATGAGAGGTTAGGCTACACAAATCTAAACATTCAACTAGTGTGTCTCTACTGTCAATATCCACTCTATGTAGGTGAGCACATAGCCATTTGGCACAGCCCTGTAACAAGCATCAGTACACATTTGCAGAACATGTACACATGCACAGCTGTCATTGCTTGCAAGCAATACTAGAGAGGTGGATATTAGGCAAGGTGGACTTTTAGGCAAGGCTCAAAAGACAAATCCACCACCATAAATAGCACATGTAACCAGAAACTGAGGGTATTGCTACTCAGCACTACTCAATGCCAGAAGTCTAAACCTCAAAATGCACACACTCGAGGCACTCCTCTGTATGGAGAACATTGATATCTGTGCAGTAACAGAAACCTGGTTTAAGGCTCCAGAGAGCACCCCAGCACTACCAGGCTATAACTCATACCACACCTTTCAGCCACATAACCCAGACCAGAACACAAAAGGCGGGGGTGTATTCATATTCATCAAAGATACTCACACCTCCAGGTTAGTGGCGCAGCATGATGCATCAGAGATCATCCAAGTGCAACTGACAATGGGCAAAACTGTAATCCAAATACAGATCACCCACCATGACCCAGGACCCACATTCTGTATTTGTGGAGACACTGGGAAATATGCAGGTCCTACCAAACACCCTAATACTGGGTGAGTTCAACTACCCAAACATTAACTGGGAGAACTACTCAAGTACTAACTCCCTTGCCCAGCACTTCCTAGAATTTATAAACTCAAACGCCCTGGATCAACTGGTCAACACCCCCACCAGAGGGAACAACATATTGGACCTGGTCATTACCAACATGGGCGACCATTATTCCACACCTGACGTCAACCCCTTGCTGGTTAGATCAGACCATAGACTAATCACTTGGATATTCACATTCTGCCTACAACCCCAACCAAGGAAACCACTGTGAAAATCTTTTCCAAAGCAGACTTCACATTGCTTAAGACCGAGGTGGGAAGGTTCACGGCCCCCACGCCAATGGACAATGCTGTCCAAGATGCTGAAACCTATACAAAGGCACTTTATGATCATCTGCAGGAATTAATGGATCATGCTATCCCAAGTAAAACCAAGACTCACTCCTCCAAGAAAAGGAAACCAGTCTGGTGTGCCCCTGCCATAAACAGGCTCTACAACAGAAGGAGGAAACTAGTACAGATAAGAGCAAAATCCCTAGAAGGACAGACATCCCTAATCAGTATCAGCAAGAAAATACAATCCCTCATGAAATCATCCAAGGCTAGCTTCAAAAGACAAATTACCAAGGACTCTACAGATAACCACAAAGCTTTCTTTAGCTACGTCAAGAACCTAAGTGGGAACTCTCAGATCTGCTCTGAGTTGGTGCAGACTGGCACAAAATACACTGTACCGACTGATATTGCCAACATTTTGGCAGACAGTTTCAGTGCAAACCTCACACCCTCTTACCCTCTAAATGGCCCATAACCATACCAGAAGAATGTACTGCCCCGGCAATCACCGACACACAGGTTAGAACAGCCCTATCCAAAGCCAAAAACACAGCCTCAATGGGACCGGACAGTGTCCCAGGCTGCGTCTTACAAGAGCTCCAAATGAACTAACCCCTCACCTAAACACACTGCTCAAACCCAGCCTCTCTACAGGCTACATACCCACAGAGTGGTGCACAGCAACAGTTATCCTACTCCACAAAGGTGGCACCACAACGGACCCCAGGAACTATTGCCCTATAAGCCTGACTAGCCTGGTCTGCAAGGCTATGGAGTGCATCATCATGGAACTCATTAACAGAGACATTGGGAACCTCCAGACACTCAACCCAACCCAGGTCAGCTTGATTGAGTGCAGATCATGCCTACTGAACCTGTTTGATGTCTTACAGTCACCTAGACTTTAGGTGAGGGGTGTGGTAGTTCACACATGTTACCTGGACCTCGCCAAGGATTTTGACACCATTCCCCACTCAAGTATTATTTATAAACTCACCAGCCAGTACATACACCCATACATCACAGGTTGGGTTGCCAACAGGCTTACACACAGAACCCACATGGTAAGCGTAGTAGCTTCCAGGTCCAACTCTTAAACAGTCACAACTGGTGTCCCACAGGACTCAGTCCTGGGACCCCTACTGTTTGCCATATACTTCTCAGAGGTACAGGCAAACACAGGTGGACTACAGCAGACCATGTTTGGTGATTACTGCAAACTGGGAGCCATAATTGGCAGTCCAGCTGTCACAGATGTCCTTCAAGGGGCCTCACATAGACCAACACAGGGTGTCAAAGTCATGGCCTCCAGCTAAAGGCCACAAACTGCATGGTCATTCCATTTTGGGAAAACTAAACACCCACATATTAACACATGAGTGGCAGCCACTTTAATACAGATGAGGTAATGGATATGTGGGGACTACATTAGATAGTGATCTCTCCTTTGACAATCATATCTCCAAAGTAGTTAGGACATCCTTCTATGTAGGTCATCTGATTACTTATTAAGGGTTCACATCTAGACATACTGAGGTTATTGTACCGCTTTACTCATCACTCATCAATCCCATCATCAAGTGTGATAACCCTTTTGGGATGTACCTCAGAAGACACATCCAACAGCTGGAGGGTCCACGAACGTACCATGCCAAGAGGATTACTGGCCTTAGACATGTGTCCTATGTTGCCAGACTGAATGAACTCTTGCAACACTCAGTGGCATCTCATTTACTCAGTGATGATCTTTGCTGGCCAACAAAGTCATGTCCAAGTCAGGCTTAATGGATATGCTACACCTATGGGAATCCATGTCACAGTGAGCCACACACTGTAATGAGCTACACCTTGCCACAACCATAACTGGAAGATGCTGGAGTGACAGATTCCTGTCACAGGTACTCCTCATGCTTTGCAACTACATCCCTGATTACATTATATGGAGCCCCTCACTAACACTCCAGGGAAACCTTGCAAAGTGGATGGGGAACAGTGGATACACCCCAGGGATCCTGCAATTGGCTCTGCTCCACAGAGGGACAGTTAGTTAATCAATGGGGTGGTGACAGCTGACACATTTTGGCTAGGCTTATGAATGGCCTCGGGCAGTTAGCCAAGTACCTACCTATGCACCTATGAACCTATACATACAGTATCAGCACATGCTGATAGCTTAATTTACTGTTCAGGTGTTGACTTACCTTGTGCCAATAGCAATTGTGTGTGCAATAGTTGAGGGCTGCCTATGTAGGATGCACACAGTAGACCGCCTATACATGACAATTTACAGGTGGTCTTCTGTGTGTCCCATCCATGTTTATTGTGTGTGCAGGTGGAGAAGGGTGTCAGTCCATAGGTGCCTACACTGTTAGCATGTGTGCTATATGTTCCCTCTTTGCCAAGGCATGGGCATACTGGGCACGCCTCCGTCTGCCTACTGGGGCTGGCTCAGAGTGTTTGTGATCTGAATCCCTCTGTGCCTATGGGGCCCTTGGCAATGGTGGTGGGCTGTGAGGGCCTTCACCATTCTGTCCCTGCTGCAGCTGTTTCCACAGGATCATATTGTGTAGCATAGCACATACTATGAAGATGTGGGCACACGTGCCTGGAGAGTACTGCAAGGCTCCACCAGATATGTCCAAGCAATGGAACCGTGATTTCAGCATCCCAAACACATTCTCTATGATGATTCTGGTTTGTGCGTGTGCCTCATTATGTCATTCTTGCATGGGTGTGTGTGCATTTCTGATGGGAGTCATCATCCACGGTTCCAGTGCATAGCCAGCATTCCCCACCAGGTGACCATATGGGATGTCCCCCCTGGCAAATACCTGATACAGCTGTGAGGCATGCCAGATGTGGGAGTTGTGATAGCTTCCAGGGCTGCCAGCACACACATCCATGGTCATGCCCTGGGCATTGCACATGACCTGGCAGTTGATGGAGGGATATCCCTTGCGGTTTATTTATCGCCTACCCTGCTCACCAGGTGGTGACTTGATGTGTATGTGCGTACAGTCTATTGCACTCAGTACCTCCAGGTATTCTGCCACATGGTGGAAGAGATGCATATTGCTGGCCAACTCCTCCTGCATTTGGGGGAAGTATATGTGCTCATTGGCATGTGGTAACATGGCATCCAGGAAATGGTGAAGTAGCCTGGATGCTGATGCCTGTGAGATCCCCAGGATATCTCCAGTTGGCCTTTGAAAGGTACCTGTGGCTAGTATTCTCAAGCTTACACATAACTTCGTGTCCACTGGGATGGGGTCCCCTCTGTTATTTCTGGCTCTGAGGTGTGGCCGGCACAGCTCAACAAGTTGCTGTATGGTGTCCCTGTCCACCCTGTAACACTCTACTACCTCCAGATCATTTAGCCCCTGGTAGGTTACCCTGGGTCTGAACACTCTTTTCCTCCTCTGGTGCCTGAGGTGGTTGTCAGCATCATCCTCCACACCACCTTCAGTCTCCAACACATACTGGTGAATCAAAGCTATGGCAGCCCCTAACATGTACATATTAAAAGTTCCCTGTCTGTATACACCGATGGTGCAGAGTGTATGGGAATACACAAGTGTGTGTGAGGTGCTTTCACACTTTTTACTATTGTGCTATGGATGCTGCTGATGTCATTGGATGTGTAAGTGCAATTCCAGCTGCAGGGTATCTTAATTATGGGTTTTACAGTGAGTACTGCAATTGTGAGGCCTTCGGTGTTGAATTATGCTTTCCTGCCATGATTCATCTGTTGCCCTTTAATTCACTTTTCAACCTGAATCCCCTCCCATTGTCAGGCATGACTCCACCTGTCGGCTTTCTTGTTTTGTACTTTCCCTACCCAGGAATGTGTTGCGAAATGTGTTATGTAGCTGATCTACTGCAATTTTGCTTTGTTCTGCTGTGACAGTACTGTTTTCTTTGCAGTACCGCACCTCCCCTTTCCTGTTCTGCATGTAGCTGCTAGCAGCCTTGTTAGCTGTTGTCAATGACCCACTGTGGGTTCCTAGGTGTTAATTACTCATTTGTACTCCAATTTCCATGCTGCAGCATTTCCTTATTTTATTCCCATATCCTTCCTGTTTCCGCTCCGGTGCGCGCCGCGCACAGCCCTTTACCGGGTTTACAGTGTGTTTTAATCCACGTTCACATGCACATTCGTTTACCTTGTGTGCTCTCAGCTAAGCAAAGCTATGGCTACTTCAACACACCCCTATCCTGCAGCTTTGCTTAGCAACAGGCAAACTGGATTTGCAATGCTCCAATGTGTTTACAGCAAAGGTGGCACACCCCTCTCTTGATGTCATCTTTACCTCCAGGGCACACCTCGGTGTTGTAATGCTACACTGTGAGGTACATCCTTACACCAGCGGGGAATTTGTGATTCACTATTACTCCACTCATTTGCATGGCATTGCCTACTAATTCCTAGTTACCGCGCAGAACACTGTCACAGCCCCTTAGCAACCCTTGCGCCATGGTGTGGTGTAGCATGCGTGCCACTGACTATTATGGGGAAATCATGAAAAGTGTTACATTGCAGTTTTATTCCATATAATTCTATTTTCATTGTGATCCCGTTTGCGCACTGATGCCCTGTGCTTTAACTTTGTGTTAGTGTAGGCATAACATTAAATGTTCTTTTTTATATTTTGTGCATGTCTTTTTATGCCAATGGCTATATATTTAGCCATTGGCATATATTAACAGTATAATACGTGTGTTTGGTCTGCTGTCATGGCTCCGATTTTATGTTTGTAAAAATGTAAACTGTTTTTTTCGATTTACATTTCTGCATGCTTACACTATGCCTGCACAACTTTCTGAATCACTATATACCTTCATTTGCATGCTACACTGCTGCACATGGGGTGATTAGCATACAGGCACTGGGAGCTGCGCGGGTGTAGCGTATGCAAGTAATGCATGTGGAAACAGCTCGTACCTGAATTGCTCGGCGGCCATATTTGGTGTTAGATCACCGACGCTACACCTGCACCTGGCGCAAGCTTCATGAATCCTGGGGTTTGTCTACGAAGTGTGCTCTTAAAAAGCTTTAATCAAGTTTCGAAAGTATTATGATTTTAATATGAGATAGAGTAGAAAAGCTACTGTGACTGTCACAAGGCATACCAGTGATCAGCCAAATGATAGAAAGTTACTATGTTTACCTCAGTTAACCACTATAGCAGTCCAAAGAGACTGATTACAAATAGTAAATCATTTCTCAATAGGTACCACAACATCACCATATTAAGCTTCCCCATGATGGCAGACTCTAGTGAATATGAAGATTTGCAAACAAAACACACACTCTGTGCCTTACTACCTCACTGTTGTACTGTACTACTCAAAAGACTGACTTCTGTGCAGGGGACGTAGTCTAGCTTCAGGTCCTGACAGATAGCAAGGTTAACAAAAATCACATTGGAATCTTGGATTTCTTCCCTTGAAAAATAGAATCGGCCATTACCTTATTTTACTTGAAAAACTTTAAATGGGGTAAATAGTTAATGCCATTTTTCTCGTGAAAATATTGGTTGTTAGTATTCATGTTTTACTTATCTACCAGGACTGGCTGCCTAGCATAAGTATCTCTGTTGCAAGCGACTGTTGCAAAGTTGTACAAATAGAAACCTCTTAAGTGCAGCTCGATGAGCTCATATAAAACCAAAGTATCTCCTCAGTGCTGTTTAACATGGATAAAAAAAAAATTAGAAACAAAATGTTACAGCAGGAAACTCGTATGGTCAAATTAGAAATACAGATAAAAAATAAAGATAAGCGCTTTTGTTCCTTAAACCATCCAATGGGATAACTAAATAGCAACCAAGCCTCCATACAGAACAGCAGATCTTAAAAAGGTATTGTAAGTGAACAAAAGCAGTTATGTTTTAACTTTTTGTGAAGATCTTTCTTTGTGGATTAAAGTTTTGTATTTCTAATCTTTGGTCATCTGAGTTTCCTGCCGTAACATTTTGTTTCTTGGTTTAGTTAATTTATTTTGGTGACATGTAAAAAAGAAAATCCTAACGCTGCATGTGCCACTGACTTAGAAAGAATGAGCCCAAAGGAGGAACTTTCCCATAACGAGGTACATTTGACATGCATTATTATAGCAATAACCCACGCTTGGGTGTGGGTAATGCGGGATTTACCCACGGTTGGCATGGTTTGGTCCTGAGGGCGAAGCCCGAGGGACCAAACAAAGACAACCGTGGGTAATCCATTACCCACACCCAGGCGTGTTATTGCTATTATCTATGACATTATTTAAGAAAAGAAATAATTACTTTTCTTAAATAATGGCATTGTATAATGCCTCTTTGCTGCCCTTCCGCAGCTGTCTGGTATCTGCGGCAGTTCTGATGTACTGCATGCCTACGCAGTACATCAGAGTTGTGGCCAAAGCAAGGGAGAAAGCAAGATCTTCGTTGCTTTTTACTGTTTCGCTATGTTAAATGGGTTTAACATAGCGAGACAGCTTTAAAATAAGCAACGGTCCATTGCTTATTTTAAAGCTGTCTCGCTATGTTAAACCCATTTAACATAGCGAAACAGTAAAAAGCAACGGAGATCTTGCTTTCTCCGCTGCTTCTTATTCTAAACCTGTCTCGCTATGTTAAATGGGTTTAACATAGCGAGACAGCTTTAAAATAAGCAACGGAGATCTCCGTTGCTTTTTTTAAACCTGTGTCACTATGTTAAACTCTTTTAACATAGCAAGACAGTGTTTTAAAAGAGACTTATACTAATGGAAAAAGTCCGGGTGACCAGACCTTTTTCCATTAGTATAAGTCAATTTACAACGTGCACGCTGGCCAATCAGCATGCAGCTTTTGGAATATTAATGGGGGGTCATAGTATAATAAGTGTAATCCAACACCTTTTCTCTCAAAATCTCCCCAGTTTTGGAGGGAAAGAGATACAATTTGAGTCAAAGAGACATTAAACTTAACAGATCCATTCAGAGCCCATTAACTCATTCATTATACACGTTCTTGATTATGGTCAAAAATGCTAAAACTGAAACAGCTATTCATCAGACAAGGAAAAATAAACATCCATCATGTTCTGAACTTCACAAATGCCAACTATTTTATCCATTGCCGTGACCATCACTTAAGAGTTTTTACAAATACAAATAAAATGCAACCACATAATGAGTTAATAACTTAAAAATGTAAATAAAAAAATCGGAAATTGAAGGGGCTACTCAGAAATTCATGGGACACCATTATTTTGCCCTCAAAACTGGTAAATACCAAGAAATTCATTATGGTTGAGAGGTCTGAATGGGGCATTAGAATGTCTAAGGGGGTCTGCTGTTAGGGGGGGGGGTGGCCTGGCTGCAGGGGCAGGTGCTGGCTGGGGCCACCCTGATGTATTACCTTGCCTACATTTGACCATGATCCGGTTCTGTATATATATATATATATATATATATATATATATATATATATATATATATATGTGTGTGTGTGTGTGTGTGTGTGTGTGTGTGTGTGTGTATATACATATGCGTAGCCTGTTGTGTGAGATGGTGAACTTTGTCCTTTTCCCAACTGTAGTGGAATCTTGGAGTTAGTATATTTATTTGGGTGTATGGAGGGCATAGCCCCCCCCACCTGGGTTAGGAATGGTGTGGTTTAGGTTTTGTTTCTTTTAGGGTAAGTGGTTACTTACCCTGGGAAGATCTTCATTGTTCCACTGCTTCAATGAAGTTTGATTTCAATATTTTGAGTGTCAGTGAACTGTGATTCAATGATGTAGGATTTCTATGAACTCAGGTATATTTCCTCATACAAACCACACAGGCATATTTGTAAAACTATGAAGCATATCATGACCAGTTTCATTAATTATGACATTAAGAATCACATGAGGCTTGACCCCAAAAATTTGGCTTTGTCAAAGGAAGATTATGCCTCTTATACCTTGTCAATTTCTTTGAGAGGGTTATGCAAGTTGTTAACAGTGCTCTTGCTATTCATGCAGCTTATCCTGTTCTGGCTAAAGCATTCAAGACCATTCCTCATGCCATAATTGTAATGAACTGACAGCCCTAAACATAGATTCGTACATGATAAGATGTTTACCTGACTGGCAATGGAGAGAACTCACATAGTTTGTGTGGCAGGTACTTCTTCATATAGTACTAAGGTAAGCAGTGGAGTCCCTCAAGAGTCTTAAGTGGGTCCTCTTTTATTTGGCATCTGTTTCTCCAGTCTCAGAAATGATAACCAAGACCTCTACCTCAAGTTAACCAGTTCTGCAGACAACTACATACTGACTGCACATATCAAAACCTCCTCAGATATCTGCACTCTTCAACAAAAGAGAAGGAGGCCCCAACACATAAATGCCATTGCTGGTAGCACAATATGGACCAAAAAGACAAATAACCAGCACAGCTACCACGACCATAAAATTAAAATAGATAAGTTTATTATGAACTTTCTGCGCTCTTCAGAAAGTGATTACCCTAGTTAACACCTGGTATATGGAAAATGGACTTAAGCTGAATGCCAAAAAGTGCAGCATTCTTTCCTTTGGAAAACAAAAATTACCCACATCATGCAATACAGAAAGCATGCCTTTAATAAATGAAAAGGCAGCCAGGGACCTGGGCACTTGGCTCAGCTGTTCCCTCCCCTTTTATCATCATGTAGTAACTGTTATCAGGAAATCCTTCTAGTCAGTACAGCTAAATAGTCAAAGATATTTCATCCAGATCCAAAAAAGTTAGCATTCCCCTTTATTCGGTACCGATCAGACCTATTATAGAGTTCAGCATGCTATTTGCTATTTGGTAATGTATGTCGTGTAACATATCAACAAACTTGAAAATCCCCAGAGGTTCCTATCAAAAAAGATCCCTGGTGTAAATAACTATAGTAACCAGGAGAGAATGGAAGCCCTGTCCCAGTAATCTGTGTCTCATTGACCCTCAAAGGGAGGATCTGTGCCTTACTTATCGCACCATTAGACATTCAGTGTTATTTGACCTTCTATATCTAAATAAGTCAGATAGCTCAGCTAATACTATTACCAGATATCTAAACCTTAATCATTAGATAAGCAAAATGCTATGGAGAGTTAGATTCATCAATCACCCATCCCCCCATGGAATAAACTTCCTCAACAGGTTAGACAATGTGGTTGAATACCTTCCTTCAAAACCTGTATGACTGCATGAGTGCTTTAAGTTTACCACAAGATAGCTGTTATCTCTTTCCTTCAAAAAGAAGATAAAGCCTGATAGTGGGTATTGGCAAGCTATACTTAGTCTTTGGACTATATGGCCTTGAAACCCCAATGACACCTGTGAAAAGCCTCTCCATAATATTGTTGTCTCTTTAAGTGCTAGTCTCTTGTTTTCTTTTAGCAGTTACATAACACAATCATAAGAAATCACAAATGACATTTCTGCTCAATATGCACTTAATTAGCTGTTTGTTATCAGCCATATACAAGGAGCCGCTACTCAGTCAGTTACTGTACTCTCCTCTCCTCGCAGCCTTCTGACTTACCACGTCAAACCAGGAGCCTGTGAATGGAGAAATCTAATGGAAAGGAGTAGGAAGGAACCCTCCGAAGAAGAGATCAGGACATCCTGGCACAGCACCATAAAAAAGCAGCTTCCTTACATACAGAACTAAAGAGTCATACGCCATTCAAACATTCCACAATGAAAATGCCATACTTTTAGCGTCAGGAAAATAAAAAAATGTAGAAAACATTACAATAAAAGAAATAAAATATAGGGGAGGAAACACAGACACATTTCTGATGTTACAAGAAAAATGTTTATTATGAGATTGTGTGAATGTTTTAGCAGAAGTTTGTTATTGTTAGAAAAGGGAAACTAAAAGGTTTATAATGTTTCTTTGAAGAAGTTCTTGTAATGAATAAAACACAAGGTAATCTTCAATAAAGAATGTGTTGCTTTCAGCATGGATTTATTATCTAAAAAGGATGTTTAGCTAAGTAAAGAATATGACCTACGTCCTTAAGCTGACTTGAGTTTTCTGAAAGTTTAGCACACAGTTATTGACAGATGCCAAGTCATAAGCTTGTATTTTATTTTGTTTTATCTTTTTTTAACCAAGAAAGACCTACACTAGCTCTCCAGACTAATGTTTCACAAAGCAGCTGGTCATAGGGTAGTAATAATATGACTAAATGTATATGCTGCATGAATTAAACAGCCCATCTCTGTGCATGGAAACACTACAACAGTACAAAACATTAGTTTCATGATGACCCACATTTTTGTCCAAATGATTGTCTCTGCTATAACAAATTATATTTAGGAAGAAGGAAGCCGGACAGGGGAAAAAGAGACAAAGAGAGAGAGAGTGAGAGATATACAAAGACACACACACACACACACACACACACACACACACACACACACACACACACACACACACACACACACACACACACACACACACATACACACACACACATCACATTGTTTATTTCAACTAAGGGAAATAAAGATCCAACTGAAATTTGTAGTAGAAGGCCTGCATTTCCTCACAGCAAAAACATATATTTTTGCATATGACTCCATAACACAGTTCTGACTACCAAAGTCTCTTCTACTTGTCCTCTTGAACCATTTGCTTTTTTTTTTTGGAAAGTATTCTTCAGATGTTTTCTTTCTTTCTTTTTTATGTTTTAACCAAATTCTAGCATGTACTTCAGAAGGTAAACACAGTCACAAGCACCTAACCAGAAAAAAAGGTTGTACAATGCTTATCTTGGCCACTTGTCTCTTTTAGTTTAGTTTACCTCACAAGTTGCAAGACACGAGTATCACCTAATCATAAAGGAAAACCAGCAGTCCTATGCATATCATAATTATTAACATTTTCAATAAATCACTGAACATTTCCATAGAAAATAGAATGCACAAAAGAGGATAATGACTGCACTAATTTAAAATGATTAAATGATTTTAAGTTTTAGGACACTTAATTACATGTTTTGAAAATAGAAAAAAATATCAAGTAACTATAATTATATTAAATAAATGTATTAATGTGTACATTCTATATGGTATCACCAAACGTGCTGTTTTTTACATTTAAAATAGATTTCTACTGCATTAAGATATTCTATTAATAAATGTTTAAAACACCTCAATCAGCATCGACTGGTAAAGCATCTGCTAGATGTGCCAATGTGTCATACAATACCATTGGAGCAATGATACATTTCTGCTACATCCCAGAAAAGTAAAGAAGTGTGTAGTGTTACCTGAGCTCTTGATTGTCTTAGTGAAGTAAGAGATGCAGATGCTTGCTTGTCTGATATTGAAATATATGGTGAAGTAGAAGGCCCTGAAAGGACAGTGAACAGTATCATTTTGAAACTGTTTAATACAGAATGATTTATCATAAAATTGACTACTGTTTATGCTCGCCATCAAAACAAATTTGGAAATATATAAGTACTTTCATTCACTTCAGATTGTGAACTGCTCCAGTTTAGGTTTGCTGGGATTGCACAAGGTATCATTTTCCCCTTATTTTTTAAATATTATAATTTCACTTATACTCCAGTCTAGTCATACACAGAGTCAAAACACAACAGGAAGCTGGAGGTTTGTTCTACATTAATGAATGACTGAATTAATTCACTGCTAAATTTTATCAAATGACTTTCAAGAGAAACACGCATGCAAACAAATAAGCTCAACCTTTGCTTTCACTGACTTTCATCATGCCCACTCATTTCCATGAAGCCTAATATATGCAATAAAAAGTAACATTCTGTATTATTTTTTTTCAAAACTTCAAAGTAAAATTTTGGGTTTCATGGCTGCTAAGTAGCACGTAGTCCTGTCTGAATTAACACAAATACTTCAGTCAAACTGTGCACACCTTTGTACTTTAATGAAATAATTTGCATTGTTGTGTAATTAAAAAGTAGATCTTTATTTATAATTTATACTTTGGCTAACCAATGGCTGAATAACATAAACAGTTTTTTAACAATTAACAATTTATTCACTACAGAGTGATATAGAACTACTGAATGAAAATAAGCTGATGCCTTCTTGGCTGACAACAAAAAGGTCAGTTTATCTTTAGCTGATTAGGTGAATTGGCGTGTGTGTGTGTGTGTGTGTGTGTGTGTGTGTGTGTGTGTGTGTGTGTGTGTGTTTTGAGGGGTAAGAGTTTGGAGCTATAAATGGGCACATAGCCCTTCTGTAGGCTTCACAGCCAACTGCTGACTGACATAATATGAGTGAGTGAGTGAGTGAGTGAGTGAGTGAGTGAGTGAGTGAGTGAGTGAGTGAGTGAGTGAGTGACTGACTGAGTGACTGACTGAGTGAGTGATGAAATTTGCAAAAGCTCATGCTTCTTCACTTGGTGGTTAGCCACAATAAAACCAATAATGGAAAAGTATGATCTATTTAAAAGATTGTGGTAATGAATCAGTACTAGATGTCCTAGCTGGGGAGAGGAGCTTACTGTTGGCTGATTATGGAGCTAGGCATATGGAGACAGATGCCTTTCCTTACAATCTCCACTAGAAAACCGAAAGGTGAATATTCTCATATAAGTGGATAGGGTATGGGGGGGCAACCCCTTATGCTAAGGAGACAGCAGGAGAAAACAGACATCCTGCCCCCCTAAAAAAATCTGGGGACAAATTCAGAAAGGGTACCATAAGGAGTACATAAGATGTATATCTCGCTGTAGGTTCATCGGTTACTACTAGGCTAACTGCCCTTGTGGGCCATTTTAAGCTTAGCCAATTACCCCATGTGAGAATCAAACCTTGCACTGTGTGTATGTAAGGTAAACACCTTAACCATTATGCCACAGTCCCATACACATAGCCATTTCCTCGTCAGAGACAGCCCTACTATAGTGCTTTAACACAAAGATGTTGGTTGTCTCCATGACTCTGCTAAATACTAATAGGGAGGGTCACAGATTGTAACTAGACTAATGATCACTAAGGGCCTTACAAGCCTAGCAGTGCACCACAAACCCCCTGGGATCCTGAGTATCATGGGCATCTATGTGGGGGGGTGGGAATGTTAGTAGGGAGGTAACTAAGGGATTTGTTGGGGATTGTTAGGATAATAATGTTCTTATTGATGGCTTCTGTTCATAAGGGACATGGGGCCAGGCTGGGGGTAAACTTACAATTTCCCACCTAGTTGTCAAGGTTTTGTTTGAATAGGGTCAGGGATGAACTCTGTTTTATATGGATATTCCAGGGGATGCATATGCTAATTATCTATGTGATCTCCCCATAACTGCTTTTTGTAAGGCATTTACACAGCCAAGAGATTCAGGGAGTCTCTCTACTAAATAAAGCAACAAGTCAACTCACAACTGTTCATGATATTAAACATGACCAAAAGCTTGTGCTCACCTATCACAGTACAGAGAGTTTAGCAGACAGGTGGTGTTCGGGAGGGGTGCATGTGTGTATATGTTGGGCTGCATGTCTGTGTGTGTTGGAAGGCCGTCATACCTGCATACTCCCCCAAACTAGTTAAGAAATCCTGCAGCACTGGGGGGTACACTAGACACTTGGGGTAACTCTAAACTTTGTGCCTTAATGGTACTTGCAAATGATGTGGGTCAGGTTCTTTAATGCACTTACAAGACACATGGGTTGGGGGAGATGCTATACCTCAGAGATATTCATACATAACATTGTTGCTTAAAGACAATTAGTGAAATTCAACATTTCAATATACATCCTGGTTTTACTCCCCAGTGAAAATCTGACTAGATTTCACATTTTCTAGGTTCTTTGCTACTTCATCTAATCTGGCCCTCGTGTGTTGCTCCCTCACAAAAGTAATTTTCTATATTTTTGTATGTTAGGTTTGGATAATTTCTCAGATTCTTCCCAACCCCTTTCTTTATTTTTTTATCAATAAATATTTCATTATTGATTCTGTCAGCTGCTAGTAGTAATCATATGTTGCAGTGACAAATAAAGTTATAGGCATCAGACTTTATATAATTTGAGTAATTTCAGAGAATAGCCAATTTCTTCATTTGTACTGTACTGATGAATCTACAAAAGGGCAACGCATGTCATACGTACAGCTAATGAAATTTGGAGTGACTTCATCCATGAAAGCTTATAAAAAATCAATAAGCATCAAGAAGCCTTGGAGCTGAAACACCTTTATGTTCTTCAGGGTTCATTTGCATTTCCCCATGTGACTCTTCATAGGAAATTTAAGGAATTACACAGTGGAGATTCTGGTTTGCTTGGGTTTTTCTTGTTTTCACATATGCGTTTTTTTGTTTGACCTTTGTACTTGCTTTATTGGTATTAGTTGTCATACACATTTCTTTTCCCATTACCAGATGTTCAAACAGAAGGCTCTCAGTGTGTTATCAGGCATAGTGCTTCCTTATGTAAACTTGTGGACCATACACATTTTGCATTTTTTCTGTATCCTATTCAGTTATTTAGGACTCATTGATTACTTAGGGTAAAGAACCCAACAAGGACCCATTTCAGACACTGCCAGAAAGATGTAATCAAATGTAAAATAAATAAATAAACAAACAAACAAACAAACAAATAATTAAATAAATAAATACCATATCATTACAATAAATAAATAACAGAGTATAAGGATATATTCTGCAGTATACATTTCTACAGTAATAAGCGACAAACAAATGAACCCCATGGGCACCAATCCATTTCAAGGCGGGACCTGATCTCTATTTCACTGATTTATTCCTTCATGTTTATCTAATGTACAGACAGCTCCCTGTTATATTTGCCAGTGTAGTGCTCTAATTCAAGTGGCAAAAAGCTCTGTGAGCACAAGGTGTATTCAGGGATCAATATGTACTTGTTAATTTAATTTAATTTAATTTAATTTAATTTAATTTAATTTAGTGGTTAACCAGGTTAAGTGGAGTGATCCTCAGACCTTTTTTGCATGACCTGGCCACAAGGACAGGGTATAAACACCACATACATAAATGTGGTCAAAATGTATGTTAACTGTTTAATTAATTAGCATATTATTAGGAAGTAATCAAGAATACCCACCCAGACATAGGAGAAAATGCAAACTCTACATAGTTAATCAACAGAAGTCAGGATTAAGCCCTAGTCCATGGGTTATGAGACCGAAATCTTGCCACTGGGCTGGTCGGTATAATTATATGAATCGAGAGAAGCAAATAAACAGAATCATAAATATGAAGACATTAAATCATTTATGCATTACTCAGAGTTGTAAACATTTCTCATTTCTATGAAATGTCACTAGAGAATAGTTAGAAATATGTAGATTAGTTAGAGGGTCACACAGAATAAGTCGGTACAGTAAAAATAAGGTTATGATGTATAACAACATAGTATCAAAGGCAGCAAGCACAACATTTTGTGAAGCTACAAGTAAGGTCATAAGGTACAACAAAAATGAGTGTAGAAATGAAACAGTTAAAATAACGAGAGGGTGGGAAATAATGCAGAAATCCCTTTCTCTTAAGTAAGCCGTGTGCTGGGAACTAAACTTCCTTATATTCCCATCATTTCGGATATCAGTTGGAAGGGTGCCCCAATTTCAAAGCTAAAGACAAAAAAAATTCTTTGTCCTGAGTGAGATATCTATCACTTGAGTTAAATTCCACAGCATCAGATATAATAAGGAATTCTACTTATGTGTTATGTAAACAAGAGAGATTAAACAACTCAGATGGAAGAAACAGTCCCATCTTGAAATGAAATTATATGAAATCACATCACCAAGAAGCAAATCCAGTTCCCTGGGTTTCGGTTGTATAACCCAATACACTACTGTTTTGGATACTCTATGTGTCAATGAAATTATAGATGCTACACAGACATTGGAATCCTGTGACATCCTAGTGAATTCCTTCTTTCCTTCAGGATGAGCCATGTATGTTTGGACACAGAACTACATTCCATCAGTCGGTCACATTTAGAAGACGTAATGTTAGTTTACAAAAAACAAATGTCATCTTTTGCCTATAGGTACTATAAATAGTTAGGGGGGTGTTTAAAATCTGTACTTTTTGTGTTATTTTCTTCTTTTAAAGGAAACTAGGTGGGGGGCTTTGCTCCCCCATACCCCCTAGCTATATATACCAACTCCAGGGTTGCACAATATTGGGAAGGGGGACAAATCTCAGTTTTATGCCTTGAATACTGGTTTTCGATCAAATGAAATTTCGATCAAATGGGTTTAGGTCAAATGGTCTTTCGATCAAATGAAGTAGACCCATATATATATATATATATATGTGTGTGTGTGTGTGTGTGTGTGTGTGTGTGTGTGTGTGTGTGTGTGTGTGTGTGTGTGTGTGTGTGTGTGTGTGTGTGTGTGTATGTATATATATATATATATATATATATATATATATATATATATATATGTACTTCCCTTTTTTATCCATTAATAAACAGACTGTGCTCTCCACAGATTACCTGTTTTTCCCCCATCTAAATTACCAATTTTCTCCTTTTATGAGTCAATTTGTCAGTTTCCTTTATGAATATCATAGATCTTCAAATGAAACTTTGTCTAAATGAAAGAATGGTCCTTTTCTAGCTTGCTAGCTTATTGTTTTCTGTCAGAAAGTAAGTTACAGTAATGACCAGGTGCATGGCCATGGTTGTCACTTGAAATCTAGCAATGGGTTTAGACATAAATCTGCTTTGCTTCATAACAATGCAGTGAGGTGCAGCTGTACAAAATGTGATTGTCAGTTTCTGACCTTAGTTAAATCTTTTTGGTCTGCAAGAGTATTTTTAAATCTCTACTTTACTTTAAAATCATTTTTTTTCTTTCACTTAAGTACATTTTGCTAGGAATAAGTTTAATCTGGTTGATGGACTGTGGCAGATGTGGTGTGCAGAATACACGTGACATGACTGAAAGTAAGCACACTAGTTTTTGTAATTGCTTTTATTTGTTTCAAAACTGCATATCTCATTGTTATTTAGTGGAGCACAGAAATATATATTTATTGCCACTGAATTTTTATTTCTCATTAGAAGTAAACAATCTTACATGCAGTTGTTTCAGATTAAGTAATGTTCTATGCGCCCTTTTTGTTTCATGTATTGAGAAAGTGTAAGAAATTCATCATGAGTGATAGTACAGCATTTGTAAGCACTGCACCCTGCATCCTGCATAGGAAAGAACAAAATCAAGACATGATCATTTGTATAGATGTTAGTAACTTCTAATTTCAATGTTTCCCTGCAAATTATCTGCCCCAGAATGCAACCTATCAAAAAAGTTTCTTGATGTATTTCAGTATTCATATTACATGGTAAGCATTTCTTGCTCTCACCAATTTCACTGTGAGTTTTCAGTTGTAGCTTTAGTTTTAAACAGTTGCTGCATAGCTCTGCGTATAGTGAGTTAAGAAACAATAACTAAGGAAAAAAATAAAGAATTTTATTTTCAACAAGTGAGAGAGAAGACGGGGAGATAAAGGGACCGTGATTGCCTTGAGCACTGTCAGTCTTAAACAATATGATCTAAAAATGCCAAACATTAATTACAAAGACAAAAATATTGACTGTGCAGGTAAGGCAGCAAGATTTAATTGATGAGGTAATGTGCTAAAACTACCTATGTCCAGTACACTTTGATATGATTCATGCTATCTGTTCCTGACTACTGTGTGTCTAGGTTAAACTCTTAACTAACTGGATACTGAATAAAATCTCTATAAAGTGTCACTGAATTTTTTCCACTATCTTTGATTAAAAACCATTGCAGAAAGGATGTTATTTTACTCTGCATTCCCTTTGGAAAATTGTTTTGTGCTACCTCCATTAAAAAAATGCTCATTGCTTGCACATACACTCATTTTTTGAAAGCTGTTATACACTTAGTAATTAATTACAGTGAGTTACTTGGAAGTTTAGGGGCTTGCTCATTTTTCTTCTAGGTTTGCAGTATGCATTAATAAGACACTTTTATGGCATCTAGTACAGTCACGCATCATTCATTCATTCTTTAATTACTTGATTTATCTAGTTCAGGGTTACAGGGCAGCTTGAGTGTAACCTAGCAGGATGCCAGTCTATAAAGGGATGCAGGTAGACACACACCTACACACACATGCACACACACCAACACACATGCACACACACATTCACACTCGCACACGTGCGCACACATTCTCACACACACACACACACACACACACACACACACACACACACACACACACACACACACACACACACACACACACACACACACGCTTGCACACATGCTCGCATACACACACACACGCACATGCACATTCACACATACACACACGCACACGTGTGCACATGCTCACACACATGCACACGCACACACACATGCGCACATGTGCGCACACACGCTCACACACACACATGGGCGTGCGCACATACACAAACATACACACGCGCACACAGGCACAGTCAATTTGGAAGAAAAGCAAATAAACTATGGCATATCCTTTGCATGTGGAAGGGAATTGGATCACCCAGAAAAAGCTTACAAAAATATTAAGAGAACATACAGACTACTTATAAAAAAACATATTACAAAATGAAGTGTTATAGGGTACTGCCCATGCTAATTAGAAAAATGTTATTACACATGACTAATGAAAAAAAATCCTTTTCCTTTTTACAATTTTTGTACCATCAATGTCAAGTTCATAGTATAATGTAATAAAATTAATAGATAAAAATGTCACTTTTGTTTTAGAATATGTTATACATGCTATTAAGCAATGACTATGCTGATGCACATAACATGAAGAAAGAAAAAGATAAAATATACTACTACATACACAATAAATAAAACCACTGTAAACATGTCAGAATCAAACCGAGCTGCTAGAGCACTCATCATTCCAAAAACATTTATTCCACACTTTTGTCAGATAAAATGACCAGCAGAAATAACACTATCTTTAAAAACCTCATTTAAATATACATTTAAAGCCACATCTCTCCAATCAAATTAAAAATTCAATTAACAGTTAATTGATAAAGTGCTGTATTAACCCTTAAAACGCAAATAGTAAATGGCTAATCTACGATCACTGAGAAAACATTTAATGTTAATAGCTTCATTTCATCCAGGTAGTTTGTCAGCACCTAATCTGCCATTCAGCTTCTTTTCTTTCAATGAGATTTTTGTAATAACCACCTCTCAAATCTATTGGAACATGCTCTATGACTGCAAACAAAAACATTTTAAATTTGTCACAATTAGTTATATGTCTAAAAAGAACATTATTGTTATTCTTTACTTTAATATCATAAACATGTTCCTTTATTCTTGTGCCCAGACTTCTAGTACTCATACTTATACAATAACTCCGGCAGCCTGAACATAATGCAATATAAATAATACCTTTTGTCTGACAAGTAAACGTGTCTGGTATTTTTGTAATATAGTATAGACGTTGTAGTTCTAACATTACATAAAGTCCTTCATGTATAAATCTACAAGCAGTACAAAAATTACATTTTGTAAGTACCTGTTCCAGCAGTGTTTTTCTACATGCTAGAGACAAATTTCTCATTTATTTTATCTTCTTGAAATAATACAAACCTGATAAGTTACAAGACTAATCCTATAATGATTCTGAGTCCTTCAGCAAAAGATAAGACTACAAACTAAGCACATAATAAATGTAAGTAAACCATATACAACACCCAAAATACTACTCAGATAGTTAAAAGGGACCAAGCAAACCTAGTCACGTCCAACAAAAAATTGTAATATTGCATGCGTGTGTGTGTGTTTTGATAATGCAAGACCATGAGACAAAACATGTATTTTTGCTTATAGTTAGGATTGTCTATTTTTGTGGGGGGAAGTAAACACTATAGAAAGTATTTTGTGATACACAAATAGCATTTTGTCTGTGGTTTGCAGCACAGTTACTCATTTAGTGCACATGCCTGTGATGTAATAGTTAAGTGTACACTACAAAATATGGCATACGTGTTGTCATTTTTGCAGTGCGACATAGTTGATGTCATTGAACAGTTGATTTATATATATATATATATATATATATATATATATATACAGAGAGAGAGAGAGGAAGATATTTATCTATATCTATCTAGCTATAGATATAGATATGTGTGTGTGTGTGTCATTTTTGTAGCACAACATGGTTGATGTCATTAAACACTGATTTTATACACACACACACACACACACACACACACACACACACACACACACACACACACACACACACACACACACACACACACACACACACACACAAACACACACACATAGATAGATGATTCCATAATGAATGTTTGAACTGTTTCATGATCAACACAAAAAATCATTAACCAAAATGTACAGACCATTCATTATAGCAACAACATTCCAGACTAACACACAGTGCATCAGTCAAAAAAACAAATTCCATTTTCCAGTGTACTAAATTTGTACGAACAGTGATAATGTTATGGAAAGGGCTTTTTTTTTAAGGTAGGTTGCACATGAGGGTTAGGAGCAGGGTTAGGGTTAGCACTCACTACTAATGTGGGCAATGGTTTTTGCCTCAACCCTAACATGCGATTTACCTTAAAAAAACTTTCCATAACACCACACTATACAGTTCAGGCACTCACCATACACACACGCGTGCACAAACACACACACACACACACACACACACACACACACACACACACACACACACAAGTAAGCCTACTTTGCTGCACGTCCTCTTTGACATTGTACCTCTCCGCCCAAGTACCTATAACTTTTATACTTCATGGCACATAGACTGCAGTAATATGATCCTGCTACTGGCTCCTCCATGATGGTAACCCTACAGTGCCAGTCTGGTCTGTATCTGTAGTGTACAGAATGGCACTACAGTTAGCCTAGTCAGTCATCCCTTGTGTCCTCATCAGTGCTGTCACCCATTTACGAAGCACAGGCCTATGTGGAAATTGGTGACAGCGCTCCTGTGCTGTGTGTCATGTATATCTTTACTGTGTATCCTGAGTGACCTTAACAGCTATGTGATCCTGTGTCTGAATTACGCATATGCTAGCTTGACAGCTGAGTCACTCTGCATTACACATGCATCAAACTGTTGCAATGACTATGACTCTCACTCATACTTTCTTCTACAATATTAGCAATGATTTAACTTGTCCAACAAAAGCTCCTTTGAACTGCTGATTAGTGCATATGCATAAAAGCATACATTCATCAGTTTAGTTTAATATTTATTTTACATCATATTAATCCTTTTTTATTTACAGTAAGGAAGATGATTTGATCCAATAATGAAAAGTTCACCTGTCAACAAGTTAAAAGGCTTTTAAGATCTAAAACAAGAATTTAAATTTCTCCACTAAGATGTCAACAGACTTCTTGTGAGTGTTATACTGTACACAAGGGTTTTACTTGTGAAATACTCCCAGTTCACTGTTCTGTGGTTTTATTAATTTGCTGTCTGTATGTTTTTACTCTGCAGTACTGGTTACTGAGGAAAACAGGTAGACTGACTTGTAACATGGACTAAGGATTTTGACATCCATGGGCTAAGATTGAATTGAACATGGTATTCAGGTCATGTGAAATTCACTGTGCATCATGATTGCTAAAAACTGTCTCGATATTCACCTTCTCCAAATAGGATAAGGATTATAACTGATCAGCTTGTTTGTTTTTCCTTCTGTTGTTAGTCCCAATTTTCACCATCTTTAAAAATGTCGAACATTTCCTAGTGCGCCAGACTGAATATTTGAAAGGTCCCTAAAATCAGAAATACACATGCAAGTACTCAGAAATGTCTCAGATTATTCTAGAGAGAAAACAAACATATAGAACATATTTGTCATGAGGTGAGACAGGAAACAAACATATAGAACATATTTGTCATGATGTGAGGCAGAAAACTTGAGTATAGCTTTTTTTCAGTTCTTTCAGTTGCAAGTTAGTTTTCTTATTTTGAAAGTGTGCCATGCCTTTTTATGATGACTGAACCAAGATATCTGATTTTAAAATGCCGTAACCCACAGACAGCATCCTTCTTAAGTTATATTTTCTTTTCAGTTAAAGTGTTCATGGGGAGTCAATCCTTAGCCCATCACTGTTCATCTGAGTGCATGGCATCCCTGTATACATGTTCAGTACAACTAATGTTTCGCACTTCTTGTACCAGCGAGTGACAGTATCTGTTCTAACACCATTTTCGCCACTGCACTTTATTCATAATTTCCTAACATTGTCTACATCAATTGCTATGCCTAAAAAGGGTAAAATAAGATTAAAACAATGTATAGAAACAACCACTAAGCACTTTTGACTCTTACAGTAGCTCAGACTTCTTCCTGCATTCAGGCAACAGCCTTTTATACTACAATAATAGGCAATTATTTTTCTGTTACCCTATTCCATGCAATCAATTACCTTACTAATTACTGGGATAATTTTAAAGAAACAACTTACAGTTGATATACATTTCAAGACATATTCCACATTTCCCATAGACAATATTTCATAAAAGCAACAAGTTAGTATCCTTACAAAAATGAACCTAGAAACAAGTTAGAGATAATACTAATACTAATACTAATGCTAATGCTAATACTAATACTAATACTAATGCTAATGCTAATACTAATACTAATACTAATACTAATTTACTGACATACTAATATGAATAATGACAAATTTGAAAACTAATTGGTACTCAGTTTTTCACATGCGCTTCATGGGGAACTGTGTTTAGCCTTTCATGGCATAAAGGATCAATCCCACTTTGACTTTCTTTTCACAGAAAAATGGTTCCCTAGCATATTAAAGGAACTAAACCTTCATGAACAGATAAAGACAGAATACGTTAGATTCATATCCCAATGTATCTCCCATAGCTGGAGCAAATTTCTACCACATTTCAAGCAGAGTAGCACGCTTACCACCTTCAAGGTAAACTCAGATAACTGGATGTGCAGCCTCAAGTTCTCCCCGGTCTATCTTACATTGCCCTCTTTGTCGTTGGCGTGAACATTTGAATATGAGCTACTGACTAGGCTTTTGGTGCTCTGTATTTTCTCTAGCACTTGCCTACAAACCTATGAACTTGTAGTACACATCTATTAAGACTGAAAAGTTTAATCCTTGCCATAGATGACTTGTGAAAAACCTGATTGTTTTAACATGCAGATCATATAAAGACCTCCATATTAAGGAATGTTTAAGATCAGCAGTGCCATAAAACAAATCTACTGAAGTAGTAAGAGTCTATTTATGCTGCACAAACCAAAAAGTCATTTGGTACAAGTTTAGGTTTGTAAAAAGGAAGACTATTTTAAAGCATTATCACATAGGTATATTCTTGCAGGGAAGAATACAACTCCTTGCATGGTCTTTACTAATTTCTGTGATACAATGCAGTTTTCAGTCTTCTTCTGAGTTTAAAAATGATTATACGTCATCAAAAATGCATCTGAAATTTAGTTGACATCAAAAATAAAGACATATTTGTCCATTCATATTATTTTATATGAGATCATTTTCCAGTAAAATAGCAGAATAAAAGTTCTGTCTATACAAACTAGGCTTGTTATGGCCATTATTTTAAATGAGGAAGTTTAGCAATGCTTAACGTATGAGCTGGTATAACAAACAAAGGGTTTATATGATTTAATTTGCTTCCAGTAATGAGTAGAGTAAACTGTGAAATGCAAATGTGAAGCATGTTTTCTGTTTCAGTGAATTTTTAAGACTATACTGTTAGTATGCAGTATGTTTCATATAAATTTTAAGTATATTTGCTCTTACGTTTCATGGTCTTTTCAATGAAATCCATTTCTCCTTCTAGTAAGGACAAGCTGGGAAACTTTGTCAGAACTGGGCTCAACCACTGCCTCTGAAATCCATAAAGTGGAGACATTCTCTTCTGAAGGTTTCTTAGGTGTGTCACTATCAGGCATCGACCCTAAAGAAAAAGTAAAAAAACAAGCTGAACACGATTGTTGCTTTCTCAATATCTTCCTATGTAAGAGTTATTAAATTATGTGGCAAATTATTTCATGTAGTGATTCTGAACTGTGCTGCAGTGTGAAATCTAATGTTGTAATACTGTTACCCATATTATGGGAACAGCAATGAAACAGATCACCAGTGTCCATCTGCTGTCTTGCTAACATACCAATGTTACAATAATGAAGGAATAACTAAATATATGACAAAAAAGTCACAATCAGTATAGCATCTGTACTGTCCAGCCCTGTAGTGTATTGGGAGGAAGTCCTGATTATGTCCTAAATATTCATTTAGCATCATGTTACTTGAGGGGAGGGGTGGTGAAGATGACCATATGTGTCTGAAACTGACTCACTCCTCCTGGATCTTGGCATGGCTTGGCCTTTTGCATCAACAAAACCTACCAGAGTGTAGGCAGTCATCCATAGAAAAAGCACGGTAAGCTCATTTTGCTAGTGGTGTATGTATACTGCCAACCTGGGGAAGGTAAGTGAGCTTTTCTCCTAGTTGGGCAATTATGATACATTCACAAGCCACCAAGTGGGAGGGAAGGGTAAGACATTCTGCAGAACCTTCAAGCTGGTTCAGAATCTGCCACCAACAATTGATGTAGGGGAATGGATGGCTAATTGGCTTTCTTGTGCAGGAAAAAGTAGGCTGTAGGTCTCTCATCTAACCTTGGGAGGTCCAGTTCGCACTTCTGTGGAATGAATGGGCCAAGTGAGTGCAGTTAGCAGATCATCAGGGCCAGGTACTGCAAAGGTATTGCGTGTAGGACTGAAAAAATATAAAATCTGTATATAACTTCTCTCATGATGTATGACTCCATGGTGCAGTGAGACAAAGCCCTGCCTGTGATGCCAGATGACCATGGTTCAATTACCGGACCTGGAACTGGAGAAGCCAGAGAGGGAAGAGCAGGAGTGTAGGGGAGTAGTATGTTCTCCTCTGCTTTGGGAGGAGGGGAAGGCTATGCACTCTCTGCATCAGAAGTCTACACGATGGTGGTATCTTCCTAGTGCAGATAGGAAAGACCACCCCCTTGTGCAGTGGGGGTAGGGGCAGGATTACTTGGAGGCAGCAAATTTTGTGAAAGTGAGAGCATCCTCCACAGACTCGTTGTGCATTCCCTTCCTGACTGCTTCACACAGAGTGTATTCATTTAGGGAGAAAAAGAAAAAGAAAGAAAAACTGCAAACCACTTTTGATGGTTGCATGGATGATGGCCCCTTTCATTTCGATCTCATCCAATAAAGAAAAATGGGCTGATTAGCTGAGAGGAAGCATTAACAGACACCATAAGCATCAATAAGTTAGTGAAAAAGCTTCAGCTAATAATGATAAAAAGTACTGAGAGATATGCATATAATTAATACAGAAGAGAAAGGTTATTTAGCATGCTGCCAGACAATGATATCATTCACTTGGTTTTATAGGTTCATAGGGTCACAGGTGTGTACTAGGCTAATGACCACAGGGTTTTTTTAAAGCCTAGCCATGCATCCCAAATCTATGATAAGTTCTTGTACCCTTGATAAGTGTAAGCAGTGGCTTGGGAGATGAAATATTTACAAGCAGGGACCTAGGAGATGAACCACTTATAAGCTGTCTGTGTCCATTAGAGACATAGGTGCTAAACCAGGGGGGAATTTCCTGTTCTCCTTCTAACTGTCCAAGTTACACTTCAGTTGGGCTAGGGAGGAAATCTGTTTCAGAAAGGTGGAGAAACTGTTCCAGAGAAGGAGTAGTCCCTAGGATACATACAATACCTAAAATAAGGCACACATGGAGCTCAGCAAAACGGGCAACTGCTTTAATGAACAAGCACAAAAACAATCCACAGCAAGCTAAATCACAGCAGCACAGCACAGCAAACGAAATTGCAGAGCACAAGCAACACCACAATAACGCTGTAAAGTTAATCCACATACGTTTCGGTCACAGTAACTTCATCAGATACCTAACCTCTCTTCCTTTGATGAATAAATAAACTAATCTAATTCAAATGAACCAATGAGTGAACAAATTCAATTACACATGCAAAATGCTTTGAAACACATGAACCTTAAAGGTGAATGAATCTAAAAGTTAAAACCAAAAGTATAATGAAATAACACCATCTTGTGGAAATTAAATTAAATGCATGTTATTCTTGTTAAAAAATAAATACATATATTATTATTAAAATAAACCATAAAATGCTTGCATATATAATATTATTTAAAAATATAAATATAAATATTATTATAATAACATACTATAACTTAGCAGATCTTAATTTCAGCACAGGTTTCAAGGATAACATTTCATTTAAACCAGGGGCAGAAATTGCATCAAGAATAATTTGCCAATATAGCTCCCTATATTCCAACCGAGGCTCCCAAGGCCCTCCCCTGGGGTCTCGTGGGACTACTTCTATGACAAAAAAACTGAAATTTAGCTTTGCCACAAATGTTTTGATGTTTAAACAGAGCATTATTATATTTTCTTTTCCTTATCTCATATAAATGCTCATAAAATTCTCTGCTTCAATTTCCTCTCGGTCTTGCCAACGTAAAAAGAGTCACAGATTTCACATGTAGCAATATAAATCACACCTGTGGTATTACAGTTGGCAAAACCTTGAGTAGTAATATACTTGTTCCTCTTTTTCAAAAAAATAGAATCACCTTCCTTGATGTTACTGCAATATGGGCAATGCCCGCATTTTCGTGTCCCTTTTTTGTTATTATTATTAGTGGGGTTAAAGAAGTTTGTCCCTTTCAATATATTCTTGATGTTATGTCCCTTCCTATATACACATTTAAATGGATATTCAAAGATATGATTTAAGTCAGAAAATCTAGCAATTTTTTTCCATTCTTTACTAAGAATACTTCTCACCAGATTACTCTCACCGTCAAAGGTGGTAAACATGGCAGAATGAAAACCTTTTTCTAAAGTTGTGGCAATAGCAGAGTTTGCCTCAGTATTTTGTACTTCCAATGTAGGTAGGGGTACACCCAAAATTGGAGCAAATCTTCCTATTCTTCCTTCCTTAACCTCTACAATAACTGACGTTAGGAGATCTATTGGGTACCCCCTTGCTCCAAACTTACTCTTAATAAATTCACATTCAGTATTAAAATCCAGATCCTCTGACATCATCCTACTGGCTCTCAACAACTGACCTTTAACTGTTGCTCTTTTTTGAAAATGTGGGTGAGAGCTTGTGTAATGCAAGCAAGCATTAGAAAACGTATCTTTTCTAAAAAATTTTGATTTAAAACCTTCCCCCATTCTCTGTATATTTACATCTAAAAAACGCAATTCAACTTCATCTACTTTATAGGTGATTTTTTAAAAATGTGTTGTATTTGAAATATAATCAAAAAATTCCATGAATATTTCCAGGGTATTGTTCCAAAAAAGACAAACATCATCCAGGAAGCGCACATAGTAGTTCCAGTATTGTTTAAAATTTGAATTGTGAACACATTTTTTCCCAATACAATAAAATGATGTTGGCATATATAGGTGCACAATCGGCACCCATTGCTACGCCTTTAGATTATCTGAAATATTCCCCTTGGAAGAATATAAAATTATTGTTTAAAATCAAATCTATTAAAACAAGGCATGTACAAAATACCTTAAAAGAAATATTAGTCTTGCTTCCCAAAAACACTTCAAACCAAACTAAACCTATCTCGTGAGGAATACATGTAAAAAGGTCCACAACATCCAAAGTGATAAAGCTAGAGGTGTCAACCTGATTAAAATTATTAATATGCCTTAAAAAATCCCAAGAATCCTTTAACACATTAGGATGTTCCATCACCACATTCTTGAGATGTACATCTACATATTTTGCCAGTGGAGCAGTAATAGAACCCTCAGCAGATACAATAGGTCTGAGAGGAGGGTCATCAGGATTTTTGTGGACCTTTGGTATACCAAAGATACAAGGCACTTTGGGTTGTTCAACGTGTAAATAATTATATGTTTCCAGGTCAATAAGCCCTTCTAAAACTAAATCATTCTAACAGAAAGAAAGTTTTTTATAAGCAATATGAATTTCATTCATAGATAGGTTCATAGGTTCATAGGTTGGTACTAGGCTATCAGCCCTAGGGCCTATACAAGCCTAGCCATAACAATTCCCTGGCTATTTCTTCCCACACTATTTTCTTCCCTGGATCCCTAGACACTCTCTCATAGGTATATTGGTCATTTAACAAATCAAACATTTTTGCCTCATAATTAATATGATCCATAAAAACCACCCCACCCCCCTTATCAGGCTTCATGATTCTAAGATTTTTATTTTCTTTACATAAACTGAGTGTGTGCATTTCTTCCGTAGAAAGGTTTGGACTAACCTTGTTGTACTTAAGTTTATCTCTTAGTTCCTTTTCAACCAAAACCTCAAAATTCCTAAGCTGGTGGTGAAGGGGCAGATTAAACATACTCTTCTTTGTTAAAACAGTGGTATTTTTTCTTAGATTACCATTAAAAAATGCCTCTACATTTTTCAACACTTCAGGTGGGCTAGGGATGAACTCTGCTTCAGACAGGTGGAGAAACTGTTCCAGAGAAGGGGTAGTCTCTGGGATACATACAATACCTGTCTCTCCAGCTGGCCTTATTTATATCACAGGCAAGGTTTAAGTTTTTAGAATGGGTAATTCTGTTGCTGTTTGTTATGTGGATATGCAGGAGGGCCATCAGAGTGGGGTCTAACAACACCTTCTGTGCCAGGCTTAGATTTCCCATCAACAGCCTGTAGGAGACAGAATACAGGAATGGGGCCTTGAGGTAGTCTGCATGGGAAATATTAACTAGAACCTGTATTGTTTTAGTGAGGAAACTGTGGACATTCCAATTGTTGGATGTGACTGGTAAGGTACATACCAAAGAGGGCATTGTACTCAATGATAGGTCTGATGAATGCTGAATACAGTGGAAAAATTACGTCCTTGGACATTGATGACATACCTTTTTTTATAAGTTGTACAACATAGAATGATTTCCTCACTACTGTAGATACATGATGGTCAAAGGCTAGATTACTGTCTATGTGTGTTCCCAAGTCCCTGACTACTGGTTCAGCTCTTAGGGGTATACTGTCACTATGATAGTTACGAGGGGTCGATGCCTTTCTGAAGGATAATATTATACATTTCTTGGCATTTAGTTTTAGTCCATGACTATGATACAAGATATTTGTCTGTGTCAGCCCTTCCTAGAGAACATTTGGGTCAGTGGATGACTGTATAACTGCTCCTAATTTGCAATCATCTGCAAATTGGGTCAGCCAGAGGCACTTGACATTGGCCTTGACTTCACAGAAGTAAGTGCCAAAAAAGAGCAGTCCCAGGACAAATCCCTGAGGGACTCCACTTGTGATTGGCCTCTTTTTAGAGCTGGACTTCCCAATTCTAACTTCCTGGGTCCTATCTTTGAGCCAGTTTGCCATCCACTGGATGACATAAGGATTTATACATAATCTCTTGAGTTTGTCAACAATACTTGAGTGTGGTATTGTGTCAAATGCCTTGGCCAGGTCAAAGTAGGCAGTGTGAACAGTTTTGCCCTCATCTATTGCTTTGGTGACCTTCCCAAAGAAGTCCACCAGGTTGAGTTGGCAAGACCTGCCCTTGATGAGACCAAATTGGGTTGGCTCCAGTTTCTGGAGGTTTCCTATGTCACTATTAATCATGTCTATGATACTTTCTTCCATGGCTTTGCATATGAGACTAGTGAGACTTATGGGTCTGCAGTTTCCAGGGTCTGATGATGACCCACTTTTTTTTTTTTGCAGAGGGATGACTGTTGTTGTTCTCCATTTGTAATACACAAATCCTGTTTGGAGACTATATTTAAACAGCAATTTCATATGACCTGATAGGTCATGTTTCATGCTATTTAGAATGAATTCTGGAATATTGTTTCAGCCCATTGATGCAGTGTTCTTGGCCTTAGAAAGAGCATTGAAGACCTGTTCCCTAGTGATAGTAGGGAGAGTTATATTTGATGTTACTTCCTGAGGAGAGGTTGAGGGGGGAGAGATAAGTAAAGTTAGAGCTGAATTTGTCTGCCAGTAGGTTTGCTATATATTCTATTTATTTTTTAATTTCTCCAAGTCTTTTGGATTTCCATTACAATGATGGGAATGGACCCCATTTCTAAATCAAAGTATGATTGAAGTTCATGAAATTAGTATTGTTTCAATCTTTGATGTTAGCTGGAACTGCTCTTCCCAACGCCAACAATGTGCCCAGTACTGATTCCTTCTGCAATTCATAAGGAGTTACATCTATCAGTAACATATCTATGTACAATTGTAAATTCTTTTGCAAGACCCATTGCTTTTACAACTATTAGAACTGTCTGAATATCCTTCTTCCACATTGCCCTCATTTCTGCCTGCAAATCCTGGTATTTTATGACTTTGTGTCTCTCTGTACATAAGACACTGTTGTCACTGGGTGTAGTAATTTCAATGATCAATGCTATGTGTGTCTTCTTTTCATGAACTACTATGTCTGGTTTTCTCGCATCTATTTTTTTGAACTGTTGATAATGGGTGATCCCATATGATATAAACTTCATCATTTTCTATAATGCTTTGTGGCTCCCCAATGCAACAGTCTTGCCACATTATTATGCCTTTCAGTATGCAGTCCTTCTGCCATTAGCATATCACAACCAGCAACAAGATGTGCAACTGTTTCCAATTCTGTTTTACAAAACTTACATTTGTCTGTTTCTCCCACATGTTCAATGGACTTTGTAAACCAATGTGTATGTAGTTCACTCTCTTGGGCTGCCAATATTAACCTTTTGTCTTTTGGTTTAAATTCACCTCACCTTAACCATTCCTTTGTTCAGTCCTGATCAGCCCGAGGCTGTTCCAAGAGTTTTCTATACTTGCAACTGTCTTTATACATTTCCCGCATTTCTTGCCTTCTCATCTGATCCTTTACTTTATAGTTTTTCTTGTTTTTTGCACATTCAGTTGCTACCTGCAGCAATTGCCTCATGTACACAGACAACCCTCTCCTCCTACCACCAAACACTACAACCTGTGAGAGATGCACTTACATAGCCAAAATGGAAGCAAAGCTCTCTCCACCCAAGATTGTGCTAAACAGTCAAGAGGAGAAGGTTAACACCTACACTACATCTCAAGCAACACATATCCCTTCTAAACCCACACCACCAACACCCACATATAGCAAAACTAAATCCACATATGCAGAGGCCCTTAACTGCAACCTGCCCAAGCAACAAAGACCTCTGAAGCTGAAACACAAACAAACACCAATCACAACCAATGTGTCACATAGTTCACAACACCAGTGTGCCACCCAGCAACAGCCCCTAAGGCAAGACAATGTACCTAACACTTTAGTCATAGGTGACTCTATAGTCCGGCACACTGATGTCCCTCTCACCAGGTTGAATAAGGAGAAAATTACAGTCAGCTGCCTGTCGGGTGCCAGGATCCGCCACATAACGCATGCACTCAAGTCACTCCACAACAAGTACAAATATGACTCTGTCATTGTCCATGTTGGAGTGAATGACTTGAGACTTACCTCCCTGGACTACATGAAAAGAGACATGGAAGAGCTCGGATCATGTGGCCCAGGCAGGTATGCCCCTAGCCCTGAGTAGCATCCTGCCTTCGCCCAGAATGATACCACAATATAAGGATAAAATGATTGACTTCAACAATTGGCTAAGCTTATGGTGTCATTCAAAGGGGATCCAGTATCTGTCTGCCTGGGATGACATGATTGACAGACCACGATGCTTTGCCACAGATGGTCTGCACCTGTCGCCCCTGGGATTCAGGTTACTGGCTAAGGCTCTTGCCACCCCTATAGTGCCTTTTTTAGGCAAACTTCAAAGGACAAAACCACCACCGTAACAGGTACAAGCATGCAAAATCTGAAGGTAATGCTACTCAATGCTAGAAGTCTAAACCTCAAAATGCACTCTCTCGAGGCACTCCTAAAAATGGAGAACATCGATATCTGTGCAGTAACTGAGACCTGTTTCAAGGCTCCAGAGAGCACCCCTGCAATACCAGGCTACAACTCTTACCACACTTTTCGGCCACCAAACCAGGACCGAAACACTAAAGGTGGAGGAGTGTCAATATTCACCAAGGATATTCACACCACCAGGCTAGTTGGCCAACACAATGTGTCTGAAATTCTCCAAGTGCAACTAACACTAGGTAAGACTGCAATCCAAATTGTAGCTTGCTACAGATCCCCACCATACCCCAAGATTCTCACTACACCTTTCTAAACATACTGGAAAATATTAAGATAGAACCAAACACCCTAATACTGGGTGATTTTAACTACCCTGCCATTAACTGGGAAAACTACTCATGTCCCAACACCTTTGTGCAACGGTTCTTGGAATTCATAAATTCCAATGCCCTGGATCAACTAATCCATAGTCCCACCAGGGCTCCAATATCCTAGACCTGGTCATTACCAACATGGGAAATCAATGCTCCATACCTATGGTCACCCCTCGTTAGTCAGGTCTGACCATAAGCTAATCACCCTTAACATCCACATCCCACCCCACCCCCAGTAAAGAAACCACCATAAAAACTTCTCCAAAGCCAACTTCATGCTACTCAAGTCAGAAGTGACAAACTTCATAACACCCATGCAGACGGAACTGAAAGTTCAACTGCTGAATCTACACTAAGGCACTGTACGAGCACATCCACTCATGCATGAATCGTGCCATCCCAAATAGAACCAAAATTTTCTCATCCAAAAAAGGAAGCCAATCTGGTGGTCCCCTGCCATAAACAAACTTTACAACAAAAGGAAGAAACTTTTGCAGAAAAGAGGAAAATCAGGATGCAAAAACTCCCTTACTAGCCTCAGTAAGAAACTGAGATGCCTCATAAAATCCTCCAAAGCTAGTTACGAAAATAAAATTGCCAAAGATTCCAAAGACAACCACAAAGCATTCTATAACTATGTCAAGAATCTAAATGGCAATGCTCAGATCTGCTCTGAGCTAAAACAGAATGGCATTAAATATACTGATCAAAGGATATTGCCAATATCCTGGCAGATCCATTCAGTGCCAACTTCACCCCCGTCTCACCCCTAAATGGCCCATCTCAATACCGGAAGATTGCCAAATTCCAGTAATAACGGCCACACAGGTACAAAATGCACTCTCTAAAGCCAAGAATACAGCATCCATGGGACCAGATGACATCCCGGGCTGTGTACTACATGAACTACAATATGAACTGGCACCTCACCTAAGTGTCATGTTTAATCATAGCCTCACCTCAGGTTTCGTGCCCACTGAGTGGCGCAGAGCTACAGTTATCCCAATCCACAAGGGGGATCCACCTTGGATCCCGGAAACTACCGTCCCATCAGTCTGACAAGCCTTATCTGCAAGGCCATGGAGCGTATTATCATGGAACTTATAAACAAAGACATTGGCAACCTTCAAACACTGGACCCCACCCAGTTTGGGTTTGTGAAGGGCCGATCTTGTCTCCTGAACCTGATTGACTTCTTTGGGGATCCCCCATCTACAGTGGTATTTTTTCTTAGATTACCATTAAAAAATGCCTCTACATTTTTCAACACTTCAGGTGAACTAGGGATGAACTCTGCTTCAGACAGGTGGAGAAACTGTTCCAGAGAAGGGGTAGTCTCTGGGATACATACAATACCTGTCTCTCCAGCTGGCCTTATTTATATCACAGGCAAGGTTTAAGTTTTTAGAATGGGTAATTCTGTTGCTGCTTGTTATGTGGATATGCAGGAGGGCCATCAGAGTGGGGTCTAACAACACCTTCTATGCCAGGCTTAGATTTCCCATCAACAGCCTGTAGGAGACAGAATACAGGAATGGGGCCTTGAGGTAGTCTGCATGGGAAATATTAACTAGAACCTGTATTGTTTTAGTGAGGAAACTGTGGACATTCCAATTGTTGGATGTGACTGGTAAGGTACATACCAACGAGGGCATTGTACTCAATGATAGATCTGATGAATGCTGAATACAGTGGAAAAATGACGTCCTTGGACATTGATGACATTCCTTTTTTTATAAGTTGTACAACATAGAATGATTTCCTCATTACTGTAGATACATGATGGTCAAAGGCTAGATTACTGTCTATGTGTGTTCCCAAGTCCCTGACTACTGGTTCAGCTCTTAGGGGTATACTGCCACTATGATAGTTACGAGGGGTCGATGCCTTTCTGAAGGATAATATTATACATTTCTTGGCATTTAGTTTTAGTCCATGACTATGACACAAGATATTTGTCTGTGTCAGCCCTTCCTAGAGAACATTTGGGTCAGTGGATGACTGTATAACTGCTCCTAATTTGCAATCATCTGCAAATTGGGTCAGCCAGAGGCACTTGACATTGGCCTTGACTTCACAGAAGTAAGTGCCAAAAAAGAGCAGTCCCAGGACAAATCCCTGAGGGACTCCAATTGTGATTGGCCTCTTTTTAGAGCTGGACTTCCCAATTCTAACTTCCTGGGTCCTATCTTTGAGCCAGTTTGCCATCCACTGGATGACATAAGGATTTATACATAATCTCTTGAGCTTGTCAACAATACTAGAGTGTGGTATTGTGTCAAATGCCTTGGCCAGGTCAAAGTAGGCAGTGTGAACTGTTTTGCCCTCATCTATTGCTTTGGTGACCTTCCCAAAGAAGTCCACCAGGTTGAGTTGGCAAGACCTGCCCTTGATGAGACCAAATTGGGTTGGGTCCAGTTTCTGGAGGTTTCTTATGTCACTATTAATCATGTCTATGATACTTTCTTCCATGGCTTTGCATATGAGACTAGTGAGACTTATGGGTCTGCAGTTTCCAGGGTCTGTAGATAACCCACTTTTTTTTTTTGCAGAGGGATGACTGTTGTTGTTCTCCATTTGTAATACACAAATGCTGTTTGGAGACTATATTTAAACAGCAATTTCATATGACCTGATAGGTCATGTTTCATGCTATTTAGAATGAATTCTGGAATATTGTTTCAGCCCATTGATGCAGTGTTCTTGGCCTTAGAAAGAGCATTGAAGACCTGTTCCCTAGTGATAGTAGGGAGAGTTATATTTGATGTTACTTCCTGAGGAGAGGTTGACGGGGGAGAGATAAGTAAAGTTAGAGCTGAATTTGTCTGCCAGTAGGTTTGCTATATATTCTATTTATTTTTTTAATTTCTCCAAGTCTTTTGGATTTCCATTACAATGATGGGAATGGACCCCATTTCTAAATCAAAGTATGATTGAAGTTCATGAAATTAGTATTGTTTCAATCTTTGATGTTAGCTGGAACTGCTCTTCCCAACACCAACAATGTGCCCAGTACTGATTCCTTCCGCAATTCATAAGGAGTTACATCTATCGGTAACATATCTATGTACAATTGTAAATTCTTTTGCAAGACCCATTGCTTCTACTACTATTGGAACTGTCTGAATATCCTTCTTCCACATTGCCCTCATTTCTGCCTGCAAATCCTGGTATTTTATGACTTTGTGTCTCTCTGTACATAAGACACTGTTGTCACTGGGTGTAGTAATTTCAATGATCAATGCTATGTGTGTCTTCTTTTCATGAACTACTATGTCTGGTTTTCTCGCATCTAT
This sequence comes from Protopterus annectens, assembly GCF_019279795.1. Classification (NCBI taxonomy): domain Eukaryota; kingdom Metazoa; phylum Chordata; order Ceratodontiformes; family Protopteridae; genus Protopterus; species Protopterus annectens. The sequence continues at coordinate 773,352,954 of NC_056729.1, forward strand.
TTTTTTGAACTGTTGATAATGGGTGATCCCATATGATATAAACTTCATAATTTTCTATAATGCTTTGTGGCTCCCCAATGCAACAGTCTTGTCACATTATTATGCCTTTCAGTATACAGTCCTTCTGCCATTAGCATATCACAACCAGCAACAAGATGTGCAACTGTTTCCAATTCTGTTTTACAAAACTTACATTTGTCTGTTTCTCCCACATGTTCAATGGACTTTGTAAACCAATGTGTATGTAGTTCACTCTCTTGGGCTGCCAATATTAACCTTGTGTCTTTTGGTTTAAATTCACCTCTCCTTAACCATTCCTTTGTTCAGTCCTGATCAGCCCGAGGCTGTTCCAATAGTTTTCTATACTTGCAACTTTATTTATGCATTTCCCGCATTTCTTGCCTTCTCATCTGATCCTTTACTTTATAGTTTTTCTTGTTTTTTGCACATTCAGTTGCTACCTGATTTTTATCTACTTCTAGTTTGATTTGCATTCCTGCTTGACACCAACATGCTTCTGCTAAACTAAGCAGGGAAGTCATCTTAGACTTATTCTCCTCATGTTCTAAAGCTTTCACTATGCTTGGGTCTTGTGAGATCAGCAGCTAAGTATGCAGTCTTACGATTGCAGATCTATACATGTAATCAGTTTCGAGGAGGCCCATACTTTCTTCAGAATGAGAAATATATAGTTTTGGTATACAGTGAATTTTATAAATCATGTGATGAGCATGAATCATCCTTCTTGTCTTCCTGTCCAACCAATCCATCACCTTTTGGGGCCAATCACTTCAAAACTGTAAGTTAGGACAGGAAGAGCAAACTAGTTTATAGCTTGGAGATTACTCTTAGATGTCAGTGCTGTTTTTAGTATTACTTTTAGTCCTCTAAAATGTTCCTTATTAAGATTTATTCACATTTGCTCATGTTTTATTGTTGTTCTTTCATCATTTCCTAAATATTTATACACTCCCTCTTGCTGAAGTTCTTTTATATTATATTCCTGTCCCAAACCGATGTTGTCTTGGTGCTGCAGCTTTCCTGCTTTAAAGGTTGCTTTTGCACATTTTTCAAGACTAAATGACATTCTTATATCATCTGAAAATTCTGGTTCAGTATAGGTGGCTTCATTAACAACAAATTCTGTACACAGTTGTGTATTGCTTTTGAGGTTACGGATGTAGTTAAAGAATGTCTTGTGGTTGTCCATGGCCTCAAATTTGGCTTTGGTAGACTTTATTTGTCCTCTAAATTGTTTGTTTAGTTTGATGAGAGAGCTTTATCCTGCCATGATTTTCTTCCTTGTGTTATAAAGCCTATTGATGTTGTAATTCCACTAGGTGGCTTATTTTATGAGTTTGTTCTGTACTTCTTCTTGGTGAGTACAGATTCCTCTATGCAGCTATTAACATGCTTGTATAGAGTTTCTGTGAACAGCTACATGTAGGCAGTAGTGTTCTCAGGGTTTACGGGGGTATGAAATGTTGCCAGATTATCAGTTAATAGCAGGAAGCTAGCCATAGAGTAGTTCCTGAAATTCCAGGGTTAGTTAGGGTTCTAGTTTTTTTTTCTTCAGAGGAGATTGCTTTGCGGTTTGACCTTACCAGTGAAGACATTAGACTAGGGGGTGTGCAGCACTGTCCCATATTACCCAGCACATTTGATGCCACATATTATTCCCAGTTAATAGTGGGGTAATTAAAGTCACCCATGAATATGGTATTGGGTTAGATGGTGAATGTTTTCAGTAAGTTTAAATACATGGTATGAGTTTCCTGGGTCATAGAGGAGGACATATAGCTCACAGGAAAGTGATATGTTATTTTGCTTATGATAATTTGAATGTGAAGAACCTCAAGTGCATTGTCCTGTTTGACCAGCCTTGAGGTATGTTTATTTTTATGCAAATTGGGATGCCTCCACTTTTAGTCCCTGTCTGTGCAGTAGCTGGTCTAAATGTGTGGAAAGTATTATAGCCTTGCATTGCCAGTGTGCTCTCCATGACTTTAAACCATTTCTCAGTGACTGCACAGAAGTCAGAATTCTCTAAGATGAGGAGAGCTTGTAGAGAGTGAAGTTTCTCGTTTAGACTCCTAGCACTGAGCAGTAACACCTTTAGGTATTCTTGGTTCTGATTTACTATGTCAGAAGAATCTTCAGTTTGGCATTATCTAAAAAAGGCACTGTGGGGAGAGGACAATGTTTTGGCTAATATTCGAAAGCCTAGAGGGAAGAGGTGTCTCGTGGTCTTTTAACTGTCTCCTTCCATGCTGACAAATATTGCATCCCTTAGAATGACACCAGAAACTAAGCCAATTATTAAAGTCAGTCATCCTCTGTTAATATTATGTCATCACTCATGGAGAAGGTAAAATGGTGCTTAATGTTAGGCTTATACCAGCCTGGGACACATATTCCAATAACTCCATGATGTCTCTCTTTATATAGTCTAAGGAGGTACATCTCAGGTCATTTACATCCACATGGACTATGACTGAGTAATAGTGGTACTTATGATCTAATGATCTGAATGCGTGTGTTGTGAAGTGGATCCTGGCCACTGATAAGCAGCTGACCATGACTTTCCACTTAGTCTTGTGAGAAGAACATCAGTGTGTCTTACAATGGAGTCTAAAATGACCAGAAAGTTGAATTGTATGGTGGCATGCCTTATGGGCTTAGAAGTAGAGGCTCCATGATGTGTTGATGTGGGTTTTGTTTTGGAAGAGTGCATTTAGCACTGCTGATGGTATTTGTTATGTGTACTTCATCCAGGAGATCTTTGAGGTTTAGGAAGGTTACATTTAAGTGCCTCAGTATATGTGGGTCTGTGTGTCTGCTTTGAGCTGTGTTTGATGGGCACAGTGTATGTAGTACTGAGAACATGATTGACATTAGGTGTGCTTTTACATGATAGCTTTGCCTCCAGTGACATTACATGAATACATCTCCCACATATATTGTCAGTCTGTTTGAGAATTAGCTGGTTGTCAATAAATATGAGGCAATTTGTACATTGCCTCAGGATGCTCATGTCCACCAATCTGGTTGCAGCGATAGTGGGAAAGAGTATATCCATGTCAACAGGCCCTTTTTTATTGATAAAATGGTTGCAGTGATAATATAATGTCAGCAGTACCTGGTTTGCAACTGTAGTAGCAGTGGTCATTACTGCAAACTAGTTACTCTGCGCAACTAGATATTGGTGAAATTTCAAGGGTGCTTTTACAGGAAAAATGTCAACTCAATGTGTCCACTTTCTAAACTGTAGCAAGCCATTTAAAAGTCAGAAAAAAAAATCTTTTCTTTAACTAAAACCTGTGTGCTTTAGCACTCTGTGCAGGCAAGATATAAACTGTACCAACTGTTTGCTACGTTTGTAGCAAGCAGTTTGCTACAATTTATTATAAGATTTGTTTTTTATTTTAACTAAAACATGAACAATGTAGCACTCAGTGTAGGCAGGGTATAAACTATAGCAACAGTCTGCTACATTTGTAGCAAGCGGTTTGCTGCAGTTTATAAGAATAAATTCTTCGTTATTTATTTTAATAAATGGAGGGAGGGTCAGGGAAAGCACAGGAGATTTGTTGGGCATCTGGCCACCTAGTTGCTGGCAACAGAGGGAATGTCTGCTTTTTTCTTCATCATTGGAAGAACTTGTGGGGGGGGGTAGATCTGGCATTTTTTTTTTGCTCACCCCCTAAGGGTGGGGTGGGGCACTAGTTCATGGTACTGGCACAGGGCTCTGGCTGAGCCATCTATGCTTCTTCCAGTTCCTCAAAGTAACTGAAAAGTCTGTTTCTGAGAATAAATTAACCATTTCAGTCTGATGTCACTGCAGTGTTTCATGTAAATATTAATTGCTTATACAATAAGTAGACATTTATATTGTATTAGAATTCTGTCTAATCTACAATAGTACTATACCTATTCAAAATAATATAAATATTGCTTATTCTTATTACAAATATTCTCCATATGATAATTCAATTTATGGAGCTCAGATGTTCTGGATTGTCATGGTATGAGTGATAATCTGATGAACTTAGGTTTATCCATCTGATTAGGAATGATTTCATTCCATGGCTAGTGCAGATCTTAATTTTGTTAACATTTATTAATTTAAATTTGTTATTTCACGAAAACATTTTAGTATGCCTGACCAAAACGTTACTTTATTGGTAAACACTCAAAGTATAAAATTGATAATGTCCTTTAAAAGCTCAAACATATACTTTATAGTAATCAGAGGAAATAGTTTAATAGTTACAATAGTCTAAATAACCTAAGATGGATTTAACTTTATTACCTTTAAATACCAATGGCTACCTTCGTTGAAGGTTGTGTGTCAGGGCTGGCAACTCGGCACATAAAAATCTACTGCCATTCATTAGCGGACCGGAGTTCTGCTGTGGCGACCCCTAACCAGGAAAAGCCGAAAGACACAACAACCTTTAAATACCAATGGCTTAAACTATCCTAGCAAGAGATCAAATCTACTGAAATATTAAAAACTAAACAAAGCACAAATTGTCTTTCTTCAAGAAACTCATTTCAAAACAAATGACAATTACAAATGGAATCCTAAGGAACATATGATATTGGCACAATCCACTTATAAGACAAAGACAAAAGGGGTAACAATTTTATGGAAAACAAATGTGATTAACCCAGAAATCATTTAGAAGTATGAAGATAAAGAAGGCGTTACGGAATTAGTAATAGTTAAATATAATAACAGAATATGGACCCTAGCCAATCTATACTGGTTCCCAGGCACTGGAACAGGAACTGTTAAAAACACTTGGATTTTATTTCCTATAATTATAAAGGCAACTTAATATTAGGAGGAGATTTTAACTGTATATTTGATATTTCTGAAACTACAAATAAAAACTGGTGCGTACATCTGCTGTATCAAAAGCTTTAAACAAGTGGGTAGAATCATTTCATCTTGTAGCTACTTTCAAATTTAAAGAAGATAAATCTTTTTTGTTTTCCCATCAAGATCACAAATTTGGTATCCAAACTAAAATAGATAAAATATTTGCTGCCCATGACTTAGAGTCTAAAATCATTAATTTCCCAATCACTCCCTGCCCCTTTTCATACCACAATTCATTGATACTAAAACTTCAAAATGGGTACAAACCATTAATCTTCAACTCCAGAATTCCAGCATATATAACTAAAATTAAAGAGTTCAAACCCTGGTTATTATCTGAATTACAGTTCTTCTTAGATATTAATTACACCACAGAGATAAATAAAAAATAATGATATGGGACTCATTAAAAGCTTACATATATGGTAAAACCCTAACTTGGTATAAAACAAAATCAGAGAATGGGATTCTGAATTATTAGAGCTACAATCCAAACTTTTGTCAGTAAAAGCTGAATAAAATCAAAATCATTTGAAGATGAAAAAGAAAGTAGAAGTATTAAAAAATAAATACAATGGAATTCTAACACATAAAACTACTTTAGCTTTAGAAAAAAAGTATCTTCCATGAAAAGAAAGGGAAAAATATCTCGGATATAGGTGACATTCTTGATGCCTATAGAAATCATTATATGGAACATTTCCAAAAAGAAAATATACATATCAATCAATTAAATCTAGATGAAAAAAGTTCTAATATAAAAAATACCAGAAAAATTAAAACTAGATCTTCAAGCACTCATATCCTACAAAGAAATTACAGATACAATAAAAGAAGGTAAAAATAATAAAGCTCCAGGTATAGATGGCATAATTATGGAAATATATAAACTTTTTCCCTCTTCCATAAAACTCTATTAGAAATCCAGTCACAAGCTTTAATATCACCCTCTTGGAGATATTCCTTAATCACACCAATCCTAAAGGAAAACAAATCCCCAAACCTATGTACCTCATATAGACTCATATCATTACTAAATAATGACTAGAAGATATCCATGACAATATTAACTAACAGAATGAAAATACCACTATTCCAAACAATAAATAATGATCAAACTGGATTTATATATCATAGACACACACATGCCAATATTAAAAGGCTAATTTATCTTATAGATTATGTTAATAAAGAAAATAAACACTCATAATTGGCTTAGATATAGAGAAAGCCTTTGATTCCCTAAATTAGTACTATTTATTCAAAATCCTAACCTAATGCTATTTAAATTTCCTGCAACCTTTGTTCATCTTCTAAAGAATGTTGTATCTTTTGGCTTTTCCTGGTTAGGGGTCATATATACAAATAATATAGTATATGTCAAGTTAGGTCCTTTTACCTCTGAATCTATACATATAACAAAAGGCACTAAACAAGGATGTCCCATGTCACAGATTCTATTTGCTCTGGCTATTGAAATATTGGCAGATTCAATTCATAACAATATAAAAATCAAAGGAATAAATGTTTATGAACAATACTATTCTAAAGTAATGCTATTTGCTGATGACATATTAATAACATTAGCTAATACAAAAAAGACATTAGAAGAATTAGATATATTAATTGACAAATTTCACATGACTTCAGGACTCAATTTCAATAAATCAAAATCAAAATTTTAATTTTTAAATAAAACAAAACTGCGGACTAAGGGGGATCACATTACAGGGAAACAAGAATCTACCTTAAAATATCTAGGAATTGAGTTATGCAAAGATAATAATGAATTAGTTTCAAAAAACTACAATAATATCATCAATACAATTAAAATCCCTGTGGAAAAATGGAACAAAAATAATATTAACATTTGAAAATAGACTACAGTTAATAAAAAGTATTTTACTGCCCAAGATCCCATATATAGCCTTGGCAATACAACTGTTACTAGAAAGAAATATACTTAAAGAAATAAATTTATGCCTAATACAATTTTTATGGGTTCCCAAAAGAAACAGAATAGCTTTAATACATCATATCAGACCATTGAGACAGGGAGGATTAAACTTTCCTGGTATAGAAACATATATAAAAGCATCAATATCTAAAACAGTCTCAGATTGGATAAGTCCAAATTATGCTACAAATTGGAAAGAATTACTAATTGTAATATCAATAAATAAATAAATTTGATTTACAAAAAAAATTTCAAATAACAGATAAAAACAATTTGCCATGGCACATATTATGTATTAGTATGCAATATAAAGAAAAAAGAGTCCCTGCACGTACAGCAACTGCATGGCTCCAATACACAGTAATCTAATACTGAAAATTTAGTTTGAGGTTTTAACACCATTTATAGTCACAAAGAACTTTCCACATAAAATATATAGAGAAATTATTAATTCCTGGGAACAAAAATTATTTGTTTGTTGGCTCCAATGTATCAAAGAACTAAAAGTTTTAAATATGCAGGTAATAAAAACAACATACAAACTTCCACAACAATACTGGCTAACTTTACAGAGCATTCTGTCATATTCGCAAGATTTAAGTAGAATAATTAACAATTCTTCATTTAAAGAAATACCTAAATTTACGAAATACATATATGAAATTATATATAATGACTTTCACATGGGAAACAGTATTTCAAAGTTTTACAAAATACTGATAAACTATAAAACAACACCCAAAACCACATATTAGAAATATATATCAAAAGGACACTCAATACAGTTAACTGAAGATATTAAAACAAATATCTTATTAGCAATACAATATACATCCTTTATACAATACTGGAAAGTTTTTAATTGGAAATGCTTGCATTCTTAACCCCAGACAGAAACAGTAAAATTAGTTCTTCCATAAAAGGAATATGTTGGAGATGTGAGCAAGTACACACTGGAGACTGTAACCACATTTCCGTTGATTGTCTTAAAATTAAGCCATTTTGGAATGGCATTAATAACTTTCTACAAGCTTTTTTTAATGAATCATTTTATTTAACTAAAGCTCTTGTATTATTAAATTTGAACGAAGGTCCTCATTTGAATAGGTCAAACATGTATCTAGTATAGACTATACTTGCAATTTCTAGGAAGTGTATAACAAGAAGATAGAATACAAACACATCAGACACTCTGATAATGGATTGGACATACTTATAAAGTAACTGTATACATTAAGATCTGTTATAGTGTCAGGCTAATGTAAATAGCTTACATAGTTATTTAAGATGTTATGTATAAATAGTACAGAATTCATTCAAATGTATTTGAAAAATAAAAAAATATTTTGAGGAAGAAGTTGAGATATAAAGGAACTACAAACAACAGTGACTACTCTGCTACATTGCATGTTTTTTTATTATAATAGTTTTTATTAATGAATAGGCTTTCTAAGCCTTTTTGACTTTTTCCTGCTCATAATGACAGCCACACAATCATTGACTAAACAAAACATAATTTGAACAATTATTGAATGTGTGTAAAAGGAGTGAGGTAGAATTAATGTTGTGTTTTAAAGAGAGTTTTTCACAAGGTAGATGATTTGGAGGTTCAAAGATAGGTTCATAGGTTCATAGATTAGTACTAGGCTAACTGCCCTTGCAAGCTATTTTTAGCCTAGCCAATTATCCCCTGTGAGATTCTAACCCTGTACCTTGTGTTTGTAAGGCAAACACCTTAACCATTAGGCCACCCTCCCACTTTACCACTTTAGGTGAGCACTATTAAGTACTTGTAAAGGGTGTCAATAACTTTTAAGTATACCTACTTACAGATGTATATGGCTAGATATCTTATGGTCACAATGATTGCTTGCCTAGTAGTGTTCCTATATTCCTTATGAAATCAGACTCATTAAGATTCAGATCATCAAATGCTGATGCTGATATTACAGAGGAACTATGGAAGAAAATGCATTATGCTGTAGCAGCTGTCTACAACTAATCAAAGAGATCAAATGGATTAAACAAGGGCTAACTACCCACATAAGATATCAAGTATTATTTTTTCTGCACAAAGAGAAGCCTTAGAGCTATCCAACATTAGAGGAGATCCTAGTGCCAATGGGAGGACTACAGGACACTAGTGCAGCTCATGGCAGTATTATGGGAGACCCTACCAAGTATACTTAGAACAGATTACCTAAATTTATACTTACAGTGCTGTTATAATAGATTACCTAAACATGCACTTACAGTGCTGTTATTTAGACTGTTTCTTAGGTTGAAATCCTGATTTACTGTTTAATTTGAAGTAATTTCATCTTGAATTTATTACTGGTTGGTACAAGAATGTGCTGCTACTGTTTTATGTAATTTTTAATCAAAGACTTGTTTTGTGAACTACTGTATGGAAAATATTAACTTTTTACTCACTCTTCTAAATTACACTGATGTCTATTGTACTGTGCCTTCTTGACCCAGATCATGCGTGAAAAGGGTCCTAGGACTAGTTCTCTTATAATACATAACTGACAAACTGGCCAGAGGATTAAAAGCTGTGAAACTAAGAGCTCCTTAAAACTTAGCAGTACTAAATGGGAGACAGAGGGATCACTGCTGAATAAGTGACTCAGAATTAGAAGACATAGTGATGTAAAGTTACTGTAATAACACCATAATTCCGGGTTCCTACAAACAGAAATGGCAAACTTGGTGCCATCATAAACTCTCCAGAGGACACCAAGATCCTCCAACAGGGCCTGCCCTAAACAAATATCTGGTGTCAAAACCATAGACTAAAACTAAATGCCAAGAAGTGTTGACGTGGGAAGTCTTTTTTCATTGCACTATTTATATCAAAAGGTATTGCATTCAGATCAAGGGATGTAATTGTTACACTGCACTTCATATCGACATGTCAACCATTGAGTATAATGACCCTTTCAGTATGTACCTGTCCAAGCCACTTGCCACTTCACATAGAAGCTTTGCTTAACAGAAAATATTAATTAGCAATAATGTGCAATTCACAATGATGAGAAAGGCAAGGACTACTAACATAGTAAGATATAGGATGGGAATGTATGGATACTGTATGCATTTAATGACCTAAGCGCTCACACACACACACACACACACACACACACACACACACACACACACACACACACACACACACACACACACACACACACACACACACACACGCACACACGCACACACGCACACCCACACACACACACACACACACACACACACACACACACACACACACACACACACACACACACACACCCACACACGTCTGAAAAATGTCATAATATAAAACATAATTCAGACCACTTTTTGTTTATGTGTGATTAAATGTGATTAAATTATCTAAACATAATCCTGAAACACACACCACAGTTCTGAAAAAAGCCCACAATATGGATATGCATATTTTTCAGAGTTTCTGAGACTGGTTGACCATTATGACTGGTATGAGTTGATTATTTTGTCTTTGAGCTACTTTACATTTTAAGTATTTAGTCTATAATCTAGACTGCAGACCTTCTTGATTTTATATGCCATCTTTATTTAATGTTATAAGTATGAAATGCAAGTGAAAGCTGTTAGTAAAAGCTCATGGAAACTGCATTATGTTCAATAACTATGCGTTTCAGCTTTTTTTCTACTCAATAATGTTGCATTTGTGGAGAGAGGGGATGGAATTAGATAGATAGATATCCAGCAGTATTATTGGTGGAATTGGACGCATCTCCAGAAGTATTATTGGTGGAATTAGACACATCTCCAGCAGTATTACTGGTGGAATTAGACACATCTCCAGCAGTATTAGGGGTGGAATTAAACACATCTCCAGCAGTATTACTGGTGGAATTAGACACATCTCCAGCAGTATTAGGGGTGGAATTAGACACATATCCAGCAGTATTATTGGTGGAATTAGACACATCTCCAACAGTATTATTGGTGGAATTAAACACATCTCCAGCAGTATTATTTGTGGAATTAAACACATCTCCAGCAGTATTACTTGTGGAATTAAACACATCTCCAGCAGTATTAGGGGTGGAATTAGACATATCTCCAGCAGTATTACTGGTGGAATTAAACACATCTCCAGCATTTGCGGAGGCTCTCAGTACAAATCTGCCCAAACAACAGAGACCTCCAAAGCAGAAATGCAAGCAACCTCCACCCCCCAACACAACCCAAATGACACATAGCCCACATACTCAGTGTGCCACTCAACTACAGCCCATAAGGCATAACATACCCAACACTCTAGTCATAGGTGACTCTATAGTCAGGCACACTGATGTTCCACTCACCAGGCTAAACAAGGAATAGGTTACTGTCAGCTGCCTGTCAGGTGCCAGGATTTGCCACATAATGCATGCACTCAGGTCACTCTACAGCAAGTACAAATATGACTCTGTCATTGTCCATGTTGGTGTGAATGACCTGAGACGTACCTCCCTGGACTACATGAAAAGAGACATGGAGGAGCTCTCCAATCTTGTAGCCCAGGCCAGTATGACCCTAGCCCTAAGTAGCATCCTGCCATCACCCAGAATGACACCACAGTACAAGGACAAAATAATTGACTTTAACAATTGGCTAAGCTTCTGGTGTCATTCTAAGGGAATCTAGTATCTGTCTGCCTGGGATGACATGATCGACAGACTATGCTGCTTTGCCAGAGATGGCCTGCACCTGTCGCCCTTGGGATTCTGGATACTGGCAAAGGCTCTTGCCATCCCTATAGTGCCTTTTCTAGGCAAGGTTTAAATGACAAATTCACCACTATAACAGGTACAAGCAAGCAAAATCTGAGGGCAATGCTACTCTATGCTAGAAGTCTAAACCTCAAAATGCACTCACTCAAGGCACTCCTTAAAATGGAGAACATTGACATCTGTGCAGTGACAGAGACCTGGTTCAAAGCCCCAGAGAGCACCCCTGCATTACCAGGCTATAATTCATACCACACCTTTCGGCCACCAAACCCAGACCGAAACACTAAACGTGGAGGCGTGTCCAATTCATTAATGATATCCACACCTCCAAGCTAGTTGCTCAGCATAATGCATCCGAGATTATCCAAGTTCAACTAACTCTGGGCAAAACCGCAATCCAGATTGTAGCTTGCTACAGACCCCCCACCATGCCCCAGGATTCCCGCTCCTCTTTTCTTGATACACTGGAAAATATTAAGGTACAACCCAACACTCTAATAATGGGTGATTTCAACTACCCTACCATTAACTGGGAAAACTACTCATGTACCAACACTTTTGCTCAACGTTTTCTGGAAATCATCAATTCCAACGCTTTGGATCAACTTATCCACATCCCTACCAGGGGCAGCAATATCCTAGACCTGGTCATCACCAACATGGGTGACTGGTGTTCCACACCAGAGGTCAGCTCCTCATTTGTCAGATCCGACCACAAGCTAATCACCTTAGACATCCACATCCCGCTCCCACCCCCCATTAGGAAAACAACCATAAAAAATTTCTCCAAAGCCAACTTCATGCTTCTTAAGACAGAAGTGGCAAACTTTACAACACCCATGCAGATGGACAATAGAGGTACGACTGCTGAATCCACACAAATGTACTTTATAAGCACTTATATGAGTGCATGGATTGTGCTATCCCTAACAGAACTAAGATGCTATCCTCCAAAAAAAAGGAAGCCAATCTGGTGGTCTTCTGCCATAAACAAACTCTACAACAGAAGAAAGAAACTGTTGCAAAACAGAGTAAAATCCCATGATTGGAGGAACTCCCTGGTCACCTTCAGTAAGAAGCTGAGATCCCTCATAAAATCCTCCAAAGCTGCTTATGAAAACAAAATTGCCACTGATTTTAAAGACAACCACAAAGCATTCTATAACTATGTCAAAAATCTCAATGGCAACACTCAGATCTGCTCTGAGTTACAGCACAATGACACTAAATATACAGAACCAACTGATATTGCCAACATCCTTGCAGATAGGTTCAGTGCTAACTTTACCCCCCTCTCACCCCTAAAGGGCCCATCTTTACACTGGAAGAATGCAAAGTTCCTGTAATCACGGCTGCACAGGTAAAAACTTCACTCTCCAAAGCCAAGAACACAGCATCCATGGGACCTAACAACATCCCAGGCTGCCTTCTACATGAACTACAGAATGAACTGGCACCCCACCTAAGTACCATGTTCAATCATAGCCTCACCTCAGGCTTTGTGCCCATTGAATGGCGCACCACGACAGTTATCCCACTCCACAAAGGGGGGGGCCACAACAGACCCCGGGAACTACCACCCCATTAGTCTGACGAGCCTCGTCTGCAAGGCCATGGAAAGTATCATCATGGAACTCATAAACAAAGACATTGGAGATCTCCAAACTCTGGACCCCACACAGTTTGGGTTTGTAAAAGGCAGATCATGTCTTCTAAACCTGATAGACTTCTTTGAAGTAGTCACCAAAGCCATAGATGAGGGTAAGGTGGTTCACACAGCCTATCCAGATCTCGCCAAGGTGTTCAACACCATCCTCCACTCTGGAATTATAGATAAACTCACTAAACTAGGTATAAATCCCTATGTCACAAGATGGGATGCCAACTGGCTTACTGACAGAACCAGCACCGTGAAAATAGCAGACTCCAAATCAGACTTCAGACCAGTGACAAGTGGAGTACCACAGGGTTCAGTCTTGGGTCCTCTCCTGTTTGGTATCTACTTCTCTGAAGTACAGGCTAACACAGAAGGTCTTTGGCTGACTAAATTCACAGATGACTGTAAACTAGGAGCCATAATTGAAACTCCTAATGATGTGGACATCCTACAAAAGGGCCTCACTGAGACAGATGCCTAGTGTCAAAGACATGGTCTCAAGCTCAATGCCAAAAAGTGCATTGTCATCCCCTTTGGTAAAAACTCTGTACCCATGAACTACAACATAGGAGGTAGTCTACTTAACACCGAAAGTGTGATAAGAGACCTTGGAACACATGTGGACAGTAGTCTCTCCTTTGATAATCACATCGCCTCAGTGGTCAGGAAATCCTTCTACATGGCACACCTCATCACAAAAGGTTTCTCATCCAGAAAAAAAGAGGTAATTGTTCCCCTCTACTCATCACTCATTAGACCCATTATAGAGTACAACGCCCTTTTGGTATGTACCTCACAAGACATCTACAGCAACTGGAAGGGCCACAAAAATACCTCACAAAGAGGATTACTGGCCTCAAACAGATGCCTTACGCAGACCGTCTCAAAAAACTCCAGCTTTATTCCATCGCATATTGCCTACTCAGAGGCGATCTCTGCCTAACATACAAAGCTATGTCAAACCCAGAGCTGTTGGACATGCTCCACTTAAAGAAATCCCAATCCCTCCGAGCTACACATTCTAGGGACCTAACCTTGTCACCACAATAAACAGAACATGCTGGAGGGATAGAGTCCTGTCCCAGAGACTTCCCATACTCTGGAACAGACTACCTATCTTTGTCAAACAGAGCTCCTCATTAACACTATTCAAGAAAAATCTTGATGATTGGATAGGTAATAGGAAATTCACCCAGGGGATCACTTCTGTGGCTCTGCTTGACAGGGGCACAGGAAAATAATTTTCTTGGGTGGCGAAAGCCAGGGTACCTTTTTGGCTAGGCTTGTATAGGCCCTAGGGCAAATAGCCTAGTACCTACCTATGAACCTATTAGGGGTGGAATTAGACACATCTCCAGCAGTATTAGGGGTGGAATTAGACACATATCCAGCAGTATTATTGGTGGAATTAAACATATCTCCAGCAGTATTACTGATGAAATTAGACACATCTCCAGCAGTATTATTAGTGGAATTAAACACATCTCCAGCAGTATTAGGGGTGGAATTAGACACATCTCCAGCAGTATTATTGGTGGAATTAAACACAGCTCCAGTAGTATTATTGGTAGAATTAGACACATTTCCAGCAGTATTAGGTGCAGAATTAGACACATCTCCAGCAGTATTATTGGTGGAATTAAACACAGCTCCAGCAGTATTATTGGTAGAATTAGACACATATGCAGCAGCATTAAAAGTAGTATAGTGAGGGTTGGCCTGAATATTCTTAGTGGAAGAGTTGACTAAGCTGTACAGAGAGGTAACTGGTAGTACAAAGCTGACTGAATACCTTTCAGTTTTTGAGATGGAAGTGGATCCCTTTAAGGTATGTACTAATGATCTATTTTCCCCAGATTAAACACAAAAAAAATGTTCTGCATCAGGAGGGGTGCAAAGTGAGTAGGCTGTCTGGGTAGATGAAAAGATGCAAGTTTGAAATAGGGGAGAAAAAATGTAAGGATAGTTCCCTAGGGAAAAAAGGGTCAGCATGAAGAAAATTATGGCAAGATCTTGGCAGAGTGTAAGACACAGACTTCTCTAATCTGAAATAGACAAGGCTGATCCCCAGAGTATTCTACAGTCTTCTAGGCAGCTCACAATATAGGGTGATCATAAGCATAAAGGCAGTGGTCATACTTAGAAATGAGTGTGAAAAAAAATACATCTGGAAGGCTATAGGATTCACAACAATAACAGGTACTGTAAATAAAGGATGATGTCAGTTGGTTGTTATTGCTTCTCAATGTGGTGCAACAATGCCTGTTGTTTTGTTGTTTCTCATCCTCATTTATTTGTGTCCTGCACTCTTCTTATAAATACATTTGTGAATATACTGTACCCACATAAAGAAGAGTTAAGAGCAGCTGACTGTGTGAATGAGACTGACATGTAATTTGGCAGGTGACGAGATAAGAATTCGCTTCCAAGAATGCTTCAGCAGCAGAAGAGACTCTGCTTGCTTACGTAAGTTGGTAAGGATCAAAGCATGAATGGGCACGGGCCGTGAAGACTGCCAAAGGTAGATTAACATGTGGAGCTGTCAAGGATGGCTTCATTCTTGGAAGGGGATAATCTAGTTATTTCTGTTACTTGTGCTAGAGCTAAGCGGGATCGCTGTAAGTTCGCAATGCTGCCTTTTCTTTCTCACAGTTCATCTAGCAAATGGCAGCTTTTTCCTTTGCTGCTGAGTTATACAATTTGCAACTGTATTGCTTTAGGAGGTGCAGTGCAACAACTGGGTTGGCACTAAATTAGCAGGATAGAAGTGGAGTTAGTTTACCAGTATACTAGGTGACTTGCTAGCATGCTATGTCATGCTAAAAAGCAGCAAACGGGTGAATATTATTAAGTGAAAGGCAATAATAAGAGAGTAAATGCATAACAGGCTTTGACCTTTTGAATGCAATCTTCTCTGCCTCAGCCTGTGAGTAAGTGCATTCCTTTGACCACACAGAGGAGTTGGACTAAGTTATTTCTGTGTGCATGGAAAATCTTTTAATAGAGTGTCAGCTGGAGTAACCACTGTAGTTGTTTCAAGTTTCACAGTGCTTCCATCTTTTTTTTCCATTTAAGGATCTACAAGACTTTTTTGACATTCGTTTAAACATGAATGTTTCAGGATAGTGACACAGTTAGGGAGGAGTTGCTTATTCGAACAGGAAAATCCAGAGTAGCAGGTAGGGGGCATTAATGCTCCATACAAGTTGGCAAATGCACTATGTGGAGGATTCAATGGGGCTGGCACCATACCTCCAAACTGTCTCAAATTACTCGTTTTTTACCGAGTTTTGGGGTCCAAATAATAGGGTGCCATGATTCCCAAGTGGCACGCCTCCATTTCTGATTTTTTTTCCCAGCTTTTTATTTTTTAAATTTTCCCCATTTTTTTTAGCTGACATCATCACATGTGCGATGACATCAGATCTGTCGGGGCTACCAGCCTGTCGGAATTGAGCTCAAGGGCTCCACATTTCTGGCTGGCTCATTTTTTTCAATGTGTTTCTGTGATCTGCGAGTGCGAGCGGAAAACACTTATTCAAACGAGCGCTTTCATTTCATATTCAAAAGTGCTTTATTTCTTTTGGCTCTGTATGTCAAATGGGTCTATTTGCAGGGATTAGGCTGCTCAGGGAACTGGGTAGGAACATGTTTTATTGTTCTGTGATGTTTATGGGCTTGCAAGTGGCGTTCTGGCAGAAGAGATATTTATTATTCTGTGAAGATCTTCTCCAGGATAGACAGTCGGGTAATGGCAGTTTTCTTCCTTAAGTTTGTGTGAAACACTTTACAAATGCGTGTAAATTAACTGTTTATGTGTCTGGGTTTTACAGGAGGTTTACTTGAAGAACAACTGCAGTTACTAACCATATCACAGTAGATGCTAATACAATTATGACTTCTAACAGTGAAGTTCATTTGCTTTTTGAACTATAGCATGTAACTCCTCAAATTAGACATGAAACATTTTGTTGTTCCTTCGGCACAGAGCCATTTTGAAGATGCAAAAAATAGTAGTGGACTGCGAAGATTATGTTAATAAACATAGCTGCTTCTACCATTATTTGATG